>NW_022196794.1:350000-664324 GCF_008641045.1 Pistacia vera
ATAAATGTATTAATTAATGAGAATTTTATAAATACAAAAATTTTACTTAATTTAATTTAAAATTGTATTGTTTTTCCAACTTTAACCTCTCTACATTTCATTTATGGCTATATCATTGGTTGCCTCTAATATCATATTTTTATACTACTCATATGTGCATGTTTCTGAACAAATTGTAAATCATTGTAATATTGTATCTAAGATTATTTTGGCGTTTCTCGTTCAGTAATTGCACTACAAAAAAAAGAAGGCATTCCTTTACAATTTTAAATTGTGAAGAGCAATTCGTTCGCCGATAAGTGATTATCAAAGGAGTCATTGTCAAGAATTGTTTGATTTTGACTCACAAGAGTAAACGACTTTTTCTTGCCCAAGGTTTGCCTTAATGACGTTTCTCATCCAAAGAAGTTCAAAATACCACTTAACCACCTAATGTTTATATTTTGTTAATACTTAAAATATACTTCACTTTCTTAGTCGGCATTCAACGAGTTACCAAGAGCCAGGATAAGAGTGTTTTTGTAGAGGGGAGGCTGGTGGATTGAATGGTAGTGACCGATTGAATATTTGCCATCATAAATTATTTAAGAACAGGAAACCCTAACTTTGCAGTGATAAAAAATCAACAAGAAATCAGGTACCGGAGTGAGAGGGGTTTTGTAGAGGCAACAGGGGGTTCAAATGATGGTGATGAAAAGATTTTTCACTGTTAGAACCAGCTTTGGGTGGTAATAGAATATTAACTTTGGGTGGGAAAGTGTCATTAAGGCAAACCTTGGGTGGGAAAAATTCGTTTACTTCACTTACAAGTAGGAAAAATTAGATTAGCTTGTTAATTGATACAGTTTACATGATAGCATACAAGCATGTAAGAAGAAGAATGTGTTCAATTGTTGTTGATAAAATAATCAGAGACATGATCTTGGCTCTACAATTCCTAAATTGTGTCCATAAGCATTGTTGCAGCTAGAAACGAGATGTTTTCCTTTAGTGTCTAATTTCAATCGAATATCCTCAAAGTTGATGTTGGTACAAGGAACATTACTGTTGCAACTAAGATTGATGGCCACCACGGTGGTGGATGTCTTAGTCGAATGGGAGAATCGCACACTGCTTATATGAACTCCAGTTTTCTTATCACATATATAAAAGATAAACTATATCAGTTTTAGAATGATTAATGGCATAGAACAGATTAAGATCAAAGAGTTTATTTCTCTTACTGTGCTGTTACAAGCACCTTTGACATCACAACAGAATTGGTAAATGATTATCGGATTCTCCACTTTTACAAACGTTAGATGTGAGAACTTAACATTTCAAACCTCACCTCTCCCAACCTAATAATTCAATTCAATTCGTAAAAAAACTAACCAAGTCACATAATTCTTTTTTTTTTGGATAACCGGGGGTGTCTAAGCTAACTTACGTGCACATCAACTAATCCCTCGAGACCCTGAAACTATCAGTCAAGTAAGAGTTCTAGTGGCTATACATATGAACAACCAAAAAGAGACTCAAACTCAGGACTTCATAAGTAATACACCCAAAATCCCTATTGAACCACTCAACCATCCAGAGGTAGTTCAGTCACATAATTCGTTGTAGAAGTATATATAGATTTTACACTTGAATATATAGTTGGTTTAATTTCCTTCTTATGTTTTATAACACTGCATAATTTCTGCAGCTCTCCTGATCGAATTTACCTTGATTATTCATAATCGTTATCTTATTGATAATCACTGTTAACACATGAATGTAAAAGAAATAGGCTTTCAAGAATATTATATATAGTGAAAGAATCATACTTGCCAAGTCTTGATCCGGGCTCCATTGGTAGTCTTGTAGAATGAAACATTTCTCACAATGATGTTTTCTACTTGTACTTCATTTCCATCTCTACCTAAGCTTCCAATGCTACCCTCCAATGTAGCAATTAACAAAATTTGCTCAAAATTCTAGATATATATCATTAATACTTGTGGCACTTACCTTATACCATGACCAGGTCCACAATTTACATAGCTAACTTTAATCTTTGAAACATAATCACCAATCGAGATGCAATCATCCCCCATGTTTTAACATTTAGAAAAAAGAAAAAAAGAAAACAAAATAAAAAAGGAAGGTAATGCTGAGGATTGCAAGAATAATTTTAAGAAATGAACATTTTACTAGTGCCAATAATCGAGGATTGGACATATACATTCCGGAAATTTGAAATGTGAATTCCATCAGTGTTAGGGCTTGTTACAGGATATCTTATCACCAAGGATTTGAAGCTGACATTTTCACAATCAGTTGCAAGTATATGGGTTTAAGGACTCCACACAACATAAATTCCGGCCATATGCACATCACTACAATGTCTAAAACCCACTGCCTGTAAAAAGAACGTGGAAAAACTTGCATCAGCTTCGTATATATCTATGGCTGCAAAAAGATTTTGATACAAAATAATCACTCATTGACTTACTGTAGGTGCCAGTGTTGTACAGCCCTGCAAAATATAACAATATATGGAAAATTAGTGCAGAAAAAAATTATAAAATCTTAAGAATGCATGAGTTTGATTTATATAGGTAAAGTAGACCACTGGCCAAGACGTCCTAATATAAATTATATTAGATCCATCAAGACATCCTTACTAGAGAATTAACGCATATATTTATAATTTATATATATACCTCTATGGGTTTAAGTTTGCATGAATTATCCCACCACCTCTTTCCACTTCCATCAATGAGGCCAAAGCCACTGATATTTAGCCCTGAAATGCCATTAAAAACCAGCCATTTTCCCCTCTCAGATGCTTGCCATGCATGAAGATCATCTGGAGCCTTCACTATTCCTGACAGCTACAGGAACAATACATCAATTTGAGGTTCTTTTTTTTTTTTTTTTTTTTTAATTATCATTAGTAATAAAAATCTACTGTTTCTTGCGTACTCGGATGTTGATGTTATTGGATTTGCAAGGGCCAGCGAAGGTCATGGGATACACCAGAAATGTCTTTCCCTTTGGAATAATCATGGTTGGTGTGCCTTCCGTTGCATTGCAGGTTTCGTCCCAAGCTTTCTCAAATGCCTATAATTCAAAACTGTTAAAACCATTTTCAGCTTAGATTAAAAAAAAAAGATGAAGATGTCATTACCAAGTGTAACGGGCTAGGAGTTTCACACCCAAAAGGCTAACCTCTTAGGTGGAGGGACTCCTCCCATTTATAAGCCCAAGACCTCCCCAATACGCTTTCAATGTGGGATTTGTTACATTCTCCCCCACCCAATCCTGTGACGCCCTCGTCACAGATGGGGCCCCCTGCCTGCCCATCCACCTCACTCTCGTGTGGACCCACAATCACACGTGGACGCCCCTGCGTGGGCGCTTGACGGGACATCGAAAGACGAATTGGGTCCGCTCTGATACCACTTGTAACGGGCTAGGAGTTTCACACCCAAAAGGCTAACATATTAGGTGGAGGGACTCCTCCCATTTATAAGCCCAAGACCTCCCCAATACACTTTCAATGTGGGATTTGTTACACAAGGAACCATTTGAGTTTCCATCACCATTTGCTCCATAATCTAAAACATTAAATGTATTCTCAGCATACACATTCATGAAAAATATTGACACTACTGAGATCAGGCTCAAAATATATATTCTTCCCAATAAATCCTGCAAAGTGAAAAAAAATAAAAAGTAAACTGATGAATGATGCAAGAGCAAATTTGAATCCCTCTTGGTTGGCAAGAGCAAATTTGAATCCCTATTGATAATACAAAAAGATTGCTGTTGATGCTCGATTTTGACACCAACTCTTTGCACGTGAGAAATGCTAAGCGGACTTAGAAGTCACACGTGATATGGTAATGTTCAGTTAAATAAAAGGTGAGAAGTAATGTTTAAAGTGGTTCGGATGCTTAGAAGCGAATCTTACGTCCACTGATATTGTATTAATGAATAAGATTGGGTCACATTAAACGAGCTGAGTTACAGCTTAGAGAATACAAGGGAGGGAGAGAGAGAGAGAGAGAGAGAGAGAGAGAGAGAGAGAGAGAGAGAAAGAGAGTAAGCTATTCTAGAGTGAAATTAGCCAATCCCGCAAATGAAAGAGGTCTTCTCTATTTATAGTGGGATGGATCAAGGTAATGATTACTAAATCTACAGGTGAGTGGATACTGTGCAAATCCTTCTCTGCATCCCATTGCCCATTTGCCCGAGTGATTTTCTCGGCTTATGTAGGGATTGGACACATGGACGACTCCTAACCATCCGCTAACTTGGTGCTCACCCACTGCACTGACAGGGGCATGCTGTTTACACCATTATGCGATGTGGGTGCACCTGAACAGTCGCAGAACCTCCCCAAGCTCTGACCATCCCATGCTTACAAGACACGGGAGCCCTACTTTTCTAGGCATAACAGAAGTCCCCTAGTTTTTAAGGTTTGAGAATCAAACCTTGAGAACTTCACAATTATGTCTTGATTTGATATGTCTCGAATGAAGCCTGGTCGATCCGACCTGACTACAATGAGGTCACAAAACACTTTCCTACGGGCGGCCCGATATGGTCTTCTTCCACAAGATTGACGACCTGGATTAGACCCTATTCAACGCTGTATTGATGTGCTTCTTATCTTAACCGAGGTCTGCGACCTAGCTATGCTTGTATATCTCATCTGAAGGAATCATATCGCTCCGCAACTAACATGTGATGAAGAGTGTTCTGTCTCAACGACCTCTTCAGATGTTATCCATTGCACTTGATAGCTAGTCCATTAATGAGGTGTCCTTTATTCTGACAATCGTGTCCTGTACATAATAAATGCCAGCCATGCGCATTAAATTCAAGTCATGTTAAAACGACATTCCTTATCAGGGCATTAAATGAAATTGGGAGCGCATTTAATGTGGAGGAGAGAATCGAGCTGTCGCTTGATTATTTCAATGGAAAGACACGATGATTGAATTGCTTGAAGCATGGCGGTTACTCTTTCTCACTGATTCATGACACGTGGTCGTGATCAATGGCCAGAAAAGCATTTTGTCCAAACGTCGCTCGGCTTCGGAAATCCCAATCGCCATTCCCTCCACTATAAAACCCCAGACTCCTTTTAAGTAATGTCATAACAATTACATTTTCAGAGAAAAGCAAGGAGCTCTCACGAGACCAAACTTCCAATTTTATAAGTTGGTGCGCATCTTCTGCTTACAGGGAGAAGTTCGATCCCCATAGCCGAAAGAGAAAGGTAAGGAAGGTCCTTCCAGTGCTTTTCTTTTTTCTATTTCAAGTGTAGTTAACCAGTCGATAATGGTGAGTTTTTGTGAGGAGTAGGTTTTTAGGAGCCAAGCCATTGGGGGTGGTCCCTAAGGGCTTTTAGGGTTTTGCTTTTCCACGTCGTCGTACAAAATTATTGTACGAAGACTGAGTACTCTCCACATGTCCCCTTTTTTTCAGACCGTAGATGATATAGACCCCACATCGGCCAGATCAGATGAGGGGACAAGCTCGCAGAGGTAGGACGCCCCAGTGGGTCTTGCGTAAGAGATTCTATTGGTATCCACCCGAGACGAAGTGCAGGAGGCAGTAGAACAATACACAATTAGTGTGGACGTCTACCATTACCGAAGGCATACAGCTTCGAATCCGCTAGAGGGAATGGTTGTGATCTCCGAAGCTATATTCAAGTACGGAGCACTGATTCCCTTCCATCCTTATATCAGCTCGATCCTTGACCACTTCGGGGTCGCACCTTTACAACTGACACCTAACGCGTATATCATAGCTGTGGCTATGTATATCGTGTGCGGTGAGTACGGGCTCAGCCAACTGACTGCGTTGGAGCTCGCCTGTGCATACTATTTAAAGAAGAGCAAGGACAAGGATTCCTACTACCTCTCGAGGTAACCCATGGTCGAAGGAGGCATTCACAATTACCCCAGCAATGTTGAGGCATACGAGACCAAGTTTTTCTTTTTTCATTATGACGACATCTGCAGTTTTAGGGAGCAGAGTAGGTTTTCCCTTAATTATACTTGGTGAATTTTTTCTTTCTTCTTGGCTTTGTTTTCTAACAATCCCTCTTGTCTCTTCGAAGGGAACAAGTCGACTAGGCTGACATAACTTTCTGACATCAACTGAATAGTTTCATTCGGTAACCTACCAGATTACAATCATGACGTGAAGCGACTCGTGATAACCGTGAACTTGAGAAAGTACGGCTTCTTCAACTCTAAAGCGACCTTGGAACCTCTACTACGTAAGTGTCCGCAGTCCCTTTAGATTTTATTTTTGCATGCAGCAAACCTTTAGCTAACCAGTACTTGTATGCAACGGACATGCCGCCCAAGTGTCGAAGTCATTGTGAGAGAGAGCGTTCGTCTTTCCTCGGGTCAGCGCCTCAAGACCAACAAAGATGGGCCTAACGACATCCCCACTAAAGGAACGCAGGTGGGGGCATAGCCACCCCCCGAACAACCGGTCAAATCTGCTCAGCTAGCGGCTACTCGTCCAAAGCAGAAAACCATGGGCTAGAAGGCAAAGAAAAAAAGGGTGCTGTAGCCCGAAGAGTCAAAGTCCAAGCCAGAGGTCCTGGGTGTACAACCTGAAAGGTTGCAACCTTATGAAGCTCTTCGCGCCAAAGGGAACTCGAGGGGTGCAACCAGGGTTACAATTCTCCCAAGCCATTCATGTAAAGGACAGACCACGACCTTTGGGAGAAGAGAAGGCAAGAGCTCATCTAGCGAGGTGCCTTTGGCTATAGGAGCTAACACCTCGGTACTAGACTCTGTGGGTCAGCTTCCGGAGCACCTTCAATTGGTGGTGTTCACCCTTTTGGAGTGCTAGCTTGCTAAATTTTTTGACGAGCTCGTGGCCTCCAATCCTGCAGACTTGATGATTGAAATGAATTTGATCTCTTTTTAAATTGTTCGTGAGTACTTATAATTTTTCGTACTGCACAAACATTACACATGCGAACAGGAGGCCGCGCTTCAATTATTTGCGATATTAAATTATTTGTGAGTACTTATAATTTTCTACACTTCACAAATATTACACATGCGAACAAAAAGATAAGAACGATGCGAGTAACAAAATTACATTTATACAAATGAATTTTATTTGACAGGGATCTTAATTACAAAAGCTTTACAAGAGAATTTTTTCAAGGAAAGAGTGAGTTCGGAATTATTGATAATAAGGGCGAAGATGCTCAGCATTCCAAGCTCCTGGTACTTCTGAATTGTTGAGCCTTTTGAGGTGATAAGTCCCTAGGCGTATCACCTTAGCGATGCGGTAGGGGCCTTCTCACTTTGGTTCCAATACTCCCGCACTTGGTTTCCTTATGCCGAGAAGAACTTCTTTCAGAACCAGGTCACCAACTTGAAAGTCTCTTCTCCTGACTTTAGAGTCAAAGAATCTTTTTGCGCACTGCTGGTAGGCTGCTATTCTCAGCTGAGCCTTGCCGCGATGTTCTTCAACTAAATCCAGACTTGCGCGCATGAGCGCTTCATTGTTAGTTTCATTGAACAGGTCTCTCCGAAGTGAGCCAATCCCTACTTCCATAGGGATCATTACCTCGCAGCCATACGCTAGCGAGAAAGGTGTTTCTGAAATAAAGGTCTTCAGAGTTATCCTGTATGCCCATAAGAGTTCTGGGAGGTCGTCGACGACCCAATTTCCCTTGGCAACGCCAAGTTTAGCTTTCAAAGTATGCTTAATGGTCTTGTTGACAGGTTCAACCTGACAATTTGCTTGCGGTCTTGCGACTGAGGCGAACTTTTTATGGATCCCCAGCTCGTCGTAAAACTGCTTGAATTCTACATTATCAAACTGCTTCCCATTATCAGAGATGAGGGTATGAGGAATTTTGTAGCGGCACACTATGTTCTTGAAGACAAAGTCCTTGAGTTTTTTGGTAGTGATTGCGGCCAATGGTTCGGCCTCGGCCCACTCGGTGAAGTAGTCCACTAAGACCACCGCATACTTGACCCCTCCCTTTCCAGCTGGCATGGGTCTAATAAGATCAATTACCCATATAGAAAACGGCCAGGGGCTGGTTATGGTTGTCAGTTGGTGGGAAGGAGCTCGCGGTATGTTTGTGAACTGTTGGCATTTGTCAGACTTTTTTACAAAGTTGAAGGTATCTTCTTGGAGTAGGGGCCAGTAGTACCTTTGACGAACAACTTTGTTTGCAAGGGATCGCACAGTAGTGTGGTTACTGCAGATCCCTTAATGTATCTCCCTCATGATATAGTTTCCTCATCGGTTACACATCGGAGGAGAGGGGTGCTAAACCCTCGCTTGTACAATTGATCTCCTATGAGTGTGTAACGAGCAGCTCTAGTCCGCAAGGTTCTTGCCTCAACCTTGTCGTTGGGCAAGGTCCGATCTCAGAGATACTAGATAATTGGGGTCATCCAGGAAACTGATTTTGTCACATTCATGGCCTGTTTGGGCGAACTGATACTAAGGATCTCTATGAACCGAACATGAATACTTTTTGGTATGTCTGAGTCTAGCGACGAGGCTATTTTTACCAAGGCACCCGCGACAGAATTACTGTCTCTAAGAATCTGCGTGATCACGAAATGCTTGAATGGCTCGAGCGTGGTCTTAGCCTTCTTTAGATAATTGATCATGTTTTCTTCCTTAGCTTGATATTCCCCCAAGATCTAGTTAACAACTAGCATGGAGTCGCTGTGAATGTTAATTGCGGTTGACCCCATTTCTTTTGCCAACCGCAGACTAGCGAGCAATGCTTCATACTCTACTTCGTTGTTGGTCGCCTTGAACCCAAACCGAAGGATACTGTGGATGCGAGTCCCTTTGGGACTGAGGAAGAGAAGGCTTGCCCCGACCATTTTCCTGTTCAAGTATCCGTCGACATAGAGGCTCCAGGTAGATAGATTCTGAATGGTTTCCTGGGTGACTTCGCTGGCCTGTTGCTTGGGATCCTTAACCGGTTGGTATGAGAACTCCAAAATGAAATCGGCAACAACTTGCCCTTTAATGGCCGCTTTCGGTCTATATTGTAGATCGAACTGACTCAGTTCCATCGCCCACTTGAGCAACTTGCCCAAAGCCTCTGATTTCTAGAGGACTTTGCTTGAGCGGGTTGTTGGTCAATACATGGATTGTGTGGGCATGGAAATAAGGTTGCAACTTCTTGGAGGCGATCAGCAGGGCATAAGCTAATCGCTCCATTTTTGGATATTGCATTTCAACATCCAACAAACGTCTACTCACATAATATACCAGCCATTAGACCCTCCCTTCTTCCCGAATTAGAGCTGTACTGACTACATGCTGAGAGACGGACAAATACAGAAGAAGACTTTCTTGAGGGAGAGGCTTGGACAGAAGAGGTGGCTTTCCGAGGTGCTCTTTAATGCTCTGGAAAACCTATTCGCATTCGGGAGTCCATTTGAACTTCCTGTTGGCCTTGAGTATATTAAAAAATGGCAAGCAACAATCTGTAGCCCTTGATATGAAGCGACTAAGAGTCGTTATTCGCCCATTGAGACTCTGAACCTGTTTTCGGTTGGTTGGGCTTCTCATATCAAGGAGAGCTTTGATCTTTTCGGGGTTGATTTCTATTCTCCTCTGGTTAACCATGTACCCTAGAAATTTTCCCGAGGATACCCCGAACGAACACTTCAGAGGATTGAGCTTCATTCTGAAGCCTTGGAGTATGCTGAACATCTCAGCGAGATGTGCTATGTGATTTGAAGCAACATGCGATTTTACCAGCATGTCATCAACATAGACTTCCATTGATTTTCTGATCTGCTCGGAAAACATTTGGATAACTAGTCGCTAGTACATCGCCCCAACGTTCTTTGGGCCAAAAGGAATAACCTTATAGCAATACAACCCCTGATCTGTGACAAAAGAGGTATGCTCTTCATCCGACGTGTACATTGGGGTCTGATTGTATCTCGAGTAGGCGTCCATAAAACTTAGCAGCTCGTGCCCGGAGGTGGCATCAATGAGCTGGTCAATTATTGGTAAGGGAAAGCTGTCCTTCCGACAGGCTTTGTTAAGGTCAGTAAAGTCAACGCAGGTCCGCCATTTGCCGTTAGGCTTCTTTACCAAGACCGGGTTGGCAACCCAGCTCGAGTAGAATGCCTCCAGGATGGATCCGTTTAGGAGGAGATTATCTAACTCAACTTTCAAGGCAACATATTGCTTTTCTCTTCTGGTGAACCAGCCCGACCTCACTATCAATATTCAGGGCATGACAAATAATGTTCGGGCTGATCCCGACCATGTCAACATGAGTCCATGCAAATACATCGACATTTTCCCTAAGGAAGCAGGTCAGGTCGTTGGCGAGCTGGGGGTTGAGATTAGTTTCGATTCTTATTACTCGGCTTGGCTCGCTTTGATTTACTGATACCTCAGATAGGTCCTCAACTGGCCCACTACAAGGGCATTCCTGGATGCGAGGATCCATGTTATCCTTAGTTGGGCCAGGCTGTGGCTTGATCCTGCTGATCGCCATTGCCTGCTCAGGGATGCAGATTGGAGTTCCTTTTCCCTTGCACGTCATCTGTACTGCTCTTACATAGTGGGAGAATTCAAGGTAATGATTACGAGTCTACAAGTGGGTAGGTGTCGTGCAAGTCCTTCCTTGCATCCCATTGGTTATCTGCACGAGAAATATCCTCAAATTGAGTAGGGCTTGGGTAGGTGGATGATCCCTAGCCACTCGCAAGCCTGGCGTTCACCTTCTACACTAACAAGAACCATACCTCTTTCGTCACTGTGCAACGTGGCTGTAAAACCCCTCCCTAGCCGGGTATTTCTTAAGTATCCCTTGGCCATTGAGAACCTAGAAAATGCACGCCTAGGAAAGAAGTTTATTTTACAATCCTATTTAAAGAATAAACTTGTAGTTTAAAACATATATATAGATATATGTGTTTAATTTTTTTTCTTAACTATAATAAGTTCATTGTATAATCAAAAAAAGTATAGTTTCATTTCTTGGAGTAAATTATGAAATCTATAATAATACTTACTAGAACATACACACTTTTATAAAATTTACTAGCAATTTGATTTCCTTTATTAATACAACATATTTACTCCATATAAGGAGTCTCCATTGCCTCTTAGTTATGACAACAAAGAACTCATTTCTCTGAATTTCCGAGCATCCTCAACACGACCAAAACGGTTAAGAAGTTCAACCATTATCGAGTAATGTTCTTCCGATGCCTTAATATTATACTTGCGAAACATTATATGAAAGATCTGGCAAGCTTCAGCGGCAAGTCCAGCTTGGTTGCAGATTGATAAAAGGACTTTGAAAGTGATATGGTTTGGCGTGAAACCACCATATCGCATTTTGTTAAAAAGACTAAGCGCCTCTCGGGATAGGTCATTATATCCACAAGCCTGTATAATGGCAGTCCATGTCATGACACCCTTGACGGGGACTGAATCAAACACCGACTTTGCACTGTTGATAAATCCACACATGCCATACATGTTGATATTTTCTGCGGCAACAAAAGGAATGGACTCAAAATCTTTCTTCAAAACTTGTCCATGAATCTCCTTCCCAAGCTTTAGCGCTTTAAGTTGACCACAGACACTCAACATCCTTGACATTGCAACGGAATCTGGCCTGTGTTTTGATGACTGCATGGACCTAAAGACAGTAAGCGCCTCATATGGACGCCCGTTTTCTATGCATGAATCAATTATTGCAGTCCATGAGATCACATTCCTCCCATCCATGCTATCAAACAATTTGAGAGAATACTCCAAAACACCGCACTTTGAATACATTATCATCAACGACGTAGTTATTGACACGTTCGGCAGAAACCAACTCTTAACAGTATAAGCATGAATTTCCTTTCCCTGCTTCAAAGCTCTCAACTGGGCACAAACTGGAAGAACAGTTGCAACTGTTACGACATCTGGCCTGAACCCTTCCTGCTGCATCCAAACTATCGATCTCAAGGCCTGCTCAAGCCTTCCATTTGAGATATAGCCTGACATCAAAGCAGTCCATACTACAGCATTCCTATCAACCGCTGCATAAAATGCCCGTCTTCCGGAATTCATATCTCCGCATTTACAATACATATCAACCAATCCAGACTGAATAAACGGATGCTCTAAAAACTTATTTCTTTTCAGCACATAACCATGAACTTCTCGGCCTAATTTTCTCGCACAAACTTCCCCAATCACAGGAAGTAAAATAGTCAACACAACTGAATTCGGATATATCCCTTCACTTATCATCTCCCTAACATAATCTAAAGCTTCCCTCTGCAACCTATTATGTGCAAAACCTGAAATCATTGCTCCCCACATCACAATATCTCTATCATCAATCTCTTCAAAAACACGTTTCGCAAGCTTAATTTTGCCACATTTAAAGTACATATCAACCAAACTAGTCCTCAGAATCGAATAATCAACAAAACCATTCTTGATCAACAACGCATGAGTCTTTAAACCTTGAGTAAACGCCGACGCCCCCGCAAAGCTCTTGATCACACAAGAGAAAGTATACACATTCAAATCCACCCCCAATTCACGCATTTTCATATAATTAACAAGCACATCACGATAACGCTTTTTCCCCGCGATCACAGTGCCTCTAAGCAACGCATTCCACGGATACACACTTCTGCTAGAACTTTCCTCGAACACCTTATCCGCATCCTCAAAAGACCCACAAGAAGTGTACATATGAACAAGTTTAGTCCGCAAAAACTCGTTATTCTCAAGCCCATTGATTCTGATGTATACATGAACTTGTTTGCCATAATCCAAAGCTTTTCTTCGAACGCAAGCGGCTAAAAGAGCAGAGAAAGTTGTGGGGTTAACGGGGATGCCCTCTTGGTCCACGTAGTCCAAGATGGCAAGAGCTTCTTTAAGCTTGTTTTGCTTAGCAAATCCTTGAATATCCTTGTAAATGGCATATGGGTTTTTAGAATGGAGTGGTAAAGAGGAGGGAAACGCGTCTTCCTTGGCGAATGGTTTTGGTTTCTTAGAGGGTCTTTTTGCGCGGTGTTTGCTGCGGGGGTGTAAGTGAAAGGATTGAGAGTTTGTTGAGGCGTTGAGTCTGAAGAATTTGAGCTTCGTGTTGAGAGGATTTGGAGAGGAAATGTGTATACAAAGAGATAGAGGTAGAGCTAGTGTACTGCTTTCCATCTTCAAACTAAGAAAGCAACTGAAAGGCTAGTAGAACATTATCGCGCGGTTTTGCAAGTGTTTATTATCAAAGGGTTAAATAAATTGTCCAAGGCTCATAAAAAATATCATAAAACCTCATAAAAATATCAAAATCCTAATATACAAGGTTTCTGATCGCTAAACGGCTAAAGTGCTTAGACTTAACCATGTATCAGGAGCGAATAAAATTGACCCCTTTGATCACGTTATCGCACATTTTATAAGTGTTTAGTATGACTCACCAAACATTTTGTAATAGAACTGCTTGGAATGAATCACTAGGATGAAATTTAGTGACCTGGAGCCCAATATACTAGCTCATGAACCAAACCAATAGTGCTCTCTCAATTATTAGATTTGCACTTGAGCTTATCTCCATTGCATAAGGAGGAGAATACAGGTTGAGAAGACAGTTTCCCTTTCCAGCTAGCATGGGTTTAATAAGATCGATTCCCCACACAGAGAATGGCCAGGGGCTGGTCATGATTATCAGCTGGCGGGAAGGAGCTCGCGGTATGTTCGCGAACCGTTGACATTTGTCACACTTTTTTACAAAGTTGAAGGTATCCTCTTGAAGTAGGGGCCAGTAGTACCTTTGACGAACTACTTTGTTAGCGAGGGATCGTGCAGCGGTGTGGTTGCCACAGATCTCTTCATATATCTCCCTCATGATATAGTCTGCTTCCTCATCAGTTACACATCGGAGGAGAGGGGCGCTAAACCCTCGCTTGTACAATTGATCTCCTATAAGTATGTAACGAACAGCTCTAGTCCGCATAGTTCTTGCCTCGATCTTGTCGTTGGATAAGGTCCCATCTCGGAGATACTAAATAATTGGGGTCATCCAGGAAATTGATTCTGTTACATTCACGGCCTGTTCGGGCGAGTTAATGCTAGAGATCTCTATAAACCGAATAGGAATACTCTCTAGTGCATCTGAGTCCAGTGACGAATCTATTTTTTCCAAGGCATTCGCTACAGAATTACTGTCTTTAGGAATCTGCATGATCATGAAGTGCTTGAAAGACTCGAGTGCAGCCTTAGCTTTCTTCAGATAACTGATCATGTTTTCTTCCTTGGCTTGGTATTCCACTAAGATATGGTTAGCAACCAGCATGTAGTTGCTGTGAATACTGATCGCGGTCGACCCCATTTCTTTGGCCAACCGTAGACCAGCGAGCAATGCTTCGTACTTGGCTTCCTTGTTAGTTGCTTTGAACCCGAACCGAAGAATACAGTGGATGCGAGTCCCTTCGAGACTAAGGAGGAGGAGGCTTGCCACGGCCCTTTTCTGTTTGAGGATCCATCGACATAAAGGCTCCCAAGTCGATAGATTCTGAATGGTCTCCTGGGTGACTTTGCTAGCCTGTCGCTCGAATTCCTTAATCGGTTGGTGTGAGAACTCCGAAATGAAATCGATAATAGCCTGCCCTTTAATGGTTGCCTTCGGTCTGTACTGTAGATCAAACTGACTTAGTTCCATCGCCCACTTGAGCAACTTACCTAAAGCCTCTGGTTTCTAGAGGACTTGCTTGAGTGGATAATTGGTTAATTTATGGATTGTGTGGGCATAGAAATAAGGTCGCAACTTCCTAGAGGCGATTAGCAGGGCATAAGCTAATCGTTCCATTTATGGATACCACATTTCGGCGTCCCATAGACATCTACTTGCATAATATACTGGTCATTGGACCCTGTCATCTTCTCGAATTAGAGCTACATTGACCGCATGCTAAGAGACGAACAGATACAAAAGAAGAATCTCCTGAGAAAGAGGCTTGGACAGAAGAGGTGGCTTTCCAAGGTGCTCTTTAATGCTCTAGAAAGCCTGTTCGCATTCGGGAGTCCATTCAAACTTCTTATTGGCCCTGAGTATATTAAAAAATGGCAAGCAGAGATCTGTTGCCTTTGATATGAAGCGACTAAGAGTCGCTATTCACCAATTGAGACTCTAAACCTGTTTTCGGTTGGTCGGCTTCTCATGTAAAAGACAGCTTGGATCTTTTTGGGGTTGATTTCTATTCCCCTTTAGTTAACCATATACTCTAGGAATTTTTCTGAGGATACTTCAAACGAACACTCAAGAGGGTTGAGCTTCATTCTGTACCTCCAAAGTATACCGAACATCTTAGCGAGATGCGCTACATGATCTGAAGCGACATGCGATTTGACCAGCATGTCATCAACGTAGACTTCTATTGATTTTTTGATCTGCTCATATTTGATTAACCAGTTACTGGTAAGTCGCCCCAACGTTCTTTAGGCCGAAGGGCATAACTTTATAGCAATACAACCCCCGGTCTATAACAAATAAGGTATGCTCTTCGTTCAGCACGTACATCGGAATCTGATTATATCCCCGAGTAGGCATTCATAAAACTTAGTAGTTCATGCCCGGAGGTGGCATCAACGAGTTGGTCGATTCTTAGCAAGGGAAAGCTGTCCTTTGGACAGGCTTTATTGAGGTCAGTGAAGTCAACATAGGTCCGCCATTTGTCGTTAGGCTTCTTTACCAAGATCGAGTTGGTAATCTAACTCAGGTAGAGTGCCTCCCAGATGGATCTGTTTAAGAGGAGATTATCTACCTCAACTTTCAAGGCAGCATATCGCTCGGGATCCATTGCTCTTCTTTTCTAGTAGACCGACCTGACCTCACCATCAATATTCAGGGCATGACATATAATATTTGGGCTGATCCCAACCATGTCAGCATGAGTCCATGCGAATACATCGGTATTTTCCCTGAGGAAGCTAGTCAGGTCGTTGGCGAGCTGGGGGTTGAGATTACTTTCAATTCTCAACACTCGGCTCAGCTCGCTTTGATAGACCAATACCTCAGATAAGTCCTCGACTGGCCCACTGCAAGGGTATTCCTGGATGTGAGGATCCATGTTATCCTTAATTGGGCCAGGTTGTGACTCGATCATGTTAATCGCCATTGCCTGCTCAGGGATGCCGATTGGAATTCTTTTTCCCTTGCACGTCATTTGCACTGCCCTTACATAGTAGTCGCGAGATGCGCGTTGAGATCCACTTACTTTCCTTATCCCTGTCGGGGTGGGGAACTTCATCTTCAGATGGTAGATTGAAGTGACTGCTTTGAAGCTTCGTAGTAGAGGTCGTCCCAAGATGCCGTTGAAAGCAGATGGATAGTCCACTACTAAAAACTCAGTCATTTTGGTCATCTCGTTGGTTTCTCCCAACGTGACGGTGAAACCATACAGAGAGACAGAGGCAGGCTTCAGATCTGTCTCGTCAGTTTCATCTTGTCGAAGGCTCGCTGGAACAAGATGTTCACGGCACTTCCATTGTCCACCAATATTCTGTGGACCTCGCACCGACCTATTTCAGGCATAATGACGAGAAGGTCATCGTGGGGATGATGCAATCGCATCGCGTCTTTCTTAGAGAAGGTGATTTACTCCTCCCTACGAACCTTGGCGGGTCACGGCATCATGCTCATCACACTTATGGGGTCATGACGGTTTGTGCGACCATACCTTTCTTGGGCACCTCGAGAGTTCCCTGCGAGGTGCGGTCCCCCAAAGATGATCCTTACACAGTTGAGACCTTTACGACCACGACGTTTCTTTCTTGGTTCCTCTTGATTTTTCTCCCGAACGGGAGTAGAGTCATTAACATACTCTTTGAAGTGCCCCTACTTAATGAGGTCCTCAATTGCTTGCTTGAGGGCCCAACACTCATCGATGTGGTGTCCATTATCCCGATGATAACGACAGTACTTTTTATTGTTTTTAGCTGACGTGGGATTCTTCATGGGCTCAGGCTCTCAAGCAAACCGGCCTCCTCTGATTTATCCAAAATAGCCGATACCGAGGCATTCAGAGGAGTGTATCGATTCTTGTAGCGATCGCGATGAGGAACTGGGGCATACGATTTCTTGGGCTCATACCACTGCTTCTTTCCTTTTTGCTGATCATCATTTGCCCATCTACGATCAACCCTCCTGTTCTCCCCCCTGTTGGGAGCACTGTCTGAAGGACCAGGGTCGTAGCGGTTGAGTACAGCCATGGATTTTTCAATCTAGAGGTACTTTTTAGTAAGATTGTAGAAGTGAGTGAGGGAAACATCATCCTTAAATTGTAGCTCCTTCCACAAGTCTGTCTATAGGCAAACTCCCGCGATAATGAGAGTCCGAACGAACTCTTCGAGAGTGTGAGCCATTTTGTGGAGCTCTATGTGGAACCTGTCTATATAAGATTGGAGGGATTCGTCCATTTCTTGCCATATGTTGCTCAGGTAGCTTAGCGGCATTGAGAACTTCCTGTTCTCTTGGAAGAGCCTCAGAAATGTCAAGCTCATTTGAGGCCACGAGTTGACTGATCCTGCTGGGAGAGACCTAAACCATCACTTGGCATAGGCGGTAAGGGTTACTACCAAGCAACGACATTTTGCCACATAAAGTTCCATGAGGTCGTTGAACTCGTACAAATGATCCTGTGGATCGGAATTCCCATCGAATGCTCGCATGTCAGGCATTCTGAATCTTAATGGGAGAGGGGCAGCTAATATTATCGGAGAAAAGGGAGACGCCTTTGTGACCTACCCTTGCTCATTTTGCTAAGCCTTAAACTGATCTAGAACTCGTTGTAGCTCCTTAATCTGAGGCAGCGGAGCTATCTGGGGATCACTTTCCGCAACCTGGGTTTGACCCTCATGGTTGTGGTTGAGAAGAGACTGTAAATCGAACTCCTCTTTACCTTAGTCGGGAGTTCCGACCAATCTCAACACATGCTGACTGGAGCTATGTGATGGCATTGAGCGGTTCAAGGAATCTTCCCGACCTTTGTGGTGGTACAAACTAACCCGCAGACGGTGGGAATCCCTCGTACGATGACGATAGAAGTTGTCATTTTGGCGATAATGGGAATCTTCCTGCCTTGCATTTTTGTGGGAATGCCCATGTGACGTGGCGCGGGACAGCTCATGTCATGACATGTCATCAAGTCGCAATGTCACGAGTATTCTACTCGGGGTGCGATCCGTGCTTTTACGTGACCTGCAAGCGTCATTGGTGGTGACGTCGCCTCATTGGATTCAGGTGGCATGACCTAATCCAATCAGTCTAACCTTTGGCTGACCGTTTGAAGAGTATTATTGAACCTCTCCAAGTAACTCATGACGGCCGGATCAAGCCGCGAGCTTGAAGGGATACCCTCCTACCTGATATTCTCGGACTCGACACTTCGAGAAAAGTGTCCTCCTGTACCTGGGGGGATCTCTTCATTGCCATAGTTGGTTTGCTCAGATTTGAAACCGCGAGCCATTTGCTGTGGTGGGCCCAATTAGTCAAAGATTTTTCTGATGAAGAGCAAGTACTAAATCAGTGCCCTCCTTCTAGTGTCAAACTGTTGATGCTTGATTTTGACACCAATTATTCGCACGTGAGAAATCTAAGAGACTTAGAATCACACGCAGCATAGAATATTTAGTCAAATAAGAATGAGGCAATGTTTAAAGTGGTTCGGATGCTCAAAAAGAATCTTGCATCCATTGATATTGTATTAATGAGAGTAAGGTGACTGCGACCTGATTTACATTTAAGACTACAAGAGACAGAGACAGAGACAGAGAGAGAGTAGATTATTCCGAGTGAAATTAACTAATCCCGCAAATGTGAGGGAAATCCTCTATTTATATTGGGATAAACCAAGGTAGATTACTAAATCTGCAAGTGGTAGGTACCATGCAAATCATTCTCTACGTCCCATTGCTTACCTGCTTGATGATTTCCTCGACTTTCGTAGGGATTGGCACGTGGACTTTTCCAACTATCCGCTAACTTGGCACTCACCCACTGCACTGATATGGCATGCCACTTGCGTCATTACGCGACGTGGCCGCGTCGGAACGGTCGCAGAACCTTCCTAAGTTCTGACCACCCATGCTGACAAGACTCCGTGTCAGCCCTACTTTTTCAGGCAACACGATGATACTTTTTTGAAATGTTTAGAGACACCTATTTAAATTGATTGTTAGAGGACATTTTTTTCTAAAATTCTCAACTAGAGGACATTTAACTTTAACTTGATTTACGAAAATAACTTTAATACCCATATATATTGCATTATTAGTGATCTTTCCAAAAAAAAATAATAAATAAATAATATATGTTTAATTATATATGTTTAAAAACAATAATGCTGGATATACAAACAAATTTTATAAAGATTTGTGTAACTGATGTTATATAAAATTAGTGAAGAGTAAATATAAAAAGTCAACTGTCTGTTGGTAGATTATTTGAAAATGCTATTTTGAAAAAGTATTTTAAGTTGAATTGAGTTGGATTAATCAAATAGGATAGGATTACGAGAATGTGTTTAATATAATATCCTAAAATATACAAAGTTTGGTAATGCTGAAAAGTTGTTTAGTACAATTTTGGAAAACATTTTTTGAAAAATTTATATTATTTAACCCCCTAATTTGTTAATTTAGTAACACCCCCCACAATAAAATTTTAAAAATTAACAAAAACACCCCTACCCACCCCAAGCCACTATTGACCGCTAGCCACCACTGTTGGCCGCCAATCGCATTTGTCAAAACGCAAACAACCAGTTGATTCGTTCGGTCGTACCCGATTTAGCCTTTTTTGACCAGATTGCGTCATTCTGGCATCGCTGCCAATGGTCCGCCGATGCAACGGCGACGGTTGGTGATGTTGTGGCAGGTGGGTAGTGATCTTGGGTGGATTAATTTTCAAATTGGGAGGAGTGAAAAGTAATTATTTTTAGTTGAATAGAATTGAAAAAATGTTTTGAATTGAATAAGAGATAAATAGAACAAGTAAATTTGTTTGTACATCTAATTACTCTTTAAAAAATTCAAAACATATATTTAAAAAAAAAAAATGAATCTTTGAAAAGAAAGGTATAGTTTTTTAAAATCATTATACCTTTGGCAAAGTTAAAAGTTAACTTTGGCTTATTGTTAAGTGTTCTTTGTATTTCATTAAAAAAGTGTCCTCTAATACTATTTCTTAAAATGGTGTCCTCTAATGATTTTTGAAAAAGTGTCTAATGAAATTATACTCGTTTTAATAATATTCAAAGGGACTGAATGGTTTGATGATCCCAATAACTCAAAACTTGAGGCTTCAGGGAGGAAATCATCAAACTTGATCAACCATTAACAAATAACCCAAGATGGATGAATTTGAGTAAGGAGATACAGAAATATTACTTCTAGATTCATTACATTCTTTTTGTTACATGTTGCTTGGCTCAAATCTTTGTTGTTCTTATAAAGAAACTATTGTTGAAATGAATCTCTAGACCTATGGTTTGTCAGAATCAAGTTTGCAACTTGTAAAAGACCAAGAGTTTGCCACTGTTGGAAATGAAAAAAGATGACAATTTTGGCATTGAAAATGATATTAGCCACAAAAATTAGACTTGTAAAACGATATGGTTAAACATGCAACATGTTATTCTCTCCCCTGCATGTAGCACATATTGTTCTTATGAGATCTGACAAAGTTTAGCAGAAATACAGATCATCGCATTTAAGAATTCTCCAGCAACTTAAACATTTCTCTTAGAACTTCTGTAGAAAATTTTGACAAAACATCTACAGTACCCCAGCAATTTAGAATCCAAAAATACTTTAACATTTCTTCTTAGAACAACTTCTGTAGAAAAATTCTGTAAATAGTCCCTCCAGAAATGGTCATTCAGAATCATTATAGTTGCATATACCGAATTGGCCTAAGAAACATCTGAAGCTCCAGGAATCAGAGTGTTATCAATGTCTTTCCACATCATCAATCGCCTGCTCACCAAACACAAACCAAGCGGATGTCAAAATAAATATGAAAAGAAAAACCTACGTAGTCGCTCAAAGATGGTAAACAATACATATATTTCCCTATCTTTAGCATCATTCATTAATGTATGAAAGACTGAAATTACAAGATGTGTCCTCATATATAATTGTAAAGAAATCACTTGATCCAAAACTTAAACCGATTATCAAACAGATCAAGGCGAAGTACGGATGGTGAGAACCGAACTGACAAATCCTAGAGCTTATTGATTGAGTGGATGAAACTTGGAGATTCAAACTCGAGACATTTAGATACTTTAGGAAACAGTTCACTAGAAGCTAAGCAATTAAATAAAGGCCTAACATTAGTAAAACATTACTATAAGTACTATGACTTAATCACAATTCGTAAACCTGTAACATAACTCTTAAAAATGGACATGCTTTGGTGCACTACTTAGCATAGTTACATGTACATTGTTCAACACTAAACCCACAGAGATATGGATAAACGTTGGGAAAAGCCTCTTTGATGTTTAGAAAACTCAGAATTTTCCACAACAATTCGAACCATGCCTGTATAAATTTGCAGGTTAGTTCAAGCTCAACATTAGTAATATACAGTAGTATAATAGATTTGTTCAGTGCATTGCAAAATTGACTACTAATTTGTATTTAGCTTAAACATAAGTTATCAACCAAGCCTTATGTTGACTAGATAGCAAAAATGATAAGGCAAAATGATAAACAAGGCAAAAAGAAATATTGGTAAGAAATGATAGGTACCAGTTACAGCACGGTGTAAGCCTGACAGTGTGGATCCAAATACGCATATATTAGCTTCACAGTGTCTGTCACTCATATGGTTTCGCTTTTGAGTTTTCCGTAAACATTTTTATCCAAAATGTCTACATAGGTGATGCAATCCACTGCTTAGAAGGTACTCTTGCTTCACCTTTATAAGCTAAGTGTGTATTTTAGTATTTTACAACGTTACGGTTGAACATATAGCAAATGAGTAAAAAGATGACAAAAACTGATGAATTGTTTTTTGTAATGCTGGATGAATTACCTCCTTAAGCTGATTATATGTTCACTCATTCAAAGTACATGGTTCGGCCAACAACCTACCTATGGGACCATGTCCAGATCAAACAATTCACTATAGCATACACTTGCAAGTCAATTACAAAGTTGAAGATAAGTATAACAATGTAACCACTCCATGTCCTTGGAATTTTAGAGAACATAATAGAATATTCAGGTTCAAAGAAAAACGCAAGGATGAAGAAGGTATTATATAATCCTTGCTCACATATCCTTAGAACAACAAGGTGACAAGCTTACACATGTTGGGCTATTTTAGGAAAGTTTCAAAAACTTGTTGGACCACATGTGAAAAGGCACAACAACTTTCCTGGACCACTTTTGAAATATCAAGTACCTGCAAATAGACCTTTCACGTAGATTTGATCCTATTGGAAAAATGTTTACACAATTGACTCCACACATATTTGAACAAGTTTAGACTAAGAAAAGTGCACATATTTATGCAATATGTCAAGACATGTGTAACTACAGACACAATTGTGCTTAACAAAAAAAAAAGGTGCAAACATAAAAATGAATATGCACACATCTTCATAAGTTGACAAAAATATTTACAAAATACTTGTTCTAAATTTGTCTAAATCACAGTGGAGAATTTTAATTTTGAAGCAGGACCAAACTAGCCTCAAAATAGAAGCAAGCCGACCAAGTCATGAGTAGCTTATCAACTCGTTTCTAATTAGCATACCGAAGCGAAATCATGTTTTGGCACTAGAACAAAAGGTGCAAGGCAATAAATTAAACCTGTGAGATGTTAAGTCCTCCAGACCATAAGCACCGTACTATGAACGAAATATGTGTGAAGTTAGGGATTTGAGAGAGAAAATCTGTGCAGAAATTTTATTAATTTTCGACTGACATAATCATTGGAACAAGACGAACAACAATTGTTTTTACAAAAAAAAAACGGCAGCAGTTTGACTGCTGAAAGAAATCGACTTAAGCGGCAGCCTTCTGGGATGTTTATAACAGTTGCTCAAAGACGGCAGCGTTTCTGGAGATTATGATCAACAATATGGTACCAAACCTTTTAATTATTCTGACCTTGCAGAAGATATTGGCTTTCCCCCGGTCAAAAGTTCAACAAGAACAACTCGATAACTATAGACATCGCTTTTATTCAATTTTACAAGTGTATGTTAAATATTTAAACAGGATTGATAAGATTTCACCTATAGTTTATCTTGATTTCAAAAGGACTCTTCACCAGTGATTAGAAATCCAACCCGTGTAGTGACCTGGCCAAGCCACTGCGTCCTGGGTCGCCGGTCAAACTGGTGTCCAAAAGTTTGAAATCTAACAAAAATACTCTTAAAATTTACATGTAAATTCTTATAAGTTTGCAAAAACACCCCAAACATTACCGTTAGCATCAGCAAATAGGGTTTGTTTTCAGCAACGACAACACTCCCCATCACCACGAAAACACTCCTCTCAGCCTCCTGACCAAAACCTATCTCACCCCTCCCCTATTCGCCTTCCCACTCGTCTGCGACAACAGGCCTTTTCCGACGACGACAACACTTCCTATCACCACGAAAACACTCCCTTCAGCCTTCTGACCAAAACCTATCTCATCCCTCCCCCATTTGCCTCCCCACTCGTCGGTGACAACGGGCCTTTTCCGGTGACGACAACACTCCCCATCACCACGAAAACACTCTCCTTAGCCTCCTGACCAAAACCCATCTCACCCCTCCCCCGTTTGCCTCCCCACTCGTCAATGACAACAGGCCTTTTCTAGCGACATTGTTTTGCGATTCTTGTTGATTTACTCACCAAAAATCGACGTTGTTGCCACCAACTCACCGGCCATTCCTCTTAAAAAAACCCTAACATTCTAGCCTTCAATTGTTCACGAATTAATATCCAAATTTCTAGGGTTTTGAATGAGTATAAAAACTTGTAACCTAGCCCGGTGAAGGCTCTAGGTCACGATTCAACCTGTTGAACCAGCCGAGACATGCCGAGTTCCTAATCACTGCTCTTTACCATCATTCTTTCCGTAAACCCTCTTTCTCATTTAAAATATACAGTAAACATGTGACTGATTTATATAAATTAATCAATTACTTAATAGACATCTCAGGAAACTCTTTTATATATTCAATGAAGTAATAAAAACATCAATAAAATCGGAAGTAAATGAAGAATATATGCAACCAATTCTGGAGCTCATGGTAAATCAGTTTGTATAAAATCATGATGTCCACAAATGGCATACCTAATGAGGGAAAATTTATTTTGTATAAAATCACGATGTCAATGAAATTATATATATTTTCAATTATTATTTAACTAATAAATTAGAAGAAAAAAATTCAAAACTTGAACTTATTATGTCCAGAAAAGATTCCCACAACTTACACAAAATTAAAGAAGCAACTAAAAGTAGAGCAGACCAAATACAAGAATTTTAGAGTGGTTCGGCCCACTCAATTTAGCCTACATCTACTATCTATTCAAATAATTTACTAAGCAAAACCTTATAATTGTGTAATTTTTAGATGAGAAAAATTAGAAACTCCTTACTTTATTCTAAAAAGCCCAATTACACTCTTAACAAGAGCCCACAATTACTATTCTTTTTTGTATTTATCTTACACTTTTTGAGATATTTTAAACGTTAAATCTACTAATCTATTTAAAGGAGATAGTCTCTTACAACTTCCTTTCCCAAACAATATGAGATTTAAGGTACTACTGGCCAATGCCCGGAAGCCAAATATGGTAAACACTGTTGTTTGACTACTGAAAACACCAGTCAATGGTAGTCAACCCTAGTCATGTTGACTGAAGATGCTTTAATTGAGGGGGAATGTTGACTAAAGTTGTTGTATTGCTTCTGTTTGGTTGCTAAATTAGTTTAGTTTGTTAATTTAGTTACGAGTAATACTATGTTTACTCACAATTTTACTAACTATCTTACTATCCTTTATAAATATAACGTATAGTATGAATATGCATAATACGGATATCATATGTAATTTTAACAAAGGTAATAAAGTAATTAATAAGATCATGAATAAACATAATATTATCACAATGTCATATATCAGCTCTTTAGCTAAAAGGCTGTTAATGCCGTTAGTTTTATAAAGAAGAAAGTTAACTTCGTTAGTTTACCATTAGTGCTCTATTAATAACTTTCTTGTATTATAGAGCTCCCTTGATCAATATCGATCAGACACTGATTAACCTTTGGCTGACCGTTTGAAGAGTATTATTGAACCTCTCCAAGTAACTCATGACGGCCGGATCAAGCCGCGAGCTTGAAGGGATATCCTCCATGATATTCTGCTGGACTGGCGACACTTCGAGAAAAGTGTCCTCCTGTACCTGGGGGGATCTCTTCATTGCCATAGTTGGTTTGCTCAGATTTGAAACCGCGAGCCATTTGCTGTGGTGGGACCAATTAGTCAAAGATTTTTCTGATGAAGAGCAAGTACTAAATCAGTGCCCTCCTTCTAGTGTCAAACTGTTGATGCTTGATTTTGACACCAATTATTCGCACGTGAGAAATGCTAAGAAGACTTAGAAATCACACGCAGCATGAGAATATTTAGTCAAATAAAGAATGAAAGGCAATGTTTAAAGTGGTTCGGATGCTCAAAAAAGAATCTTGCATCCATTGATATTGTATTAATGAGAGTAAGGTGACTGCGACCTGATTTACAATTTAAAGACTACAAGAGACAGAGACAGAGACAGAGAGAGAGTAAGTTATTCCCGAGTGAAATTAACTAATCCCGCAAATGTGAGGGAAATCCTCTATTTATATTGGGATAAACCAAGGTAATGATTACTAAATCTGCAAGTGGGTAGGTACCATGCAAATCATTCTCTACGTCCCATTGCTTACCTGCTTGAGTGATTTCCTCGACTTTCGTAGGGATTGGACACGTGGACGATTTCCAACTATCCGCTAACTTGGCACTCACCCACTGCACTGATAGTGGCATGCCACTTGCGTCATTACGCGACGTGGCCGCGTCTGAACGGTCGCAGAACCTTCCTAAGTTCTGACCACCCCATGCTGACAAGACTCCGTGTCAGCCCTACTTTTTCAGGCATAACAAGATGATACTTTTTTTAGAAATGTTTAGAGGACACCTATTTAAGAAATTGATTGTTAGAGGACATTTTTTTCTAAAATTCTCAACTAGAGGACATTTAACTTTAACTTGATTTACGAAAATAACTTTAATACCCATATATATTGCAATTATGATGTGATCTTTCCAAAAAAAAAATAATAAATAAATAATATATGTTTAATTATATATGTTTAAAAAACAATAATGCTGGATATACAAACAAATTTTATAAAGATTTGTGTACAAACTGATGTTATATAAAATTAGTGGAAGAGTAAATATAAAAAGTCAAACTGTCTGTTGGTAGATTATTTGAAAAATGCTATTTTGAAAAAGTATTTTAAGTTGAATTGAGTTGGATTAAATCAAATAGGATAGGATTACGAGAATGTGTTTAATATAATATCCTAAAATTATATCAAAGTTTGGTAAAATGCTGAAAAGTTGTTTAGTACAATTTTGGAAAACATTTTTTGAAAATATTTATATTATTTTAACCCCCTAAATTTGTTAATTTAGTAAACACCCCCCACAATAAAATTTTAAAAATTAACAAAAACACCCCTACCCACCCAAGCCACTATTGACCGCTAGCCACCACTGTTGGCCGCCAATCGGCATTTGTCAAAACGGCAAACAACCAGTTGGATCTGGTCGGTCGTACGCCGATTTAGCCTTTTTTGACCAGATTGCGTCATTCTGGCATCAGCTGCCAATGGTGGCCGCCGATGGCAACGGCGACGGTTGGTGATAGTTGCTGGCAGGTGGTAGTGATCTTGGGTGGATTAATTTTCAAATTGGGAGGAGTGAAAAGTAATTATTTTTAGTTGAATAGAATTGAAAAAATGTTTTGAATTGAATAGAATAGGATAATAGAAAACAAGTAAATTTGTTTGTACATCTAATATTACTCTTTAAAAAATTCAAAACAATATATTTAAAAAAAAAAAAATGAATCTAATTGAAAAGAAAGGTATAGTTTTTTAAAATTACATTAATACCTTTGGCAAAGTTAAAAGTTAACTTTGGCTTATTGTTAAGTGTTCTTTTGTAAGTTTCATTAAAAAAGTGTCCTCTAATACTATTTCTTAAAATGGTGTCCTCTAATGATTTTTGAAAAAGTGTCTAATAGAAATTATACTCGTTTTAATAATATTCAAAGGGACATGAAGTGGTTGATGATATCCCAATAACTCAAAACTTGAGGCTTCAGGGAGGAAATCTATCAAACTTGATCAACCATTAACAAATAACCCAAGATGGATGAATTTGAGTAAGGAGATACAGAAATATTACTTCTAAGATTCATTACATTCTTTTTGTTACATGTTGCTTTGGCTCAAATCTTTGTTGTTCTTATAAAAGAAACTATTGTTTGAAATGAATCTCTAGACCTATGGATTTGTCAGAATCAAGTTTGCAACTTGTAAAAGAACCAAGAGTTTGCCACTGTTGGAAATGAAAAAAGATGACAATTTTGGCATTGAAAATGATATTAGCCACAAAAATTAGACTTGTAAAACTGATATGGTTAAACATGCAACATGTTATTCTCTCCCCTGCATGTAGCAACATATTGTTCTTAATGAGATCTGACAAAGTTTGAGCAGAAATACAACAGAATCAGCATTTTAAGAATTCTCCAGCAAACTTAAACATTTCTTCTTAGAACTTCTGTAGAAAACTTTTGACAAAACATCTACAGTACCCCAGCAATTTAGAATCCAAAAATACTTTAAACATTTCTTCTTAGAACAACTTCTGTAGAAAAATTCTGTAAATAGTCACTCCAGAAATGGTCATTCAAGAATTATTATAGTTGCATATACCGAATTGGCCTAAGAAACATCTGAAGCTCCAGGAATCAGAGTGTATCAATGTCTTCCACATCATCAATCTGCCTGCTCACCAAACACAAACCAAGCGGATGTCAAAATAAAATATGAAAAGAAAAACCTACGTAGTCGCTCAAAGATGGTAAACAATACATATATTTCCCTATCTTTAGCATCATTCATTAAATGTATGAAAGACTGAAATTACAAGATGTGTCCTCAATATATAATTGTAAAGAAATCACTTGATCTCAAAACTTAAACCGATTATCAATCAGATTAGAGGGCGAAGTACGGATGGTGAGAACCAGAACTGACAAATCCTAGAGACTTATTGATTGAGTGGATAGAAACTTGAGAGATTCAAACTCGAGACATTTAGATACTTTAGGAAACCAGTTCACTAGAAGCTTAAGCTATTAAATAAAGGCCTAACATTAGTAAAACATTATCTATAAGTACTATGACTTAATCACAATTCGTAAACCTGTAACATAACTCTTAAAAATGGACATGCTTTTGGTCACTACTTAGCATAGTTACATGTACAATTGTTCAACACTAAACCCACAGAGATATGGATAAACGTTGGGAAAAGCTCTCTTTGATGTTTAGAAGAACTCAGAATTTTCCACAACAATTCGAACCATGCCTGGATAAATTTGCAGGACTTAGTTCAAGCTCAACATTTGTATTATACAGTAGTATAATAGATTTGTTCAGTGCATTGCAAAATTGACTACTAATTTTGTATTTAGCTTAAACATAAGTTATCAACCAAGCCTTATGTTTACTAGATAGCAAAAATGATAAGGCAAAATGATAAACAAGGCAAAAGAAATATATGGTAAGAAATGATAGGTACCAGTTACAGCACAGGTGTAAGCCTGACAGTGTGGATCCAAATACGCATATATTAGCTTCACATGTGTCTGTCACTCATATGGTTTCGCTTTTGAGTTTTCCGTAAACATTTTTTATCCAAAATGTCTACATAGTTGATGCAATCCACTGCTTAGAAGGTACTCTTGCTTCACCTTTATAAGCTAAGTGTGATTTTAGTATTTTACAACAGTTACGGTTGAACATATAGCAAATGAGTAAGAAAGATGACAAAAACTGATGAATTGTTTTATTGTAATGCTGGATGAATTACCTCCTTAAGCTGATTATATGTTCACTCATTCAAAGTACATGGTTCGGCCAACAACCTACATCTATGGGACCATGTCCAGATCAAACAAATTCACTATAGCAGCGACTGTCCGTCCCGGTCGCTTCTTGGCAGGGGCGAGAGATGGGGCTGCGAAGGGCGAGAAGCTCGCAGCGGTTGTGGCGGGAATAGCACGGGCAGCTTCGGCCGCCCTCTCTCTTCCCTCTCCTCCTTGATCGAGGGAAAGCAAATGGTGCTCGGCGGGACTGCCCGGACTCCTTTGGGGGCATGGTCTCTGCATTTAAGCTCGTCAGTAAGGGAATTTACTCCACGACCAGAAAGGGACCAGTATAACTTACCTTCTAGGGGTTCTAACGACGCATTGTCGCTGAAAAATCGTACTTCCACAGGTTCGCGGTCGTCACAAGCTTCCCTCCGTCTCGTTGTTCCTCGTCCAGTACCCCGAAAGATACAAGTCTGTCTGGATCGGCGAGTAGCTTTCCTCGGTCGTTCTATGACTGCAAAAGAAAACAGGTCGTTATTATGGGTCAAGCGAGCAGATAGCTAACCAACGAAAGAAAAAATACTTGGATCCTGAAAATGGCAGTGGCCGTTATAACAGAAAAAGAAAAACTTTGTCTCGTAGGCCCCCGCATTGCTGGGATAGCTATGTATCCCGCGGTAATGGTAGGTCGCGAGACAAATAATACGAGTCCTTGTCCCTACTCTTCTTCAGGTAGTAGGCGACGCCGGCTCGACCGCCGTTGGCTTCCCAAGCCGTTCTCGCAGCACGCGATGTACATCGCGACCGCGATGACATACGGTTCGATGTTAGCTGCATCGGTGCGATCCCGAAATGATCCAGGACCGACCTGATGAAAGGATGGAAGGGAATCCTCCCTCCACCCTTAAAGATCTCCTCAGGATCGCGGCAAGGCCGTCGGCCAGACGCCGTGACGGCCTAGTGTAGTCGAGGAACACCTCCGTGCGGATGTCGAAATGCTTCTTATTCTAGCATATTCCTCGGAGGTGAAACGAGTAGACATCGAGAGCTGCGTCCTCGGGAGCTCCCCGCGAGGAAGAGCTGGCTCCTCCCTCGGTCCTGGAGTTGACGGTTCCATTCCAGTCTGCAACATCGACGACACGGTCATTTAGGCCTTCGTGTTTGTCCCGTGCGGCGGCAGGGGACAAAAACTTAAAACCTAGTAATAGTTCAAGCCGCCTCCACGGCTTGAATCCAATGACGGCGTCGCGACTCCGGTAAAACACTGGAAGACCCAACGCCATGGTTCAACCAAACCAATGCAAAATGAAAAAAGGAAAGAACCTTACTCTGTGGTATATGGAGCTGGGGCCGAAACTCGTTCTGGTTGCCTGAAAAGCGCCGATCGGGAAGAAATGATCTTGGTTTGCCAAAGTTTATCACTCGAAGCGAAAGAAATTTCGGTGACCTCATCTAAAAAATACAAAGTTTTTATATGGATTGCGAATCGACGGTTACCACCCCTCGGAACCGAAACGGCAGTTCTCTCTCTTCCGCATTAAATGCGCCCCACGTCGCATTAAATGCCGTGGAAAGGGGCGTCGTTTCAAGCCCACGTCGCATTAAATACAGTAATAGGGGTTGTGTTTCAAATGTGTTACACAATCAATGCTGTCAAAACGGCATCGGGTCATATACCACGCATTTAATGTGTCTGACAAGCGCTGTAACGCATGCAGAGTGCCTGACAGCGCAGAGCCAGGTTCATTGAACCTCTAAGGTACAGAAAGGAGCGTCCGTCAAGTCCAGGTCGCTAGGATGAAGATTGTCAGGTCGCCTAGGCAAGGGATCGCGCGAGATCATGTTCGCTGCGAGTCTTGAGCGAGCTCACCCATACAGGTCGGAGCGACCAAAACCTCCAATGTGACTTAGTTTCCAAAGCTCGTTCCCAAACCTTAAAAAATAGGGGGCTTCTGTTATACCGGGAAAGCAAAGGGCTGACATGGGAAAGTCACGTTAAGGGTGACCTGCTCCGTTAGGGCAACACGCACACGTCAGACCTACAAAATAATATGGAGCTACACGCGTCCATTCCTCAGCAGCAAGTCGTGCGAAGTCAGCTTGGAAAAAGGAAAATGGGACAGTAAAGCCGGATTTATCCTGACAATCACACCAAACCATGGATTTAATGATGATTACACGCTTCAATTTGGTATAAAATGAAGAAGACCCCTCCATTAAGGGAGTCGGCATTCTTCACATAAAAAAAACTTCTTCTTGTAAAAACACTTACTTTTCATAACTCTCATTGTACGTCAGTCCGCCTGCGACCTGACCCACACTAATATCAATACAAATCAGTGGTGTAGGACTTGCTACCTTGCATCCGAACACTTTAAAGTCTTCTTGGCATTTATTTCACTTGATACATCCATCATCACGTGTGTTAATTCATCAAATAGCAATACCCACGTGAGAATTGGTTGGTGCCGAAAACGAGCATCAAAAGGGTGCTAGGACCTAACTGGGAAGGTCCATACTGGGTCGACAAAGTAATCAGACCGGGGACCTACCATCTCAAAAGGTTGAACGGTTCTAAAGTACCTCGAGCTTGGAATGTCGAGCACCTCCGGCCGTACTACCAGTAATCCTGAACTCAGTTCTCATTTTTTGTTAATTTCTTTTAAGTATTACTTTATTCGCTCGAAACAGATCGTATGTGTTCTGTTCGCATGTAAGGATTCGTTGACAATTGCTTATGTAAATCGCGAATTGTAAATTGTACATACAATATATGAAAAAAGCGAACTACACATTGAAAAGATAGTTCCATTCATTTACAAGTCAAAAGACCCGATTACAACGGGGACAACTCATTACGCTTAAGGCTGGTCGGGGGGATCCTTTGATCCAGAACCCCCTGCCTGGTCGGGTTGTTGGGCGCCCGCGGCTTCCAGATCGTCCTCTTCGGCCATAATACGCAAGGTCGCTTGCCAACCCTTCGGGAGGTCAGACATGTCCAAATCCGGGTTCCTTGCTCGCAGGGAGTAGATACACCCGATCGCCCAGTCCGCGGCCTTTTCTTCTAGCTCCTCTGACTGGTTCTGCATTTCCTCAGTCAGGGAAGCGATTTTGTCCCGACTCTCCTGGAGCTCGGCCTCGAGAGCTCCCCTGTCTTCTTCAGCTCGCTGAGCCCGTGCGAACGTCGCCTGGAGCTCCTGGTCCTTCTCGCCGATCTCCCTAGAGAGCCTGGCGGTGGTCCTTTGAAGTTCCTTGACTTCCTCCGCACGTCGATCTAGCTCCGCCTTCTGGAAGTCAACTGTTCGCTGAGCAACGTCCTTTTGGTTCAGATACCTATTCACTGCTTCCAACGCTTGGGTTCTTTCCGCCTCAACGGACTCCAAACTTTGCTTCAGCTTCGCGACCTCCTCCTGCAGGTCGCTCGTCCCCTTTGCCGCCCCCAGCCGCGTCTTCTCCATGGACATCCTCATCGCAAGCAACCCCTGCGAGCAAGATACGAGTTAGAAATAAATCAAAACGAAATTTCAAGTACAGCTGGTTTACCTTGCTCAGATGCTGGAACGATGTGGCCATCAGGTCGTCGCCCGTGTCTGCAAATTCGCCGTACGACTCCGACAGCTCGCACTCGAGCAGGCCATAGACAATTGGCTGCAGGTACTCGGGCAGACTCCCAAACGAGTCCAGAACAGGCGCGTCCTTCGCCTTGTCGCTAGTCACCGCCTCGCTCGCGGGTTCCTTGCCCGACCTCTTGGATTTCTGGCACGTTCTCAGAGGCTCCTCCTCGGATTCGGTCTCAGACTCTTCGACCTGGACCTGTTTCCTCTTCTTAGACCTTTGGGCCGGAGCCTTCCGTCTAGGGCGAGCAGAAGGTGCCTGAGCGACCTGTCCTGTCCCGGTCGCTTCTTGCGCAGGATGGGGCTGCGAAGGCGCAGAAGCTCGCAGCGGTTGTGCGGGAATAGCACGGGCAGCTTCGGCCGCCCTCTCCCTCTCCCTCTCCCTCCTTGATCGAGGGAAAGCAAATGGTGCTCGGCGGGACTGCCCGGACTCCTTTGGGGGCATGGTCTCTGCATTTAAGCTCGTCAGTAAGGGAATTTACTCATTACGACAAGAAAGGGACCAGTATAATTACCTTCTAGGGGTTCTAACGACGCATTGTCGCTGAAAAATCCGTACTTCCACAGGTTCGCGGTCGTCACAAGCTTCCTCACGTCTCGTTGTTCCTCGTCCAGTACCCCGAAAGATACAAGTCTGTCTGGATCGGCGAGTAGCTTTTCCTCGGTCGTTCTATTGACTGCAAAAGAAAACAGGTGCTTATTATGGGTCAAGCGAGCAGATAGCTAACCAACGAAAGAAAATACTTGGATCCTGAAAATGGCAGTGGCCGTTATAACAGAAAAAGAAAAACTTTGTCCGTAGGCCCCGCATTGCTGGGATAGCTAGTATCCCGCGGTAATGGAGGTCGCCGAGACAAATAATACGGGTCCTTGTCCCTACTCTTCTTCAGGTAGTAGGCGACGCCGAGCTCGACCGCGTTGGCTCTCCCAAGCCGTTCTCGCAGCACGCGATGTACATCGCGACCGCGATGACATACGCGTTCGATGTAGCTGCATCGGTGCGATTCCGAAATGATCCAGGACCGACCTGATGAAAGGATGGAAGGGAATCCTCCCTACACCTTAAAGACTCTCAGAGATCGCGGCAAGGCCGTCGGCCCGACGCCGTGACGGCCTAGTGTAGTCGAGGAAACACTCCGTGCGGATGTCGAAAGCTTCTTTATTCTAGCATATTCCTCGGAGGTGAGAACCGAGTAGACATCGAGAGCTGCGTCTCGGGAGCTCCCCGCGAGGAAGAGCTGGCTCTCCCTCGGTCCTGGATGTGACGGTTCCCTTCCAGTCTGCAACATCGACAGACACGGTCATTTAGGCCTCGTGTTGTCCCGTGCGGCGGCAGGGGACAAAAACTTAAAACCTAGTAATAGTTCAAGCCGCCATCCACGGCTTGAATCCAATGACGGCGTCGCGACTCGGTAAAACACTGGAAGACCCAACGCCATGGTTCAACCAAACCAATGCAAAATGAAAAAAGGAAAGAACCTTACTCTGTGGTATATGGAGCTGGGGCCGAAACTCGTTCTGGTTGGAAAAGCGCCGATGGGAGAAATGATTCTTGGTTTGCCAAAGTTTATCATCGAAGCGAAAGAATTTCGGTGACCTCATCTAAAAAATACAAAGTTTTTATATGGATTGCGAATCGACGGTTACCACCTCGGAACCGAAACGGCAGGTCTCTCTCTCCGCATTAAATGCGCCCCACGTCGCATTAAATGCCGTGGAAAGGGGCGTCGTTTCAAGCCCACGTCGCATTAAATACAGATATAGGGGTTGTCGTTTCAAATGTGTTACACAATCAATGCTGTCAAAACGGCATGGGTCATCATACCACGCATTTAATGTGTCTGACAAGCGTGTAACGCATGCAGAGTGCCTGACAGCGCAGAGCCAGGGTCATTGAACCTCTAAGGTACAGAAAGGAGCGTCCGTCAAGTCCAGGTCGCTAGGATGAAGATTGTCAGGTCGCCTAGGCAAGGGATCGCGCGAGATCATGTTCGCTGCGAGTCTTGAGCCGAGCTCACCCCATACAGGTCGGAGCGACCAAAACCTCCAATGTGACTTAGTTTCCAAAGCTCGTTCCTCAAACCTTAAAAACTAGGGGGCTTCTGTTATACCCGGGAAAGCAAAGGGCTGACATGGGAAAGTCACGTTAAGGGTGACCTGCTCCCGTTAGGGCAACACGCACACGTCAGACCTACAAAATAATATGGAGCCACACGCGTCCCTTCTCAGCAGCAAGTCGTGCGAAGTCAGCTTGGAAAAAGGAAAATGGGACGTAAGCGGATTATATCCTGACAATCACACCAACCCATGGATTTAATGTGATTACAAGCCAATTTGGTATAAAATGAGAGAAGACCCTCCATTAAGGGGATTCGGCCATTCTTCACATAAAAAAAACTCTCTCTTGTAAAAACACTTACTTTTCATAACTCTCATGTACGTCAGTCCGCCTTGCGACTGACCCACACTAATATCAATACAAATCAGTGGATGTAGGACTTGCTACCTTAGCATCCGAACCACTTTAAAAGTCTTCTGGCATTTATTCACTTGATACATCCCCATCACGTGTGTTAATTCATCAAATAGCAATACCCACGTGAGAATTGGTTGGTGCCGAAAACGAGCATCAACATTCTTATAAAAGAAACTATTGTTTGAAATGAATCTAGATCTATGGATTTGTCAGAATCAAGTTTGCAACTTGTAAAAGAACCAAGAGTTTGCCACTGTTGGAAATGAAAAAAGATGACAATTTTGGCATTGAAAATGATATTAGCCACAAAATTAGACTTGTAAAAAATGATATGGTTGAACATGCAACATGTTATTCTCTCCCCTGCATGTAGCAACATATTGGTCTTAATGAGATCGACAAAGTTTGAGCAGAAATACAACAGAATCAGCATTTTAAGAATTCTCCAGCAAACTTAAACATTTCTTCTTAGAACTTCTGTAGAAAACTTTTGACAAAAAATCTACAGTACCCCAGCAATTTAGAATCCAAAAATACTTAAAAATTTCTCTTAGAACAACTTCTGTAGAAAAATTCTGTAAATAGTCACTCCAGAAATGGTCATTCAGAATATTATAGTTGCTTACCGAATTGGCCTAAGAAACATTGAAGCTCCAGGAATCAGAGTGTATCAATGTCTTCCACATCATCAATCTGCCGCTCACCAAACACAAACCAAGCGGATGTCAAAAAAAATATGAAAAGAAAACCTACGTAGTCGCTCAAAGATGGGAAACATACATATATTTCCCTATCTTAGCATCATTCATTAAATGATGAAAGACTGAAATTACAAGATGTGTCCTCAATATATAATTGTAAGAAAGAATCTTGATCTCAAAACTTAAACCGATTATCAAGCAGATTAGAGGGCGAAGTACGGTGGTGAGAACCAGAAATGACAAATCCTAGAGACTTATTGATTGAGTGGATAGAAACTTGAGAGATTCAAACTCGAGACATTTAGATACTTTAGGAAACCAGTTCACTAGAAGCTTAAGCATTAATAAAGGCCTAACATTAGTAAAACATTATCTATAAGTACTATGACTTAATCACAATTCGTAAACCTGTAACATAACTCTTAAAAATGGACATGATTTTGGTCACTACTTAGCATAGTTACATGTACAATTGTTCAACACTAAACCCACAGAGATATGGATAAACGTTGGGAAAAGCTCTCTTTGATGTTTAGAAGAACTCAGAATTTTCCACAACAATTGAACCAGCCTGGATAAATTGCAGGACTTAGTTCAAGCTCAACATTGGTACTATACAGTAGTATAATAGATTTGTCAGTGCATTGCAAAATTGACTACTAATTTTGTATTTAGCTTAAACATAAGTTAAACCAAGCCTTATGTTAACTAGATAGCAAAAATGATAAGGCAAAATGATAAACAAGGCAAAGAAATATATGGTAAGAAATGATAGGTACCAGTTACAGCACAGGTGTAAGCCTGACAGTGTGGATCCAAATACGCATATATTAGCTTCAAAGTGTCTGTCACACTATATGGTTTCGCTTTTGAGTTTTCCGTAAACATTTTTTATCCAAAATGTCTACATAGTTGATGCAACTCACTGCTTAGAAGGTACTCTTGCTTCACCCTTAAGCTAAGTGTGATTTTAGTATTTTACAACAGTTACGGTTGAACATATAGCAAATGGTAAGAAAGATGACAAAAACTGATGAATTGTTTTATTGTAATGCTGGAGAATTACCTCCTTAAGCTGATTATATGTCACTCATTCAAAGTACATGGTCGGCCAACAACCACATCTATGGGACCATGTCCAGACAAAACAATTCACTTAGCATACAATTGCAAGTCAATTACAAAGTTGAAGATAAGTATAACAATGTAAAACACTCCATGTCTACACACTCTTAACTCCACCTCTGATTGCTCCAACACTTTGCTACAATTTGCTTGAGTCCAAGAAACCACTGGACGGCCAAGCTCCACTCAAGCTTCAATAGCCGAAGTCAACTTTCAGCTCCACAGCTTGAACTACCATCAAGCTTTCAACAAAGGGACCATGTTCCAACAAAAACACTCAAACAAGATATGAGAATGTTAAGAACAAGCAAAAAAAGGAATCTGAACAAAGTAATAAAACTCTTTTGAGGAATTTTAGAGAACAAATAATAGAATATTCAGGTTCAAAGAAAAACGCAAGGATGAAGAAGGTGATATATAATCTTGCTCACCATATCCTTAGAACAACAAGCTGACAAAGGCTTACACATGTTGGGCTATTTTAGGAAAGTTTCAAAAACTTTGTTGGACGCATGTGAAAAGGCACAACAACTTTCTGGACCACTTTTGAAATATCAGTACCTGCAAATAGACCTTTCACGTAGATTTGATCCTAATTGGAAAAATGTTTACACAATTGACTCCACACATATTATAACAAGTTTAGACTAAGAAAATGTGCCAATTTATGCAATATGTCAAGACATGTGTAAACTACAGACACAATTGTGCTTAACAAAAAAAAAAAAAGGTGCAAACATAAAAAATGAATATACACACATCTTCATAAGTTGACAAAAATATTTACAAAATACTTGTTCTAAATTTGTCTAAATCACAGTGGAGAATTTAAATTTGAAGCATGACCAAACATAGCCTCAAAAATAGAAGCAAGGACCAAGTTCAGAGTAGATATTAACTCGTTTCTAATTAGCATACCGAAGCGAAATCATGTTTTGGCACTAGAACAAAAGGTGCAAGGCAATAAATTAAACCTGTGAGATGTTAAGTCCTCCAGACCATAAGCACCGTACTATGAACGAAATATGTGTGAAGTTAGGGATTTGAGAGAGAAAATCTGTGCAGAAATTTTATTAATTTTCGACTGACATAATCATTGGAACAAGAGGAACAACAATTGTTTTTACAAAAAAAAAAAAAAACGGCAGCAGTTTGACTGCTGAAAGAAATCTACTTAAGCGGCAGCCTTCTGGGATGTTTATAACAGTTGCTCAAAGACGGCAGCGTTTCTGGAGATTATGATCAACAATATGGTACCAAACCTTTGAATTATTCTGACCTTGCAGAAGATATTGGCTTTCCCCCGGTCAAAAGTTCAACAAGAACAACTCGATAACTATAGGCATCGCTTTTATTCAATTTTACAAGTATATGTTAAATATTTAAACAGGATTGATAAGATTTCACCTATAGTTTATCTTGATTTCAAAAGGACTCTTTACCAGTGATTAGAAATCCAACCCGTACAGTGACCTGACCAAGCCAACGCGTCCTGGGCCGCCGGTCAAACTGGTGTCCAAAAGTTTGAAATCTAACAAAAATACTCCTAAAATTTACATGTAAATCCCTATAAGTTTGCAAAAACACCTCAAACACTACCGTTAGCATCGGCAAATAGGGTCTGTTTTCAGAAACGACAACACTCCCCATCACCACGAAAATACTCCTCTCAGTCTCCTAACCAAAACCTATCTCACCCCTCCCCCATTCGCCTTCCCATTCGTCTGCGACAACAGGCCTTTTCCGACAACGACAACACTTCCTATCACCGCGAAAACACTCCCCTCAGCCTTCTGACCAAAACTTATCTCATCCCTCCCCCATTTGCCTCCCCAGTCGTTGGTGACAACGGGCCTTTTCCGGTGACGACAACACTCCCCATTACCACGAAAACACTCTCCTTAGCCTCCTGACCAAAACCCATCTCACCCCTCCCCTGTTCGCCTCCCCACTCGTCGATGACAACAGGCCTTTTCTAGAGACATTGTTTTGCGATTCTTTGTTGATTTACTCACCAAAAATCGACGTTGTTGCCACCAACTCACCAGCCATTCCTCTTAAAAAAACTCTAACATTCTAGTCTTCAATTGTTTACGAATTAATATCCAAATTTCTAAGGTTTTGAATGAATATAGAAACTTGTAACCGAGCCCGGTGAAGGCTCTAGGTCACAATTCAACCTGTTGAACCAGCCGAGACAGACCGAGTTCCTAATCACTGCTCTTTACCATCATTCTTTCCGTAAACCCTCTTTCTCATTTAAAATATACAGTAAACATGTGACTGATTTACATAAATTAATCAATTACTTAATAGACATCTCAGGAAACTCTTTTATATATTCACTGAAGTAATAAAAACATCAATAAAATCGGAAGTAAATGAAGAATATATGCAACCAATTCTGGAGCTCATGGTAAATCAGTTTGTATAAAATCATGATGTCCACAAATGGCATACGTAATGAGGGAAAATTTATTTTGTATAAAATCACGATGTCAATGAAATTATATATATTTTCAATTATTATTTAACTAATAAATTAGAAGAAAAAAATTCAAAACTTGAACTTATTATGTCGAGAAAAGATTCCCACAACTTACACAAAATTAAAGAAGCAACTAAAAGTAAAGCAGACCAAACACAAGAATTTTAGAGTGGTTCAACCCACTCAATTTAGCCTATATCCACTATCTATTCAAATAATTTACTAAGCCAAACCTTACAATTGTGTAATTTTTGGATGAGAAAAATTAGAAACTTCTTACTCTATCCCAAAAAGTCCAATTACACTCTTAATAAGAGCCCATAATTACTATTCTTTTTTGTGTTTATCTTACACTTTTTAAGATATTTTAAACGTTTAATCTACTAATCTATTTAAATCTACTAATCTATTTAAAGGAGAGAGTCCCCTTCCAACTTACAACTTCCTTTCCCAAACAATATGAGATTTAAGGTACAATCCCAACATACTACCAGTCAATGCCCGGAAGCCAAATATAGTAAACACTGTTGTTTGACTACTGAAAACACCAGTCAATGGTAGTCAACCCTAGTCATGTTGACTGAAATGCTTTAATTGAGGGGAATGTTGACTAAAGTTGTTGTATTGCTTCTGTTTGGTTGCTAAATTAGTTTAGTTTGTTAATTTAGTTACAAATAATACTATGTTTACTCACAATCTTACTATCTTTTATAAATATAACGTATAGTATGAGTACGTATAGTATGGATACCATATATAATTTTAACAAAGATAATAAAGTGATTAATAAGATTATGAGTAAACATAACATTATCACAATAACATATGTCAGCTCTTTAGCTAAAAGGCTGTTAATGCCGTTAGTTTTATAAAGAAGAAAGTTAACTTCGTTAGTTTACCATTAGTGCTCTATTAATAACTTTCTTGTATTATCGAGCTCCCTTGATCAATATCGATCAAACACTGATTAACGTCGGTCAAAAGTAGTAAATGCTGTTGACAACGGTTGACCTACGATTGCCATATGTAGCGTTTTCTTTTTATAAACTACAATTACCATTAAGGGAATGATAGTATATTTCTGAAACTTTTCAGAGTTTTTCATTTTAGCAAATCTAAGAGGCAGATTTCTTTACCTCTTATCTTTTACATGAATTCTTATTAGTCGGTACACTTATTATCGCTGCTTTGATTTCAACTTATGTAGTTATTTTTTCAGGATTAATCTGGTGCGGTACTCTACAGTTCTTAATCTGGCAGATCTGCTGTTGGAGGAATAAATTAGTGTTGTGAAAATTTGAGTCCATTCAAATTAAAAGAATATCCAAATTAGGCTCAATTACTTTGGTCTTTTAGTACTCAATCCACTGATGTTCTAGAGCGAGTATAAGAAAAATCTCAAGTCCTATGTGATAAATGAAAATAATTTTCTGAAAAAACATGAATATTAATCTAAAATATGAAGCAAATAGGCACTACAACTGTATATTTTTTCGGGATATACGCTTGGTTAATAGCGGTTGGACGTCTATCGATAGACTTATATGGTCAAAAGTAGTACCAGTAGAAGTAGAATCAACATCCCAAGCCTCAAGTACTTCCGTTCTCTCATACTCATCCTCTTGATAATTCAACTGAATATGACCTTCTTTTATTGAAGATCGAATTCCTTCCAACTCCATTGTAACTTCTTTCATTGTGGGCCTTTTCTTCGCATTCATATTTAAGCACCTTTTCGCAAGATTAGCCACAGCCATTACCTCCTCTTTCTTGCCTAGCTTTAGTACTTGAGCATCAAGAATATCGTAAAGTTGATTCTGCTCCATACAATTAATGAAATATGCTACCAAACCTTTGAATTCTTGTGACCTTGTAGAAGATATTGGCTTTTCCCCCGTCAAAAGTTCAACAAGAACTACTCCATAACTATAGACATCACTTTTGTCGGTGAATTGGCCTGAACGAAAGTACTCTGGATCCAAATATCCAAAAGTCCCAAGTACTTTTGTGGTGACATGAGTTTGATCTATGGCAATTGATCTTGAAGTCCCAAAATCTGCTACTTTTGCTCTATACTTCTCGTCTAAGAGTATATTGGTAGACTTGATATCGCGGTGATAGATTGGCATGGAAGCTGACAAGTGCAAGTAACAAAGTGCTTCTGCAACTTCTCCCGCTATCCTCAAACGCATATCCTATGTGAGTGAAAGCTCTTCAATTTGACCATGAAGATAATGGAAAAGGGTTCCATTGGGGATGAATTCATAAACTAGTAAAGGGACCTCAGTTTCCAAACAACAACCCAAAAGCTTAACTATATTCCTATGATTGATTTGTGAAAGAATGGCAACCTCGTTGATAAACTCATCAACCTTACCAACTTCATCAACTATTTTTGATTTTTTTACTGCAACAATTCTTCCATCTGTCAACATTCCCTTGTAAACAGTACCTTGACCACCTTCACCAAGTATTCGATTCACGTTAAAATGATCGGTGGCCTTTTCTAAATCTTTTGAATTGAACAGTTTGTTTCTATCCACACTGCCATCAGAAGAAATTAACTGTTGTTGTAGAAGTAAACCACCATTGTGTTCGAAGTACTTCTCCTTGAGCTTGATCTCCTTTTTTCTCTTTATTATATTGAGCAACCACCATATTCCAACAATAAGTAAAATCAAACCTACAAGGCCTCTGCCTGTACCTGCATAATTCAGTAAGAAATCAGAAGAGAGAATTCATTTTTTTTTTCTTAGTATTGTTAAGAAATATGAGTTATTTTGTTTTATTGTTTATTAAGGGTAGATTTGTCTTTTCATTATTTCCTTTGTTTAGCCTATATATATATCTTTGTATTTAGGTTAAATCATACTTTTTGTATTCAATTGAATTGTGCAATATCAATGAAACCCTAGCCTCCTCTTTTTATTATTTTCTTTGGATTGTTTAACAAGTATAATTCACAAAGATTAATTTATCTACTTTAGAAATTTAACTTTGAAGGGTGAAACCGATGACATACCAAAAACGATCACGAAAACCTTTGACTCTTTCTTTGGGTAGCAACTGTAGCCTCCTATATAATTTTCGCAAATCATAAATGGTGGGCAATAGCCTAAGTTACATTCATCAATATCTGCCATGTACAAAAAACACAGGTTATATGATAAACTTATCACTCATTAAAAAAAAATGAATAGGTTAAGGATTTCAATATTGATAAAAAAATTTATTAGACCAAATTGGTATCTCTCTTGTGTTGTATATTATATAAACCATCAAGTTACATTAATATTATAAGAGAGACAATAAATAGACAAAAATTATGTCAGTCTTGTGTCGTATTACATGTTTATGGCTGGTTAATTTAGCTGAATATTTGAAAACTCTTCTAACTAATAAGACTTAGGGTGAGTTTGGGGTGGTTGTAGCTTATAATCATTTTTGTTTAAGCAATCACCCCCAAAATGTGTTTGGTAAACACATTTCAAAAAGCGTTGTTGTAACTTCTTCTCCTATAAGTGATTATGGGACAAGCTACAATAATCCCAAACTAAACCTTAAAATATCAAAGTTTTATAAATTTTCAAGCACGAGATGCCAACTAATGCTAAAAAATTTCGTTAAAATTTTGCCTTAATATTTGTCTACATCAACTAATGAGAGGAGTATTTAAAAAAATATATATACACATTCGGAGAAGGGACAAAGTAATTATAGTTTATAACAATTGAAAAAGAAATAAGAGTAATGTTACATATATAAATTATTTATTCAACTTATTCACTTATAAATTAATATGATAACCCTGTCTGTTTAACATATAATTTCCTTTAATTTATTTATTTTACTGTTTAACTTAAAGTCATCTAATAATATTAAAATACGTGAGTTGGCATAAAAGAGTTTGTATAAAAAATTTGTGAATAAGTATATTGTCGAACAAATAATATATAAAAGTCAACAAAAAAATTGGTCAGACATGAGGAATATTACCTTGACATCCTCTAAGAAGATAGGGATTTCCTTGGTAATGTTCGAAGCATTTACATTGAACAATGCTACTCCCAGAAGTACAACTAGAGGTTGATGTAAAGCTTGTTGAATTATTCAAAGCAGCTGACCGATTGAATGAAGAACTGTCTATTCCCCAATTGAGTCTGACCGGAACGTGCGTCATTCTCTGAAGATCTTGAAGATTGGTTAAGTTGTTTCCAAACCAATTTTGATCCACCAAAAAGGCATAATTGCAATCCTGTTGTCTTCCTCCATTACTGATGATGCTGCTTTGAGGAGCCTCGACGGATACATTAAAGTTCTTGAGAGGAGAACTAATTGTGGTCTGGCAACAGTTGATGCCGGATTGGCAACTACTATTTACCCCTAAATTTGTGGCATTTTCATTACACATGGAGAAGCATCCTGAAATAAACGAATTGTTGGTGGAAATGGAGGCAAGCTTGCTGCAACTTACGCCGGTGAATCTGTTCGAAGAACCGGAGGAGAATTCAAAAGGGGTTGTGTCCAAGTTAACAAATTGACTAGTTGATTCATTCTGGCAAGAATTGTATATCGGATGATTGACTCTCATGGTGTTTGTTAGTATTGAAATTTCAAGCAATTCCAAATTGATACTCCTCAAAAATGGTTTGCTCGAGTTGCAATCTACGGCGAACCAGTTGTCGACAGAGCAACCGGGTTCGATCCCAAATGGATATTGAATGTCCACTACTCCGCATTGTGAAGAACAGTTTCCTGATGATTGTGCTTGTGCCAATGCCATCATCGACCATGATAGCAAAATAATCCGAAACAGAAAATGTATAATCATTCTTCAATCGGTTTTTCTTTCTCTTTTGCTTGCCTTTGTTGTGAGTATAGACAATATACGTTTGGTGTGTACATGTCTTTGAATTTATGAGGAATAAAACATAATTGCATAGCCATATTGACTCTTCGTTCCGTAGACATGTCTTCAATCCAACTGCTATTGAACATTTCAAATTAGTAGTTTGGTCACACCGGCATCATTAAAAAGTAAAAAAAATTAGACTCTTTTCTGTATGTGACAAGTAGATGTTTAGTGAATTTTATTTGTTTTTAAAATGTGAGAAAGAGATGACAAAGTATATGTTAAATATTCAACAAGAGTTGTCTCAGTCAGATTTGTCTCCTGGATTTACTAAGTTAAAGTTTTTATGGAATTGGTCATATATAGCTACAGTCAAAGCTTCATTGTTGAAGAGACCTCCGTCTTCTTCCACATGAAGTCATGAAAAAGACATATTTAATTGATAAAGATATTGCCTATTTTATAAGATAACACTACTCTAAACCCCCTAAGGTATAGCCTAACTACCAATCCCCTCTAGTTTCAGAAATAACTCTGAACCCCCTGTTGTTTGTTAGAGTTACTGAATTTCTTGTTTTAAAAAGGACCCCTTACCAATTACCATTAATGTTTCCATGAATAACTAGGGGTGGGCAGGTCCTAGTACCCACCCAAATTCAAAGGAATTAGAATCGGAACTGGAATCAATCAGTTTCTTGAATTCGGAATCAGAATCGAAATCGAAACCAACCGGTTTTGGTTCTTAGAAGCCAAGAACTAGAACTTGAAACATCGGTTCTGGTTCTGGGTACTTAGGTTAATTTTAATTACCCTCTACTTTTTAAAAGTATGACAAATAGACCATCTAAAAATTACTACACCCCCAATAGTTTACAAAAATTATAATTCAATCCTGATTCTTACCTGGGTACCCAAATCTCGATTCCAGTTCTTGATGGTTCTAGTTCCTATCCGGAACCAGCCCTCATAGGGTAGGTTCTGGTTCTAGAAATTAGGAACCAACTAGTTCTAATTCCAATTCCCGGTTCCTATAGGGATGGAACCGAAACTGGTTGATTCCTAATTTCTAAAACCAAAACCTTGTGCGGGCCGGTTCCGAGTAGGAATCGGAACCTACCATGTGAGAGTCAGTTCCGAGTAGGAACCGAAACCGAAACCACGAGTATCCACCAGTTTCGATTCCGACAGGTTATTTTGCACACCCCTAAAACAACTACCAAAAAATAATCAATTCATTATAGGTTAGTATCAATTACAAGACACTTTTATCAAGACTTTATAGATACAGGTCAATTTTATTAGAAAAGACAATGAGATACAGTTAACGATTTAAAACTCATAACCTTAACTTTATTATTAAGGGTATTAAGGTAATTTTATGTGTTATATAGTTTCATTTAAAATAATTTTTTTAAAACTACAATAATTTGAAAAAACATATCAATAGAAAAATGACACATGTCAAAATAAAAATAAAAATAAATGAGGACATATCATATTCTCTTCTCTAATCTTCATGTCCCATAGTTGTAGACTTCTAATAAAAGTGTCATTTGGTTGATAATACAATAATGCTTGAGTTACAGATTAAACTACCGATTTGATATATTGACTCATGTGAATTGAGTTAAATTTTAAGATTTGGGTAATTGGACAGGTGGATCGGTATGTAAAAATCGGTAGCTTGATCGGTAAGTGTAGTATTGCCCTTAATAATAACTCATTTATTAATTGCAAGATTTGAAATAAATGCTTTGATAGCCAACGAACCGAAGAGCAGGGACAAACCCGGCCAATTATGTGAGTGGGGGCAACTATATAAAATAATAAATTTAAATATAAATATTAACTATTATATAATATATTTTTTCAATTTACATGTAACAAACAACTTTAATTCATTAGTTATCTCATCTTATGTTGGTAGTGAATTCTTTAAACTACTTATGTTTATAAACAATAATATTTAATATACAAGATCAATATGAATCCTATAAGTTATCAATGTCTTATATTATTATTTGATTTTTTTAAAGTCTTTCTTTTAAATCTTAAAAATATGTATGAAATGAGAAAATAAGAGGAGAGATATAATATTTATTTACTAACTTTTGTTAATATTTTATACGAAATTAAAGGTAATTTATAAGTACTTGCTACACTTCAAAAACCTTTATGGGGCCGTTTGGATCGGGTTAATATTAGATAACTGTGGTAATATTTTTTAAATTGAGCAGATGACGATGTTTAGTCGGTTTGTAAAAAATTATTCCCGAAATATTTGATGACAAATAGTAGCATTTGGGGGGTAAGTTTCCAGTAATCTTAATTAGGGGGGGAGGGGTGGTTTGTTATTTAAACTTACATTGGTATTACAATTTTTTTCCCATATTGCCCCTAAACAGTTGAGCATTTGGTCTAAATTAACCTTATATTTGTTAATATTTACAAAACACCTAATCACTCATGCAGACACTTTTGTCCTTACTTTTTAAAAATTTCGGACAACATTGCCCTTGTTAATATCATTATTTATAGAAATGCCTTTATACCAAGAACTAGCCACCACCGACAGCCACTGTCGACCGTCGTCAGAGTCGAAGGTTGCCAAAAGTCGCCATAATGGTGTACGACCGGCCGTATATGGTCGGTCGTGCACCGATGTGGCTTTTTTTGACATGGATTACAGATCTATGTTCGAAAAAAGCTAGATCTGGTTGTTTCGCGGCCAGATCTATGGCCGTTTCAAGGCCAAGCATGTGGTCGTGAAACAACGACTGATCTGGCCATGAAATAGCCAGGTCTTTGCCCTTGAAACAGCCAGATCTGTGGCACTGCCGGCGTCACGACCAGATTTGTGGCACTGTCAGCGGTCGCCAGCAGTAGTGGCTGGTTGCCGGTAGTGGCTTGGGGTGGGTAGGGATGTTTTTGTTAAGTTTAAAACGTTTTTGATTGCTAGGGTGTTTTTGCTAAATCTAAAAAATATGGGGTTAAAAGAAATTATTCAAAAAATAATAATAAAAAATACTGTTATATTAATATTTAAAAAGGAGGGTAATTTAGTAATCTATATAACATATCCACTCATTTATCCTCCCAACCAAACATATTATTCACCAATTTATTCAAACCAACCAAACACATTTTATAAATATTTCTCGTAATCTTCAAGGTGATCTTTTATTCCGTTAATATCCTCCTATAATAAAACATTATATGATCCAAATGTCCCTTATATATAATAACTTTACACCAAAAAATCAGCATGCCACATTGGGTTCAATCGAGTGAGCAGCCCCCACTGGGTCCAACGTTAGTCCATCCTTGCCGATGAGACACTAAATTGATTCTTTTCACACACGAAAAAATTATTTTCTCTTTTCAACTTTTCTTTCTCATATAAAATATACATCATGTATGTTACAGATTTACATAAAATTATTTAATTACGTGTACTTACTACATCTTAGGATAGCTCTTTGTTTGTATATATAATGAGTTAATAAAAATATCAATAAATCATGGGTTTGTCTACGATCAAAGAGGTTTGTTCTCTTCCTTAAGTTCTTAATTCAAACCTTGGGACCACCACCACAATAACATTGTGACATACTTGTCATTTGGACTTAAAGATGTTTCAATGGATCCCGTGACTTATCTAGTCATTTTTTTTAGGGTATTTAATGGATCCCGTAGATTGTTAAGGTACAAGTAAACTACCCGATACCTTTGGGCTTGTAGGTGTGCAATGAACTTGAGAGATTAGTTGAAGTATGTGCAAACTGCTCTCTCTCTCTCTCTCTCTCCTCTCTCTCTCTCTCTCTCTCTCTCTCTCTCTCTCTCTCTCCTCTATATATATATTTATAATATATATATATATATATATTAATTATATATATATATATTATATATATATATTATGCACGAGTGCATCTAATTACAATTAATGTGTTTGACAAAAAATTGCAGTTAAATATTACTAATTTATTATTATTTTCCTTTTAGATTTTATTAATGATTTTGTAATATAAACTTGCCCATCTAAGACCAAATTCCTTGCTACGTCCATTATCTCTCTCTAGAAAAATGAACTATAATTGGGAGATATATCCATCTCTATGGGGCCGTTTGGATAGGGTTAATATTAGATTACTGGGATAATATTTTTTAAATTGAGCAGATGACGATATTTAGTTGGTTTGTAAAAAATTATTCCCCAAATATTTTATGACAAACAGTAGCATTTTGGGGGATATATTGCTAGGAATCTTAATACCTTTGGGGGCGGAGGGGGGTGCTGTTATTAAAACTTACCCCTGGTAATACAATTTTGTTTCCCATGTTGCCCCTAAACAGTTGAACATTTGGTCTAAATTAGTTTTATATTTTTGCTAACATTTACAAAACATCAAATTCACTCATGCAGACACTTTTGTCTTCGCTTTTTAATTTCTTTGGACTACATTGCCCTTGTTATTATCATTATTTACAAAAATGTCATTATACCCAAAACTAGCCACCACTGCCAGCCACAGTCAACCGCAGTAGGAGGTGCCAAAAGTTGCCATAATGGCATACAATCGGTCGTGTATATGGCTGGCCGTACGCCGGTGAGACTTTTTCCAACCATGGATTCAGATCTAACTATTTCACGGCCAGATCTGTGGCCATTTCACGGTCACATCTTTGGCTGTGAAATAGCCATAGATCTAGCCGTGAAATGGCCAGATCTGTGGCATTGCCGCCGTCACGGCCAAATCTGTGGCACTGCTAGTGGCCACCAGCGGTGGTAGCTGGCTGCTGGCAGTGGCTTGGGGTGGGTAGAGGTGTTTTTGTTAAGTTTAAAATGTTTTTTAGTTGTTAGGGTGTTTTTGCTAAACCTGAAAAGTAGGAGGTTAAAAGAAATTATTCAAAAAATAATAATATAACATACTGTTTTATTAATATTAAAAAAGAAGGGCAATATAGTAATCTATATAACATATCCATCCATTTATCCTTTCAACCAAACATATTATTCATCAGTTTATTCGAACCAACCACACATATTTTCTAAACATTCTTAATAATCTTCAAGATGTTTATTTTGTTTATATAATATCTTAATATAATAAAATATTATATTGTCTAAACGCCCTGTACAGTAAGGAATAATTATATGTTCTTTTTTCTTGAAAAAGCGTAAAAAGGCACGCATACCTAACAGAAGAGTGAGGTTGAATAGCCCACTGAAATGCTCTATTGAGACATAGGAACTATTTGACCTGCTAAGAGACGCTTTTGGAAATTCATTTTCATCTTTATCAATACCTGAAAAGATGTATAATTTCACATATTAATAAGGTTATGAATGATGCTAACATACAAAGGTGGTATCGATATAGTTATCAATGTGTTAACACTATACTAATGGTAAGAAATAAAATATCATGCCAAAAAAATCCTACAATTATGTTATTATCATCCTACCCTTCACTTTTTATAGTCACCATCACCATCCAGCCATCACTATCCAGCCACCGGCGTTTTCAGCCTTGTTCTGGCTGATTTTTCACCCAATATCACCTCCAACCTCTTCCTTGTAACCCTTACACCAAGCCCCTTCACCGTTGCACCCTCCCATCGCCTGAAANAGCGTAAAAAGGCACGCATACCTAACAGAAGAGTGAGGTTGAATAGCCCACTGAAATGCTCTATTGAGACATAGGAACTATTTGACCTGCTAACAGATGCTTTTGGAAATTCATTTTCATCTTTATCAATACCTGAAAAAATGTATAATTTTATATATTAATAAGGTTATGAATGATGCTAACATACAAAGGTGGTATCGATATAGTTATCAATGTGTTAACACTATACTAATGGTAAGAAATAAAATATCATGCCAAAAAAATCCTACAATTATGTTATTATCATCCTACCCTTCACTTTTTATAGTCACCATCACCATCCAGCCACCACTACCCAGCCACCGGCGTTTTCAGCCTTGTTCTGGCTGATTTTTCACCCAATATCACCTCCAACCTCTTCCTTGTAACCCTTACACCAAGCCCCTTCACCGTTGCACCCTCCCATCGCCTGAAAATGGCCTCCTTGGCATTTGTGTTTTCTCCCAATTTTGAGGCTAGATTCTGGCCGATTCTCTCATTGAAAATTCACCCCAAAGCCACCAATCGAATCCCCTTCATCTCCTCAACAAAACCCGCCCTCTCATCATCTGTCGTCACTCACAATTTGCTACCCAAGTTCCATTCCCACCGTCGTGCGACAACTTTTTTTGGGCCTTTTTTCCACTGTTTTTCGGCCTTTTTGACCCCTCATACTCCTCTTTGTTACTTTGTTGTGGTTGTTGTGAATTCTTTGCCCACCAGTTATCATGCACTAGCCCAAAATCTCCATTCAAAGTCGTGCCCACCAGTTATTTGAGGAAATTCCTCAACTAGCTACCGAGCCAAGCACAGGCCATTTCCGACGATGGGAGGGTGCAACGGTGAAGGGGTTTGGTGGATTTTGGTGTAGGGGTTACAAGGAAGAGGTTGGAGGTGATTTTGGGGGAAAAATCAGCCGGAACAAGGCTGAAAACCTCGACAGCTGGGTGGTGATGGTGACACTGTTGGGGAAATAAAAAGTGAAGGGTAGATGGTAATAGCATAAGTCAAATTCAAAATTAATTAATTAGCTTAAGAGTGTAAATCTTGAATAAATGCAATCAAAGTATTAACTCGAGATTTTGTTAAACCTCTGGTGGGAACAAGTCGTTTGCCCTATCAATTTTCTTTAACAATAAACAAAATTAAAAAATAAATTAAAAGTTCCATATTAAACAAAATTTAACAATCTCTTTTAAACAAAAATTAATAATCATATACCATCATATCAAATTATTCAAAATACACAAAATCAATATTCGTTCATATGGCTTTCTTTCAACTCATCAAAATCAGACACCCATAATAAAATTCAATAAAAAATCATAAATCTACAACAAAAAAACAACCAAAACCAAGAAAATATGTGCACAGGTTGAATAAAAAGTGCAGTTTGCCACAGTTATCTCTGAATTAGTTTATAAATGCTATCACAAGACTGAAATATTATTCTAAATATTTTTTTTTCATGATTTTTCAGTTAATTAACAGTGGTTGGATATCTACGGATGGTGCAATGCTGTCAAATGTAGAACTTGTTGAAGTAGACACTACATCCCAAGGTTCGGTTACTTCAGATCTCACGTACTCAACCTCTTGATAATGTTGCTGAACATCAATATCTTTTCGTGAAGCTCGAATTCCCTCTAACTCCATCGCTACTTCAATCATTGAAGGTCTATTCTTCCCACTTAGGTTTAAGCACCTTTTTGCTATGTTGGCAATTGTCACGATCTCTTCTTTCTTTCCTTGATTTATTACTTTAGCATCAAGAACATCATATAGATGATTTTCCTCCATAGAAAGAATGAAATGCATCGCCAAACTTCTTCCTTCTTCTGATCTTGTTAACGATATTGGTTTTTGTCCAGTTAAAAGCTCAACAAGGACTACTCCAAAACTATAAACATCACTTTTATCAGTGAATTGACTTGATTGGAAGTACTCTGGGTCCAAGTATCCAAAGGTTCCTAATACATTTGTGGTGACATGAGTTTGATCAATTGCAATTGATTTTGAAGTCCCAAAGTCCACTACTTTTGCTCTGTATTTTTCATCTAAGAGTATATTTGTTGACTTGATGTCTCGATGATAGATGGGAATAGAAGCAGCTGAGTGTAAGTAAGAAAGAGCACCTGCAACTTCTATGGCAATCCTTAACCGCATATCCCATGTGAACGGTACCTCTTCATTTTGATCATGAAGATATTGAGAAAGAGTCCCATTGGGAACAAATTCATAGACTAATAAAGGAACTTCAGTTTCCAGACAACAGCCTAATAACTTAACCACATTCCTATGGTTGATTTGTGAAAGAATGACGACCTCATTAATGAATTCTTTCATTTTCCCTTCATCAAGACTTCTTTATAGCAACAATTCTTCCATCAGCCAACATGCCTTTGTAAACAGTACCTTGACCTCCTTGACCAAGAATCCTATTTGGGTTAAAATGATCAGTTGCCTTATCTAAATCCTCTTCATTGAAGAATTTGTTTCCATCAATATTGACATCAAAAGATGTCAACTGTTGTTGTAAAAGTAGACCACCATTCCTTTGAAAGAACTTCTCTTTGCGCTTGATCTCTTTTCTTTTCTTCATTAAGGTGCACAGCCACCATGCCCCAATAAGTAAAAACAAGCATCCCAAGCCGCCTGCTCCGATTGCAAGACCTGGACAATTCAATTTAAATTAGTAATAATACTTGTTTAATCCATATGTATAGCAAATGATATGTCAGAGTTAATCTATTTTAAGTTGAATTTTTTTTTTTTTTTTTTGACACAAAATCATATAATAAATATACCTAGCATGGCCATGTTGTCCTTCGATTTAATATTCGACCTAGGTGTGTAGCAAACGAAGCTCCCCTCAAGGTTTTGGCAATCCATTGTCCCGCAAACTGGTGTATTACATTCATCAATATCTGGTGCAAAAAGAAATATAGAATTAGTTCAGTTACAAATTAAAGATCGTCAAAATGCCCAGCAACAAGAACAGAAAACTAAAATTGAAAATGCAAAAAAAAAAAAAAAAAGTTGTCTATTCGATTTATATTTCGGTGGGATCCCTTTTCAAATTGATTATTTATTAACTTCTTTTGACACGGTCCCCATTAGGCCTGGTTGACCAGTTGCTGAGCCATAGTCACCCCATGCCCAGAATTTTTCTTAAATTTATCAATTCCATCCTTTATAGATTCAATTTTTATTTGGCTCCCCTAGTTTTTTTGACTAAATATGGGTTTCAAATATAAATATAAATGCTAAGTATTTCTTTATTTGTTTCTCCCTTTCTTTCTCACATTTGGTTGTTGTCTCATGTTCAAGCAGATATATGAAGGCTATAATGGTTCAAAAAAAAATAGAGGTGGGAATTTGGCCCGGTCCTAGGACCGGACCAGGCCCAAGGGAGGAGGGACTAGACCCAAGCCGGTCCCTCCTCCAGGGCCCAAGCTTGAGATTGGTCTCGGACAGCTCATTAATTTAGGGGTTAAAAATAATTTTACAAAAAAAAATAATAATAAAAAAAATCTCAAGCCCATAGGACTGGTCCGGGCCCTAGGAAAACTCATGGGCCCAGGACCCTCAAGGACCGGCCCAGGACTGACTAGGCCATGGCATTGCCCACCTCTAAAAAAAATAAATTATAAGAGTCACATATTTGGTTTGATGGAACAGGGTGATTTACCTAGACATCCTTCTTCAAGAAGATAAGGATTTCCTTCAAAACCATTAGAGCACTTGCATTGAATATTTTGAAACGGAGTAGTTGAAGTAGCATTGGAAGAAATTTCACAACTAGATGTTGAATTATAACTTGTCGATTTATTCCTTGCATACAGATTAAACGAGAAATCCTGAATCCCCCACTCCACCACCACAGGAACGTGCTTATATTTCTGAACATCTTGAGGGCTCTTTAAATTCGTTTCAAACCACTGTTGTTCCACCAAGAATGCATACTTGCAAACTTGCTGGTCATCTGCTTCATCATTTATGCCACGAATCGATGCATTAAATATCTGCAGAGACGAAGGGATTGATGTCTGGCAACATTCGATGCCATAGCAACTATTTTCTCCTATCGTAGTACTGTTCTCGCCACAGACAGATAAGCATCCGCCGATGACAGAAACAGTAGAAGACATGAATGCGAAGTTGTTGCAGCCGACGCCTGTGAATCTGTTTCTTGCTTCAGAGAAAACAAAAGGGCTTTCAGCCAGGTTAACATTTATACTTGCAAGTGTATCTTTACAAGAAGAAAATACTGGGTGATTTACGCGCATTGTGCCGTTTAGTGAAAGTTCGAGCACTTCCAGGTTGACACTGCTGAGGATCGGGACAGCAGAATTGCAGTCTATGGCAAACCAATGGTCGATGTAACAATCGGGTCCGATTCCGAAAGGAAATGGAATGTTAACATTGCCGCAACTGGATTGACAATTCGGCTTTGTTGATGCCTGTGCCGATGTGATTATAGGCCATGAAAGCAGTATGATATGAAACAGCAGTTGCAGATTCATTCTTCAAATCAATACTCCTGTTCTTTTGCTGTGTGATCTTAGTGAGTTCAGAAATTACTAATATTTATGTGTGCCGTCTCTTTATTTTAATATAGAGCAATGAAGTTTCTTGGATATGAATATTACAAATGGCCATATATGTTGACCGATCTATATTAGTTTAAAGGACTTGACCCGTTCCGTGGACTTTAATTTCTTGCTAGATGTTGAAAGAGACGAAGTCTTTCTCCACTTGGAAAATGACATTAATGATTAAGATTCCCGAGGTAAGAAACCACAATCCCATTTCTCATTCAATAATAATATACATACAAGACTTTATTACAAAGATATATATACAAGGCCATATAATAAAAACTAAATACATGATCGAATATAAATATTCATTAATAAAAAATGAATGGTATTTCAATTAAAGAATAATGTCAAATATTATTATTCTATCTAATTTATAGCTTATTGTTAAGATATTTCGTCGTTAGAACCAGATACAAATGTAACAGTTATTTTTAGAAAATATATTTTTTTAAAAATAAATTTGACTCATAACCCACTTTAAATTTAAAAATGATGATCACTTCATTAATTATATTTCTGTTTAAAATTAATATAGCTTAAATTTACCCAATTTCTACTGTTATATACCAGTGAGTCCAATACCTCAACAAGAATTTTGTTCTACGGGACCGAAGGATAATATATTTTTTACCACTTGTCATTTAGAAAGTGTTATAGATTGTAAAAGACAAATTGCTCAAAGAGACAAAGAATGAGTCAAATCTGGTTATAATAGCTTATGGAATAAACAAATCTCATCTAATCGACCTCAATGGTTGGTGAAGTAAACTGATATATATTTTATGCTTGTCTTAGTTGTAAGAACAGTACAAAAAACAAATGGATTGTCCACCATATACTACCTCAATAGTGTTGAAATCTATAGCTCATGGGCGAAGCAAACAATACATATTTTATGCTTGTATTAGGTGGCCACATTTGTGATTTGTTTAACCATTAAGTTTGTAAGGTGTTTAATAGATTTCGAAGATTAGTTGAGATGCGAGCTGACTCGAATATCTCGATCACCAAAAAAATAACCACTTGACTTATAGATGAATGACAAGACCTTAGATTATCCAGAGGTCTTGTATTTGAGTTTCACTAAATGACCATCTATAACATTTGTGACTATTTATGACTTATTTGAACCATTGAGCTTGTACGCATAAACTGACATGAATACCTCCGTCACAAAAAATATATATATATATATTTGTTAGACTACTTGGCTTATTGGGTAGAAATTTGACTCCTATAAGGAGAGTTACTGTAATGTAATGTTAAAATTCATTGAATTTAAAATATTTATGCAGAATGAATAATTTCATTCAATTTTCCACAAGATTAATTACTTACAAGAAAAAAATATTTTTTTTGGGGCTTGGATTTACAATATTTTTTAATTAAATTTTCTATAATATTTTTTAATAAATAAAGTACAATATAAGCTCTGACTTTTGGGGGCTTTGGATTTATTTCTTAAATTTTTTTTTTTTAAACTATCGTGTTAACCTAATACGATGCCTTACCCCAATCAAGATATATATACAGAGTTGATCTTGTTAAATAAATAATATTACAATTATCTACTTGTTCCTTAAATATAATTAAAATTCCTAAGAGCATGTTGTTAATACAATTGGAGAAAACACAGCAAGTCAGCATATGGAACTTGAGTGGTCCTATAATTTCTGGTAAATTCCCTCTTCTGATAATTTAATAAAAAACTACTATTTTCCCCATTGGTGGCCAGGTTAGGTCCTATGAAGAAATTAAATGTGAAGACATTATTAAAAGGTAATACTAGAGGTATAAAAAAATGTTATAAATATTTATATACAAAATGATGTGACAGAAAATGAATAGAAAATTGAATATGATGAATTTGATATTTACAGGCTATTTTTTACCACTTGCCATTTACTCATTTAGAAAGTGTTAAAGATTTTAAAAGACAAATTGCTCAAAGAGACAAAGAATGAGTCAAAATCTGATTATAATAGCTTATGGAATAAACAAATCTCATCTAATCGACCTCAATGGAAATATATATTTTATGCTTGTCTTAGTTGTAAGAACAGTACAAAAAATAAATGAATTGTCCACAATATATTACCTCAATAGTGTTGAAATCTATAGCTTATGGGTCAAGTAAACAATATCTATTTTTATGCTTGCATTAGGTGGTCACATTTGTTATTTTCTTGCCCGAGGCCGGTAAAGTGTTCAATGAATCCTGAAGACTAGTTAAGATGCAAGCTAGTCAGGACACCCTAGTCACCAAAAAATAATCACTTAGCTTATGAATGGGTGGCAATACCATAGATTACCCAAAAGTCTTGTGTTTGAGTCCCACTAAATAACCACTTACCACATTTGTGAATATTACCTATTGGGTTTGTAAAATGTTTAATCGACTTTAAAAATTAGTTGAGGTACGCACAAACTAACTTGAATACCTCAGTCACCAACAAAGAATATTTGTTAGACTACTTGGCTTAATTTGACTCCTATAATAAGGAGAGTTACTATAATGTAATGCTAAAATTCATTGAATTTAAAATAATTATACAAAATGAATAATTTCATTTAATAATTTATTTTCCACAAGATTAATTACTTACAAGAAAAAAATATTTTTGGGATTTGGATTTATAATATTTTTCAGTTCAATTTTCTATAAGAGTAATACTATACTTATAAAGAAATCTGACAAAGATTTTTATACAAAGTGATGTGGTAAAAAATGAATAGAAGAATTAATATAATGAGTTTAACTTTTTGTTTCACTCTTCCATTCATTTTTTGTCATCTCACTTTGTATGAAAATTTTTGCAAGATTTCTTTGTAAGTATAATATTATTGTTCCTTAAAATATTCAAAAAATTTTTTTAACTATTATGTTAACTTTAGATGCAAAAAATCTACCGTCATGAAAATAAGGTCTGATCCCGTGAGGATGAGGCCACTGACAATCCGATAGACCTGCACACATGAAAGGGCAAGATGAAGCTTCCGAAAAACATCGGGGTGGTGTTTGTCGTAGGCACTCCAACGCTCAAGTCAGCAAGGCCGAAAGAGATTATTTGATAAGAATTAAGGAGATGAAGAATTATCAGGAGTCTTGTCGGAAGCTAGGACTACGGCAGAGGCGTCAGGTCCTTGGGAACAAGAACTTTAGGAGCAAATAGATGGTTTTGAGTAGTGTAGACTGACTATGGGAGATTGCCTCTTAATGAGAGGGCAAGCCTCTGTTTTATAGTGAACCCAAGGGGTTGGAATCCTAGTAGGACATTGAGTCCTCTTTTTTGGGAGATAATCCCTATCAAGAAAGAAATATGATTTCTTGACCTTATCAGATTAATTAGTTTAATAGTTTAAATAAGATTTGGAGTCATAGTAGGAAACTAAGTGCTATTTTGGGAGATAATCTCTATCATGAAAGAGATATGATTTCTTGACCTTATCAGATTAAGTTTAATAGTTTGAATAAGATTTGGAATCTTAGTAGGACACTAAGTCCGATTTTGGGAGATAATCCCTATCATAAAAGAGATATGATTTCTTAACCTTATCAGATCAAGTTTAATAGTTTGAGTAAGATTTGGAATCTTAGTAGAAGAGGAAATAGAATAGGATTCTGATTTCTTATTTATAGACTATTACAGGCTAATGGGCTAAAACCCAGTTTAGCTTAACTTATAGGATAGCCCAACTCATAGAGTGGGTAGTTCGTAAGGTGATTTTAAGCTTATGTCCAATCGAGATTGGGTTGAGGCCTTGGGCCATGACATGTTTATTTCATTATTAGGCCTCGTCAAGCCCAAGACGATTTTTTGCCCTAACAGTTAGCCCCCCACTCTCTAAGTTAAAGAGTATTTAGCTTAGAGAGTAGATTTAATCGAATGAGTGCAGACTGAGCGGATTAGTGATAGCAGCTCGTTAGGTTGGATGGATCATTGTGCGAATTGGGTCGATGACTTTTCGATTTGAGGTGCAAGTCCTTCAATCGGTCTGGGCCGATTGAATGTGTAAATCTATAAATCGATCTAGGCCGATCGAAGGTGTAAACTCATGAATCGGGTAGGGCCGATTGAAGGTGTAAACTTGTGAATCGGACAGGGCCGATCCGAAGGTATAAACTCATGAATCGGGCAGGGCTGATCCGAAGGTGTAAATCCGTGAATCGAGCAAGGCCGATTCAAAGGTGTAAACTCATGAATCGGGCAGGGCCGATTCGAAGGTGTAAACTCGTGGATCGGGTAGGGCCGATTCGAGGTGTAAATCCGTGGATCGGGTAGGGCCGATCCGAATGTGTAAATCTGTGGATCAAGCAGGGCCGATCCGAAGGTGTAAATCCGTGAATCGGGCAGGGTCGATCCGAAAGTGTAAATCCGTGAATCGAGCAGGGTCGATCCAAGGTGTAAATCAATGGATCAGGCAGGGCCGATCCGAAGGCGTTAATCCATGGATCAGGCAGGGCCGATCCGAAGTTGTAAATTCGTGGATCGGGCAGAGCCGATCTGAAGTTGTAAATCCATGGATCGAGTAGGGCCGATTCAAAGTTGTAAATCCGTGGATCGGGCAGGGCCGATCCGAAGGTGTAAATCCGTGGATCGGGCAGGGTCGATCCGAAGGTGTAAATCCATGGATCGGGTAGGGTCAATCCGATGATGTAAATCCGTGGATCGAGCAGGGCCGATTCAATGGTGTATGCTAAGTGGAGCTTGTATGGAGATTACAGTCAAGTCGGCATGATCGACTTGTAGTTGAAACCTTTGAGGGCTATGTGGCCCAGTCAACGTGACCGACTTTGTAGTTGAAAACATTTGATTAAAGCTGGAGCAGTGACATGCATGACATATATGTTTTAAGCAAATAGTCAAACAGAGAGTTGATATGCATGATGTGCATGTGTTATGGACTGAATAAAGAGTGAGCTAAATGGAAAAATGGGCTGCATTTATTTAAGTAATAGGCCGAATAGAGAAAGATTTAACCAAATAGAGTGGTAGTTAAAAGGAGACAATAACACATACCTTTCCCCTTTAAGTGTTGCCACCCATGCTTGCTGGACCGAGTGGAGATAGGGGTGTTACTTTCTATGTCGAAGCTGAGCCAGTTGAAGTTGAGTGGGCACGTGATTCACTTTTGGGCTGATCCGAATGGGCACGTTAATATCGTATGTGCAGACCCAAATATCATTGAGTGGACTACTTGTGTTGTTCAGTGGTGCTGAGTGATAAGAACTTGAAAATACACATTTAGTTAGTGGTTTATGAGGATTAATTGTGGGAAATTAGGCTTAATTTGGTTAAGTTGCTTAATATTTTCATAATTTTCTTTTAGGGGGATCACGGCTATTTTTGAGTGTTTTATAGGCTACTAGTGCTTAAATGTTATACTCGGATGAAGAATCATGTTGGCAACGGAATAAGTGACGAGTGAAAACAAACAGATCAAGAATCGGAGTTGAATTGAAGAAGTTATGGAAGTTGAAGTAAAGAGAAGATTCTAGATTACGTTCCAGCTTACGCATGCATCAGTATTTTAAGAATATCTTGAGCTGTAGAACTCTAATTAATACGATTCTTGGACTGTTGGAAAGCTGATTCAAAGGATTACATTTCATATGTTTAAACTTTTCCAAATTACATCTTTATCGAGTTCAAAAATCAATATCTTTGAAGAATAGTGGAATGATGTGGGAAAAGGGCAGCAGCTACTATGCCGCAGCACAGTGCTGCGGCACAGTCACGGAAGTCACTAACTTTTTAACCATTTTTAGCCAAGAGAATAGGGTTTAGGGTTCCAAATCAAATAGAATTAAGGAAAAACAAACCCTAACCCTTGTGGGATATAAATAGAAGTCTTTTAGCATTATTTTGGGGAATCTTTTGGTGAGAAGAAAGGGAGAAAAATCTGGAGAGAAGAGAAGTAACATAAATTCTGGAGCTTTGATTCACAATATAGAGAAGTTTTCCTTATTCTTTTCTTGTAAACTCATGATGAATGTTTCAATAAATGTGATTGTTTCCTTCATGTTTATTATGAACTAATTTTATTCTCTAGGGCTAAGATGTCACCCAATCTCTTAATTGTGTATTGATCTTTGATTGTTAATTTGTATGAAGAATTTTTCCTAAGTTTTACTATTATTCCTAATGCTTTCGATTCTTAAGGGCCCAAGAATTGAATAAACCAATGGACTAATTTGAGATTGAGAGATGATACTTAGTTGGTCTACGGTAGTAAAACCATAGGTTGAGCGAATGCTAGAGATAGGTTACCGCGACTTGTGAGGTTTTGGTAAACTCCATAGAGCGTAATGATCCCCAATTGCTTAAATCTAATTAGAGATAATTCGAGTTAGTAATTAGGAGTTAATTTGATAATTGTTCGAGAGAAAATTATTGGAAATTTAAGGAGTTTGACGTGTAGGAAGAGCATAATAAAATTAGCATGAGAGATCGATACACATGAATAAGAGTTGGTGTGAAGTCTATGCCACAGGTCTAGTCATCTTGTTTTTACCCAAAGGTTTATTTTAATTGTTCTTTTTTTCAGTTTTCTTTTTAAATTCAATTGTTTATTTAATTTAGGTTTCCTTGATAAAATTTGGATTGATCAAATGGTAATAGGATAGTTTAATTGGTAATTGATTATAGTAATTACCTTGGGTTCTATATCCGTATTTTATACACTTTATTACTTGCACGATTTCTTGCACTTGTGAAAATCAACAACAAGTTTTTGGTGCCGTTGCCGGGGAATTGCTTTTATATTATCAATATCAATACAAGCTGTTTAGTTGCTAATTTGGTTTGTATTATATTTTTTTTTTAATTATTATTTTTAGTGCCTTAATTTTTAGTGTCGGACTGTATAGAGGAGTTAGTTCAATGACTGATACAGGAGTTGAAGTTGTTCAAAGAGCATTGAAGGACTACTCTAGTCCTACAGGTGAAGGGAGCTATTCTAGCATCAGGAGGCCACCAATTCAAGCAAATGCCTTCGAGATAAAGCTAGACATTATTCAATTGATACAGATTTGGTTCAATTCATAGGGTTACCTAATGATGATCCTAACCTGCATATGGCAAAATTTCTGGAGCTCTGCGACACATTCAAACACAATGGAGTATCCGATGATGCAATTAGGCTTAGACTTTTCCCATTCTCTCTTCAGGATAAAGCTAAGGCTTGGTTGATTTCTTTGCCATTAGGAAGTATTACTACATGGAATGAGTTAGTTCAAGCATTCCTTACGAAATATTTCCCACCTGTCAAGTCTGCTAAGATGAGGAGTGACATCACGAATTTTTTCCAGCAAGATATGAAGTCACTCTATGAAGCTTGGGAGAGGTATAAGGATCTCTTACGGAGGTGTCCTCACCATGGGCTACCAATATGGTCGCAGGTGCAGACGTTTTACAATGGGTTGTTGCCAAATATATAAGTGATGATTGATGCTGCAAGTGGGGGAGCTTTAAATAATAAAACGTCAAAGGACGCATGCAATCTGATTGAGGTGATGGCAAATAATAACTATATGAGGACTCCAGAGAGAACTTCGATAAGGAAATCAGTGGGAGTGCACAAAGTTGACGGTTACACTACATTAGTTGTTCAACTTTCGAACATTCAGAAGCAATTAGGTAATGTGTTGAAAGTAAATGCAATTGAATCTTCTTATCTAATATGTGACCTTTGTGTAGGAAATCATTCATCGAAGGATTGCCAAGAAAGGAACCCGTTTGCTCAGCCTGAATAAGCCAATTACGTCAATAATTTCCAAAGGGGGCAAGGGAATTCGTATTCCAATACATATAATCCAGCATGGAGGAAACACCCGAACTTTTCATGGAGCAACAACAATGAGCAAAAACAAGCTCCTGTTTTTCAACCTCAAGAGCCAAAATCTAATTTAGAGAATGTGTTGACCAAGTTCATTGAAGAGACAAGCAAGAGATTTGAGAAGACTGACATCCTAGTTCAAAATCAATCAGCCTCTATTAGGAACCTTGAGACTCAAATTGGGCAAATCCACAATATTTTAGTGGGAAGAGTTCAAGGGACATTGTCAAGCGATACAGAGAAAAATCTGAAAGAGAGAGTTAATGTTGTCATACTGAGAAGTGGTAAGGAGTTGAAGGAGGTAAGGAAGGAAGAAGAAACAAAGGAAAAACTCGAAGAAGAAAAAGAGGGCACAGGAGAAAAAAATGTCAATAATGCCCAAGCTTCAACAAACAATGACTCGACACTCTCGTATCCTCGCAGAGTGCAAAAACAAAGATTGGACAAGCAATTCGGTAAGTTTATGGACATGTTTAGAACTTTACATATTAACATTCCTTTTGTAGACATGTTGGAGCAAATGCCGAAGTACGCGAAGTTTCTGAAGGAGATTATCACCAAAAAGAGGAGATTTGAAGAACATGAGACTGTGATGCTTACGGAAGAGTGCAGTGCATTGCTATTGAAGAAATTACCACAAAAGCTTAGAGATCCAGGAAGTTTCACAATTCCTTGCACAATAGGTAATGTTCATTTTGATAAAGTTTTATGTGACCTAGGGGCTAGTGTTAACCTCATGCCATATTCGATTTATAAGAAATTAGGCCTAGGGGAAGTAAAACCAACCACAGTCCATCTTCAACTAGCTGATAGGTCTATAAAATACCCCAGGGGAGTAGTAGAAGATGTATTGATCAAGGTAGATAAGTTGATTTTCCCGGTAGTTTTATTGTTCTTGACATGGAAGAAGATCGGGAAGTACCTCTAATTCTAGGAAGACCTTTTCTAGCTACGAGTAGAACGCTGATAGATGTTCATAAAGGAAAACTAATCTTAAGGGTAGAGGATGAACAAGTTGAATTTAATGTTTTTGATAATATGAAATGTCCACCCAAGTTAGATACTTGCTTTGAGATTAGTATCCTTGATGATAAAGTAGTTGCGACCTTAGAAGAAAAACACCCTCGTTTACCCCTAGAAAAATGTGTTGTCAATTTTAGGACTTTGGAGGGAAATAAAGCAATTGAAGCTTTATGAAGATGGTGGCATTAAGGATAGAAGGGTTTGGATTTTCCTCGATGATCCAGATTGAAGGATTTGAAAAGTCGAGCTTACGACTCTAATAAAGAGCTTCTTGGGAGGGAACCCAAGCTCTTTAATTTAATTTTGATTTTTGTTTTGAATTTAATTTAGTTTTGATTTGGTTTGATATGTTAGTTGTTTATGTTTCACCCATTATTTCTGTTATGAACTCTAAATTGGCCAAGCATGGCACATAGTTTGTTTTCTTTTGGATTAGATTCCCGATGACTATTGGATACAACAAACAATATGCATGCCTTCACAAGATTATCTCCACATAAATGTTGCGCACGAAAGGTAGTGTGGTTGTTCTCTCTGCACATTGAGGACAATGATCATCTCTAACGTTGGGGGTAAGGAATATTTTCTTATGGTCAAATTGTTTTTGTGCTTTGAATTATCTCTTTAAAAGCTTTTGGGTGAAATTGTTTTAGGTATGTTGCTCATACATAAGTCAATGATAAGACTATGATAGTGAATTTGTAACATTGAGATTTTATTGACTTTCGCGTAATGTGAAGATGATAGTAGATGAAAATTGCATTTAGTTATGATTCTCTGGGAATAGGTTGATTGGTTGAATAATTCGGAAACTTAGAGACGTTTTAGGGTGTTTTTATGGGCAATAATTTTTTTTTTTTTTTTTTTTGGTGTGAAAATTGGGCATAAACTCTAGAACTCACTTGAGCCGAAATCCTAGAATCTGCATTGCTTAGGATATGATTTAAGCAATTTCTTTGGAACGATGAGCCTTTCAAGCCAACCTATATATTTTATCCCTACTTAACCCTTTGAGCCTATATATACACTTGGTAAGCCTTATTTTTTTTTTTTTTTTTTTTTTTTTTGTTGTAAACCTACTATCTCACCTTGACGATGAAGCCTAAAACACTTTCGACCCCTCTTATTGTGAGAGACTTAATTTAGGGTGACCTCATAGAAAAACTCATGAAAAGAAGTGTGGTAGAAGAAAATGAATATATCTTTTGGACCACAACCTGAGTATGTGCAATGAGATAGGTTGGGGGTTATGAAAAAAAAGAAAAAATGATAATAGTAGAAGCAAGGGGGTAGACGAATTTTTTCTTTTTGAGGTACTATCTTTCTAAAAAAAAAAAAAAAAAAAAGGAAAAAGATATTTCCAGAAAAATAGGAAGAAGTAGCTGGGGAGAAGAACTTGAAATGAGGTACATTACATGAGGGTTTTGTGCCAATGTTGGAAGGAAGAGTTCAATCAATATGAAAGGGTAAAGGGTGAATGAGAAGGGATGCAAGAAAGAGATTGTTCATGGTCATTTACTATAAAATATTAAGTCTCTTACATTTTGTTAAAAAATCATTTCCGTTCTTTCATAAACTATTACCCTAGCCTAACGTTACAACCATGAAAAAGACCTAATAATCCGAGGTGTGATTGGATTCTACATTAGTGGAGAGTGGTTTGAAAAGTGAGCCTATGGAGTTTGATTGCATAGTTGTTTTATTTTCGTACTTTGCCTATGGAAGCTATGCATAAAATCATCTGGGTTTTTGGATGAATGGTTTGTGAATGATTATGAGAGAGTCAATAACAAAAGTGTAGTTGAAATTCACTTTTTCTTTGCATTTGTGTGTTGTTAATTATTCGATTTGTTCACATTGACATAATTTTTTAGACTATTATATGCATGGATCCTAAAATATTTGTTTGAGTCTTTTGTTTTGAGTTTAGGTGAGGTTAGGTTTGGATGTTTGTGGGTATCATTGTTGGAAACCCTCACGAGACTATAACTTGTCCAACTACGGCCGCCTAGGGGTTTAAAGGCTTGTTGCATATTCTAAATGCAACCGTGACAATCTACAGAAGTGATTTAGGATAGTTTAGATATAGACTTTTTTTTGTTTGTGTTTTCAAGCTAAAGGACTTGTTCTATCGCTTAGCTTGCTAGGGACTAGCAAGAAGCTGGTTGGGGGTTGTGATAAGAGCTTGAAAATACACATTTAGTTAGTGGTTTATGAGGATTAATTGTGGGAAATTAGGCTTAATTTGATTAAGTTGCTCAATATTTTCATAATTGCCTTTTACGGGATCACGGGTGTTTTTGAGTGTTTTTCAGGCTACTAGTGCTTAAATGTTATGCTCGGATGAAGAATCATGTTGGCAACGGAATAATTGACGAGTGGAAACAAATGGATCGAGAATTGGAGTTGAATTGAAGAAGTTATGGAAGTTGAAGTAAAGAGAAGATTCCAGATTACGTTCTAGCTTGCGCATGCCTCTGTATTTTGAGCATATCTTGAGCTTTAGAACTCGGATTAAGACGAGTCTTGGACCGTTGGAAATCTGATTCAAAGGATTACATTTCATATGTTTACAACGTTTCCAAATTACATCTTTATCGAGTTCAAAAATAAACATCTTTAAAGAATAGTGGAATGATGCGGGAAAAGGGCAGCAGCTACTGTGCCGCAGCAAAGTGCCGTGGCACAGTCACGGAAGTCACTAACTTGTTATCCATTTTTAGCCAAGAGAATAGGGTTAAGGGTTCCAAATCAAATAGAATTAAGGAAAAACAAACCCTAACCCTTGTGGGATATAAATAGAAGTCTTTTAGCATTATTTTGGGGGATCTTTTGGTGAGAAGAAAGGGAGAAAAATCTGGAGAGAAGAGAAGTAACAGAAATTCTGGAGCTTTGATTCACAATATAGAGAAGTTTTCCTTATTCTTTTCTTGTAAACTCGTGATGAATGTTTCAATAAATGTGATTGTTTCCTTCATGTTTATTATGAACTAATTTTATTCTCTAGGGCTAAGATGTAGCCCAATCTCTTAATTATGTATTGATCTTTGATTGTTAATTTGTATTAAGAATTTTTCCTAAGTTTTACTATTATTCCTAATGCTTTCGATTCTTAAGGGCCCAAGAATTGAATGAACCAATGGACTAAGTTGAGATCGAGAGATGATACTTAGTTGGTCTACGGTAGTAAAACCATAGGTTGAGTGAATGCTAGAGATAGGTTACCGCAACTTGTGAGGTTTTGGTAAACTCCATAGAGCGTAATGATCCCCAATTGCTTAAATCTGATTGGAGATAATTCGGGTTAGTAATTAGGGGTTAATTTGATAATTGTTCGAGAGAAAGTTATTGGAAATTTAGGGAGTTTGACCTGTAGGAAGAGCTTAATAAAATTAGCATGAAAGATCAATACACATGAATAAGAGTTGGTGTGAAGTCTATGCCCCAGGTCTAGTCATCTTGTTTTTACCCAAAGGTTTATTTTAATTGTTCTCTTTTTCAGTTTTCTTTTTAAATTCAATTGTTTATTTAATTTATGTTTCCTTGATAAAATTTGGATTGATCAAATAGTAATAGGATAGTTTAATTGGTAATTGATAATAGTAATTCCCTTGGGTTCGATATCCGTATTTTATGCACTTTATTACTTGCACGATTCGTACACTTGCGAAAATCAACAACACTGAGTTGCAGTGGGGAGTGGAAAGTTTGCAGACAGTGGGGAGCGTGAGGGCTTTTATGACAGGTGTGCTGGAGATTGTGATGTGAAGTTGGTTTGAGTTGATATGTATTGGTTGGGAAGGGGCGATGGTTCGAGTTTGGAGTTTTGGAATACGGTGGGGTAAGGAGATTAGGCGAGAGTAGGGTGGTGTCACTTAAGCAGGTTTTGTTTGGGGGGTTTCTCTTCGTGTTTAGTAAATGACTTTAGGTGTTCTGAGAGGATTACTGCTGTGTTTTTAGGATTTCACTGCATGATTGGAGAAGCTGTTAGGGCGATTTTAGGAGAACAGATGGACATGTTTTGGGTTTCAAAGTGATGGCAAATCTCCGTGAAGTTGAATTGGGATTGGATCAAGGCTGGTCGAGTTTGAGTTACCTTCTAATTGAGCGGAGGTCTTAGAGATGCTGGCGTATTGCGGCATCTTCTCGAATGAACAACTTGACTAGTTTTATGGCGAGTAATGCATTGCAAAGCTCTGATGACGGTGGCAGACCACCTGGTGGTTTGATGATTGAAGTGAAAAGGCGCATGTTGAGAGGTTAGAGACAAAAGATATTGCATTATCTGAACATAGGATTGGAGAAGAGAGATTGTTGAAGCAAAGCCAATGAATCAAGTGGTTTAGGAACACAACTTTAAACTCTAACACATTATTATTCTATTATTAATTTAGAACAATAATATGAAGCTATTATTAATTTAGAACAATAATATGAGCTTCAAGGTCTTATACTACTCACTGAATGGATATAATATAAAATAAATTACGATGTGCCGAATAGATATAATATGGCCTATGAATAGATAAAACAAATGAAGAAAAATAAAGAAAAAAGAAAAAAAAATTCTTATCGTGACGAGATTTTCTAATTAACATTGTCAATCAAAAGGAGTTCCGTGTTGCCTCCAATGTTGTAAGTCATCATTGGCATATGATTGTCAGGGCCCTACGGTGGGCGTCAAATTGTAGATGCAAAAAATCTACCATCATGAAAATAGGGTCTGATCCCGTGAGGATGAGGCCACTAACAATCCGCTAGACCTGCACACATGAAAGGGCAAGCGTGAAGCTTTCAGAAAACACTGGGGTGGTGTTTGCCGTAGGCACTCCAACGCTCAAGTTAGTAAGGCTGGAAGAGATTATTTGATAAAAATTAAGGAGATGAAGAATTACCACGAGTCTTGTCGAAAGCTAGGACTACGGCGGAGGCGTTAGGTCCTTGGGAGCAAGAACTTTAGGAGCAAATAAATGGTTTTGAGTAGTGTAGATTGACTATGGGAGATTTCCCCTTAATGAGAGGGCAAGCCTCTGTTTTTATAGTGAACCCAAGGGGTTGGAATCATAGTAGGACATTGAGTCCTCTTTTTTGAGAGATAATCCCTATCAAGAAAGAAATATGATTTTTTGACCTTATCAGATTAAGTTTAATAGTTTGAATAAGATTTGGAATCTTAGTAGGACACTAAGTCCTATTTTGGGAGATAATCCCTATCATGAAAGAGATATAATTTCTTGACCTTATTAGAACAAGTTTAATAGTTTGAGTAAGATTTGGAATCTTAGTAGGACACTAAGTCCTATTTTGGGAGATAATCCCTATCATGAAAGAGATATGATTTCTTGACCTTATCATATCAAGTTTAATAGTTTGAGTAAGATTTGGAATCTTAGTAGAAGAGGAAATAGAATGGGATTCTGATTTCTTATTTATAGACTGTCGCAGGCTAATGGGCTGAAACCCAGTTTAGCTTAACTTATAGGATAGCCCAACTCATAGAGTGGATAGTTCGCAAGGTGATTTTAAGAGTAGGCCCAATCGGGATTGGGTTGAGGCCTTGGGCCGTGACATGTTTATTTTGTTATTAGGCCTCGTCAAGCCCAAGACGAATTTTGGCCCTACCATTAACCTAATACGATGACCTTACCCGAATCAAGATATACATACATATATATATATAGAGTTGATCTTATTAAATATAATTAAAATTCCTAAAAGCATGTAATTAATAGAAATGGAGAAAACACAGCAAGTCATCATATAGAACTTAAGTGGTCTTATAATTTCCGGTAAGTTCCCTCTTCTGATAATTTAATAAGAAAACTATTTTCCCAATTGGCACGCCGGGTTCGGTACTATGAAGAAATTAAATGTGAAGACACATTATTAAAAATTTAATTAAAAAAAAAAAACTATTTTCCACATGATTCATTAATATACTTTATGTGGTGCATTATAATATATTGTGTTTTTTTTTTTTTTTCTTAATTGAGAAATGCATAATATATATTTAGAAAATTTACAGTTATGCAACTGCTACAATAGGAGTTGATGAATTATGTTTTGGCCCATTTTTCATTTCTACCCAGCCCATTTAAATGGGCTTACGGAAGTAGAAATGGTAAATCTCTTAAGAATTTTATTAATATAGGCTTCTGGAGATAGTCCCAAAACATGTTGAGACATATCCCTATGAATCTTAATACCAATGACATAAAACGCCTCACCCATATCCTTCATACTAAAATGTTGAGGGATAAATTGTTTCACCTCATGCAGCAAACTTAGATTATTGGTTGCAAGTAGAATATCATTTACGTATAACACAAGAAATATGATTTTGCTCCCACTGACTTTGTGGTATATACACTGATCCATGACATTCTCTACAAAACCAAATGAAGAGATAACAGTGTGAAATCTTAAATACCACTGTCGGGAGGCTTGTTTAAGTCCATAAATGGACTTCTTAAGCTTGCAAACTACATGCTCACCATCACGTGAAATGAACCTATCAGGTTGTTTCATATAAACCTCTTCCTCCAAATCTTCATTGAGAAAAGCAGTTTTCACATTTGTTTATGTAAATCTAAATCAAAATGGGCAACTAATGCCATGATGATGCATAAGGAATCCTTTTTAGAAACTAGAGAAAATGTTTCTTTATAATCTATCCCTTTCCTTTGCGTGAACCCTTTGGTAACAAGCCTGGCCTTGTATCCCTCAATGTTGCCTAATGAATCTCTTTTGGTTTTAAATACTCATTTACAACCAATAGGTTTCTTTCTAGTCAGTAACTCAACAAGGTCTCAAACTTTAATATCTGCCATAGAATTCATCACGTCATCATGGCATTATACCATAACTCAGATTTACTATAGTCCATAGCTTGTGAAAATGTGTCAATGTCATCTTCAACACCTATGTCACAGTCAAACTTTTGCATATACACTACATAATCAGTAGGAATTGCTGATTTCTTTGTTCTAGTAGATGTCCTTAATGTGGTATCAATAGTTTCTTATTGAGACTATTGCATAACTGGTTGTTCCTCCTATGGTGGAGGTTGTTCATAATGATCTTCTAAAACAATCTCATCAGAACATAGACTTTGAATGATTGGTTTCTCATTGTTCACCCTGTTTGGATGAACAGCCAATCTTTTACTTGATGTAGGAGCATTATCTGAAACATCAATTTTCTTAGAGACTAAGTCTCTGAGTTGATCACTCCCACCAACCACGTCATTCTCAAGAAATTTGACATTTCTTGATTCAACAATTCTACTAAAATGGTTCGAACAATAAAACCTATATCCCTTGGATTTCTCAGCATATCCAATAAAATATGCACTAATAGTCCTAAAATCTAACTTTCGTTCTTGTGGATTATAAACTCTAACTTCAACTGGACAACCCCAAATGCGTAAATGACTTAAACTCGGTTTCCAACCTTTCCACAACTCGAATGGTGTTTTGGGAATACACTGCAGTTTTAAGAGCTTCGATCCACAAAGAATGAGGAAGTTTGGAGTTACTCAACATACTCTGTACCATATCCATTAATGTTCATGTTAGTGTATTCCTTAGGAACCAATTGTGTTATTGGTTTCAGGGCATTATATCTTGTAAATACTCTTTTAAGAATGGAAGAAAGAGTTATAATTTCACATGGTGTTTACTGCTTCATTTATATTATTTATAATGCATGTAAGATGTCCGGATGACATGGATCTTTAGAAGATCAAATCATCGAAGCATTCCCTACATAAGTAATGTTAATTGGGCAATAACATTGCATAGTAGGCATGTTGAATGCCTCCATTGAATATCATTTGATGGTATTAGTGTGGGTGATTATAAGAGGTATATCACTAGGGCATTAGCATGGATAAAAGGTTGGTGAAGTGTTTATCAAATATGACCGATTACGGTGAATCATATGGACATTTAGAATGTGGTCAAAGATACATCGTAGGATCGTACTAGTGTACCACTGATCCTTAGACCTGAGACATCATGGTTGGACTCAACATAGGATGCATATGATTCATATGGTGTATATACACGAGACTAGTCATGTTTTGTGTAAGAAGCCAGTTTGGTCATATGTTATTCATGTGCAAGGACAAGTGATGGTCAAGATGGGATCCGTTGACTTGAAATGGTTTGGTCCCGAGTTCCCAAACGAATGTCAATAAACATTAGAAGAAGGAAATCTCTAGCCAAAGTATAAAATAGTCATATGAAAATGAGTTTCATGATGACACATTCCATTGTATTGATTGAGAATTCGGATAAAGATTAAGTTAAGGGTTTTGACATACCATGAACCTATACTTAATCGAGATTAGACAACGGAGGGATTTTACTACATAAAACGTACAATTAAGAAAAAAGATTCATTGGAGTTTAACTTCATTGTGGCTTAGGGGTTATGGCGCATTGTTAGATGCCTACTATAATCGGTGGGAGTTTTTATCATAAAGAGTTATGATGAAACATATCGAATTGCGATATTGGGCCCACAGCTAGGTTACAGTGAACCTAAGTGTTCACACCTAAAAACCAAGTATGAGAAGAGAGAGTAATACATATCGTTAAAGGTTAACGATATTCAGATGTAAATGTGTGTATCCGAATTTATGTATTAGTGAGAAATGATTACTCATGGGAAGCTAGCACTTATCAAGGGGAATAAGGTAATTTGGTTATTATTGGATTAGATTCAATTATGGACTAAAATATATTATTAAATTGGATTCAATAATGGGTCAAATATTAAATGGGATTATTCTATATGCTTTAATTATAAATTTGTTTAAATCAAGGATTTAATATTAAGGAGTTAATATTAAATTGAAATTGTTTCAAGGACTTATGATTAATAATGATCTAATATTAAGAGTTAATATTAAATTAAAATTAGTTTAAAGTCTTGAAAATAATATTGAATTTGTATTAAGTGTTAATATATGATTCATATTACTTCAAGGACTTGAGAACAATTTNCTCTAAATTAATCAAATACATACGATCATAAAACATCAAATAATTTATAACATGAATTATATAATATAACACAAATCAATACAAAAATAACACATTATTTATGCATAGCAAAGTAATATATAACATAAAAAACCATCATACAAGCTGTCACTGACTTCCACGCACCACTGTGACTAAAGGACATGCCCCCACGCGCTTTTCACGTGCCGCTAGAAGGCAGCACACACTCCCATGCGCCTACATGGCACCACCACGCACCGTCACTCGCCTTCACGCGCCTAGGACACATTCCCATGCGCCTGATGCAAGCACAAGCTCTCTCACGCGCCACCACGCGCCGTCACACTCTCACACGCGCCTGAGCACGCATCCTCATGTGCCTGACGCAAGCATAGCTTCCTCACGCGCCAGCACACGTTGGGTCTGAATGCGGGTCAGTTTGACCCGTTTGACCGGGTTGGGTTGACCCGGTTTGGCCCATTGGACCGGTTCATTGACTGGTCTGGACCATTGATCGGTTCATTGACTGGTTTGACCCGTTGACCGGTTCATTGATCGGTCTGGACTGTTGACCGGGTCAAGTTGACCTAACGGGTTTTGGGCTAGGTTGATCGGGTTGTTTGACCCGTTTTGGCTTTTGACTTTGACCGGGTCAGTTTGACCCGTTTATCCTATTGGGTCGGTTCTTCTTGACCCGTTTTTCTGCAACTTTTATCCAGTTTTTTCAGATTTTCAACAGCCCGTTTCTGGCCATTTTTTCGGCATTTTAAAGGGGAAACTTAAATGTGGACATATGACCTATATCGGTGACATCCCAAATGACAATTTCGTCCTAAATCGGTGCCATAAATGGCTTCCGAAAACCACCCAAACAATAATTTCTAACCAAAACTTTAAACTAGCATAACTTTGCATCCAGAACTCCGTTTTTGACAAATAATATACCGTTGGAAAGCTTTTTCAACAAGGATTTCAATGACACCAAAATTGAAGACAGATTCTATTTATAATAAAAGTTATGCTTGATTTACAGTACGGGTTTTAATGGAAAAATCCCAAATTTTATGCAATATTTTTCATATTTGCAACAAACAACTTCATGCTAGGCAGAGATTCAAATAATGGCTCTGATGCCAAATGTAAAATACATTCATATTCCAATATTCATATAAAAGTGATAATACAATCAATTTCAATATAAAATCTCCATGGAATATATGCGGAAGTAAATGACAAACCTCCGGCCATAGCAATTGTTGTTTGTTCTTCTTGCTCCTTCATAAATTACAAGATCTTCCACTAACTGCAATTTTTGGAGTGATGGTTTTGAAACAAAAAATAAAAACTGCGTCAAATGGGGACCTGTAAAGTCTCNTTAAAGAAAAAATTTAAAAGATATAAATAGTTATAAACTAATATTAAAAAAATACTTAAAAATTAAAAAAGGAACTCAAATTATTATAAAATAAAAAAATTTAAGAAATAAAAAAAATCATTAAAAATTTATATAATTCTTAAATAATATTGTTACCCTTATCAACAATTAAGTCCAACAACATCTATTTATGTTTTGTCTATTTCTTAATTCTTAGGCATTTCAATTCATTTATTAAAATAATAATTTTAATTTTTTTTTAAACTTAATTCATTTACTAATACAAATGTCAAAGTTTTCTTATTACAAGACTTTTAAAAAATTAATTTATATACATATTTAAAAATTTGTATCATTCTTACTCAATTGATAAAATATTTACGTACTATTAACATTCATCTAAAATTATGTATAAATCAATATTATTTAAAACAGATAAATATCTTTGGTTTCACACTTGTAGAAAGCTTATTAATTAAGTTATCATCATTCTGAGTTGACAATGTTTCATTACGGGTATGCCGAAAAAAACGGGTCATATGTACAAATATGAAAAATGATAGAGTTATTGAAAATTATACACCGAATTTGTGCATCGAATGACGTGACAAAATCTTAACCATTAATTAATATTAACTTATAATGAATCAACGGTAAGAATTTCGTCATGTCATTCGGTATACAAACTTAGTGCACACCACTGTAGCATTACTCGTACAAATATATATAGGGTACGGGTCCACTCTTAATCTAGAAGTTGTGAAATAATATAGTTTATATAAATTGATAAAAGATTATTTTATTAAAAACCAAACTCCATCAAAGAAATATTGGAATTTGAAAATATACTTATACATGCATCCATAAAATCGAACACGCCATGTACTTTCTTAATCTTTTTCAACAAAAATTACATTAGCAAAAGACACTTCTAGAGGGTGCTTTAGCCTTTATCCGATTGATCAATGCTGCCCGTTGTATCTCAATCCAACATTAGAGAACAAGAAAAAAATGCAACAAAGCAAAACTCAAAAATCCAACAATCAATAAATCCATAATTCAAAAAAAAAAAAAAAAAATGGAAAAAATATACATCATGGTGAGTAGAAAAGTCCAAAAAATTCTCGATTCTAGAGCAAATTTGTCACCATATGTTTGCTCCACCAAACATTGCCTGAAAAAGACACTCCACATGCAAGTCCTTATATGAACTTGTGCAGGAAACAAAGTCTGTATTAAAATTAGATTTGTATGATGCTGTTAGCCCATCAATTAATCTGTCTAGTACAAATTAGATATGCAAACCATCTTGACAGATAACTACCAAATAAATAATGAAGAATCATCTACATCACCAACTGGTGAGATCATAAGACCATTGGTGAATGAAGGCCAACAATGCTAAACTATTTAACAAAGTATATGAACTCGGTGGTAAAAGCTAAAGACAACTACAAGTCTAATCAAGGCAAATAAGATTGGTGATCAACTAGTTCAAAGAGCAGTTTGAGGCATATACAACAATAAACTATTTGTGGTTGGAATAAAGAAGCAAAAACACACCATTATGAGAAATTGACTGTTTCTAAGAAATTAATAGACAGTTGATGCTATCCAACAAAATTAAAGAATTAAGAAAAAGCACAAAGCACACAATACCTACCTGGTAACATAGTTCCCATACTGCTCCTGAGCAAGAACATAAGCAGATTCCAAAGTTTCATCACTATACATTGACCTTGTTGTTCATCTGAACAATGCTCCAAAACTCTATTGAAAAGAAAATAAATAATAGTTTCAACAAACAAAATGGGATTCAAATAAATAAATACAAGAGTCTGCACAGCCAAGAAATTGTGTTCTATTACCTGAAAACACGACAACCCTATGGATGTGTAGAAAGCATGGCACTTGACCTCGAAAGCAGAAAATAATAAATCCAATTTTTCTGTAGGAACACTTTCTGTACCCTTCTGTATCACATGATCCCTTCTATCACGTTCCTGCAAAAGTTCTATTTAATTTGGTATTTCTTCCGCACTGAAAGCCTTCCCTTGGAATTTACTATGCTTTCTCAGATTGCCCAATCTACTCCTAAAAGGGTGGTGCTGTATCTGTTGACTGTCTCACATTCCAGTCAAACATCTCTAAATGACTAAATTACCTTAAAGGCCCTTAATCATTTATGAGGCCTGTGGGGCCTATAAAAGAAGGCTAAAAGCTTTTAAAGCCAGCACCAATCAGCTGAATATCATGAACAGCTCAAACCTCTCGCACTTGAAGGCTCACAATAACCACAAAACCAGCTATAGAAGAGCCATGTACCAAATTAAAAAGATATATTCGAGATAACTTAGCCCACCTCTGTATCACACGGCAGCCATACATCTGCAAACTTAAAGGCAGCATCTGGCCAACAACTTTCTCTGCAAGCTCCTTCTCTGCTCAGGACTTCCACGCTCAAAAAACTGTAATAATCAGAATTCAACAAGAAATAATCAATAGCATACTAATACAGAGTTCAAAGTCAGTAAGATAATTTGCTTAAAATAATATGCATTTGGACCAAATATGTTGAAAAGCATACCTTTGAATAAAATAATTCCCAAAAATATCAGTCATTAGTTTTGAAGCATGTGGAATAAACTTTTGAAAACGCAACCTTGTCTTCAAAACGCAGTGCTCCAGCTTCTGCTGAATAAATTGACTCATGTTGATCCACATTGAAATGAGATATGCATGCAAATTGATTTTCATATAGGAGACAGTACAACAATCTCATGATGTATGGCTTTAGGCAAACAAACTCAGTAAGAACACTGCCTGAATTCTACTATACGCCCTACTATGTCCGAGAGCTCAAGCTTTTGGCATGCTGGATTTCAGTTCTTCAAGAAATGAATGCCTCTGGGGTCATCAAAGAGTTTACTCCTTTTGCCCTTGCCATCCGGATAGATACCTGTATTTCTTTGTTAACCTGAGGATAACTTAATCATTTCGCCAACCTGGATGACTGTTCCACCAACTGGTAATGATGGAACAGTGGACGAAATAGGCGATACTGGAAATTGTGCCATGACACCCATGCCTGGAGGACCCCCATAATTACACCAATGCAATTCCCAGTTTTCTAGGATTTGGAATACCCAGACTCCCATTTGGTGGAGACAGAAGTTTCTGATCACCCAAATAAGCAGCAGAAGGTGGCTCTTTCAGTATAGAGAATCAACCTGAGCCCCAGTACCATTACTTGAGGGCAACCTAACATACTGAACTGAAGCACCGTATGCATCCCCAAAAGGGTGTTGAAAGTTGCGTTTGAAGAGGATTCACAAAAGAAGGTTGCAGCATCATTACATGTGTCCATAGAACTTCTGACATTGCAAATCACCCATAGGTGGTATGTTTTTGCTGTTGAAATGCCAGTAGTTTGAATATTAATGCTTGGACCTGAAGTAGCATCAAATGGCATAGGAACAGACCATGGGGAGGGTATCCAGCAACAAATTCTGGGAAATGCAGAATTCAGAGCATTCCACCTGCACTGTAGTGCAGAGCATACACACCAGATGGTGAAAATTTGGGTAAAATGGATTACCTGATGGCATATAGGTTCCCACTGTGCACACAAGGGAGTAGTTAGAACAGGGGATTGCATTGATGTTGCGCCTCGAAGAGAAATAGCATGTCCATCGGAGGGTTTTCCATGCCACTTTGGATATGATTCATTCCTGGTGATGTGCTTGACCCTGAACCTGATAGGGGTTCCTTGTTGTGCCGATGGATACTGTTGCAGCATAATTCTCCATGATACTGCTGCTCTTATTGTTCTTCCTAATTCTCTCTGCTTAGGGGCAACAATAACTGACACATCATCCCCAATCCACCAGTTTTAGTGGGTTATCATCAATTTGTCAGTTCTGAGAAGACCCTGCTCCATCAGGAGCTGTTAAACTAGGAAAAGACATAGCTAGAGAATCATTTTTGGATATTAATGCAGTATCATGTGAATCTAAGGCAGATTTATCACCCAAACATCAGCAGAGCCACTTGATCCTGGTACTCTCGAAAGGTTAATAGCAGAAACATCCAAGTAACTGCATGGACATCGTGATCAGTTGGTTCATCTGTTTTGATGGCTTGAGGAGCGAGACTGATATATACGGAGAAGGGGTACAGGGAAATCTTCCTACAAACACACAAAAAATGAAGCAAAAATCAACAACACAGATAAAAAAGACAACATTATTTTGTCAACTCAAGTTTAGTATAATGGAGAGCAGAGCCTAAAAGGATAAAATGTCACACAACTCAACACTGGTATGAGCCACCTTCATTCCATAAAGTTACCCAAGTTGATGGCAAATGAAAAAAAAAAAAAATCGATATTGCAAAATATAAAGAAGATTACAATTGTTTGTGTACAAAACATCCAAATCCCAGGTCAACAAAAGTGAAAATGCCTAAGAAGATTCAAGAGTATGAGCAAGCATGATGGTCGTTAATTCAGACTGACATGATTAAGAAACTAAGGAAACATTTAGGATGAAATCCAATACATTTTCTGTTTATGAAAAAAAATATTGAGAAATCTTAAGAAAGTGTCTTTGGGAGTTTTCAAAAGTTTAGGATACAGTCTTAAGAATACTTTAAAATCTATAATAAACTTTTTTTCGATGTTCCTTGTCGCATGATATCCAAAAGCTGTCTAAGCTTTAAAAATTGTTTCCAACTCGCTAACAAAATGCCCTAGAGAATGTTTATATTCTATTGTTATGTAAACACCACTTATACCAATTATCAAGCTCAATTGGTTCAGAAACACTACTAGCATTTAATAATTACCAAAAAAAATTACCTGATCAGATCAACAAACTTTTGTGCGCCCAACCACAGCTGTTTTCTGTCCTGAATGAATGCGGGACTGTTTTCTGCCCAGTTGTCTGAAGCTTGTTGGGAGAACTATCATCCTCTAGTTTCCTTATGAATAGAAAGAGAACTTCGAGACAGATGCAAGGCTCCACTGCCATTATCATCTAATGCAGTAGACTCCATTATTGCCAGACACACCAATATGGCGTTCCAAGCGATTCTCTCGTGAAATAAGAGGTGGAGGAAGTCGTGGATTCAAGTTCACGTTAGAGCGTAATACGCAAAATAGGCTGGATCAGAACGCAGTTGCTCCTCAGATTCAAAATGTCCAAGATTGTCGCTTAAACTTTCCAAGCCTAAATTCAGACCAGAGTTTTGTTAGCAAAGGTTTCCAATAGCTGCAAATTACCCTTCCCAAATTGGTGGTGCACACCACTTCGATTCGGAATCATTCGTGCTTGGTCTCCATGAAATCTGTGCCTCTCAAAAGCAATCCCAATTCCTCTGTACCCTATCTCAATTGGGAACCACACATTGCAGAATCTTTGGAAGAGGGCCAGTTCTAGCTCTACAGCTTTCCACCATTCATAGGGCTCTCTGTTGCCATCTGATTAGGGGATAATTAGCCACTTTTTCTCTGAAACAAGGACATTCAAATAATTGCCTGCACTGATACAATGTCAAGTTCATCAATTAAAAATCATAATATTTCCTGAACATGACAACAAGAATGCAAAAATGCCTGTACAAACCAGCATCTCATGGTTAGATATGAGGTGATGCAAATTTATCCATAAATAATCCGATTAATTCGGCTTATTTATCATTCTCAAAAATAGTTGGTTAATTCCCATCAAAATATAGATATCACTATATTTACATCAAAGGGGTCCATTGTTGGGTAACATGAGGCAGGATACAAGAAATATTCATCCTGTCAACAGTACCCATGTCAAAACCCGTAACCACCGACAGAGGTACAAGTTCATGTACTTGGTCACCTAAGGTTAAAAAAGTATTTTTATATACTACTCTGAAATTTTTGGCAGGTTTTGACTTATTTATTCGATTAAATAGACGTACAAGAGATGCTTATGATAGGCATGCATAAATCAAATTATTAATATAAGAATTCAATTCTTTTTTTGAAAACACATAATCAATTGAGCATAAGGAAACCAGTCTTTCTATCAGATTTGGTGTGCTTAACATCAATTTTTCAAACAGACTTAATTAGGATCATCTAGAAATGCTTAACCCAACCCAAGTTGGCTTGCAAAATAAAGGAACTAGTTTGTCTTCAAGTTTGGCACCAGTAAGGCAAAATGCAAAACATATCAGTCAGTCATAAAGGCAATCTGCCTAAGAAAGAGAATGGGGGCATGCCATAATATGTCTTTGGAAGTTAAGTGCTTCCTAGCCTCAAGGTAAATTACATTATTCATGACAATGGGATACAAGACAAAGAATACTCCATGAGGGTTGCTATTAGTACAGCCCAAGTGACTGCATTATGTCAAAAAATGTTTCTCCATTCCCATTATACAGGTAAAAATCTATTAACTGTAACTGAAAATTATTGGTCCAAAGGACAGCTCCTTCGTATTACAGCCAAAGAAGTATTGTCCAAGACAATGCCATTCTATTTCTTTTATCTTCTTTCTTCTTCCTTTCATTGAATGCGCCAAATGGCCAAACTTTACTCACTTTGCTGAACTTTATATTACAGTATAAAATTGAGCCAAAAAGCTATAGCTATCATACCAACTGCATAATGTTTTCATGCCTATTCAAAAGGAAACTCTTCCTTAACGATTCCTCTTCTCCTTTCCTTATCCTGCTCCAACTATTAAAGGTCTTCCCTTTGCTAATCACTCTCCTTCTACACTGTTACAGGTGGTCTTCCGACCCTCAAAATCTCCACTAAGCAATTTGTAAGGAAATTTAATTTTCTTCACTCAAGAATAAAAACAAACAACATAATTTTCTTGTAATCCACTTAGAACCCTTCACTACATACAGAGTGGACTTATGTGAAAACAGATTCTCTAAAAAAATCCGTGCCAAGTTTGCAACCACTTCTCCATTCCTACTTGCCAAGCCTTAGTCCCTTAGCCAACTAAAGACCAATAATAACAGAAATATATGTGCTGAGAGACCCAAAACTAAAAGCTTACCTTTTACCGCACAACCTTGATGCCCATCAAAAAATGCATAGCTGAGAGACGTCTGAGTATTTACCTCTAGAAACATTGACGTGCATAGCTGCGTGGGGCTGTACTCAAAAACATTGACGTTTTGGAGAGAATGACCTAATCTATTTCAGTGGCCAAACCTCTTGTTTGTGAACGCCCACACATTTGGCTTCCTAGAAGTAGAACCCAGGGGTGGCAACATATGCGAATGATGGGTCCCCTCCCCTTGTACTTGCCCCATATCCACCCCAATAACCCAAACTCAAGAAAAATATTTCATTCTGTACCTTCTTTTAGAATAAAACTCTATTCCTTTTTTTCTACAACCACATCTCAATTAAAGAAAAGAATATTAATTACTCTTAAGAAATAAATCCAACAAATATGAACAAACTCTTAATTATATATCTTTAATATAATATTTTAAAATGATAATTTTTTGTTATCTTATATACAGTTAAACCTCGATAAATTAACATCTTTGGAACTATGAAAATTTATTAATTAATCGTATATTATTCAATCGTATAAATTAATAAATTATTAATTTAAAAGAAGCATTCTTTATTTTCTTTTTTCAAAATATTGAATTTAATTTATGTACATATTGTGTACGATTAATGTGGTATAGAGAATAGCAGTTGGAAATAACATCATTAGCCTATTTTATAGCTAGGAGTTAATGTTGTATAGGGAATAACTTAATATATAAGGAGATTATTAATTTATATATCAAGTAGTATCTATGTGTTTTTCTTAATGTATTATTATATAAATTTAGCAAATTATCAATTTACCACATTGGTCCTAAGTCGGGACTGACCAAAAATATTATTTAATCGAGGTTATTAATTTATTGAGTGTTAGTTTATCGAGATTTAACTACATCAGTTTGATAATCTCCTTATGTTTCATGACGTAACAAAAACCACTTTATTACATTAGCATAATAATTAAAGTAAATAATTAATTATTTGTGAAAAATTGAAATATTTATTTAGATTTTGTGGATATTCATTATAAAAGAATACTTAAATTGAATTTCAATTAATATTTATTATCTAATTAATTAATTATACACATCTGGAGTGATCCATTATTATTTATTTTATTTTTCCACTAAATAAAATCGGTGCACTCTAGGAGACGTAGGGTTAAAGGAAACCCTTGCTTAGAAAATTATTAGAAGTTCTCCTTCAATATCTAGAGTTCTACTGGGGCCACTCAGTACGGAGCCTTAGGAATTGGTGCTATCCCGGGTGCCAATTTATTGCTAAACTCTCTCTCTCTCTCTCTCTCTCTCTCTCTGGGAACCAACCTCGATAACTTATCCGAGAACATGTATGAAAACTCTCGGACTACTAACACATCTTTGATCTCTAGATTGGGAACCATCCTGTTATGCACCATCTGGGCAAAAATACTCCATAAATCTTTTTTTCTCAATTGTTTTTTGGCCCTCATATTACTGATCATCACACTAACTGCATTGTTTTAAAAATCGGACCACTCGTTGACTCGGTCAAGGGGTTGGTTCGTGGGTTGACTGGTCCAACTGATTGGACCGGTCGGTCTGACCGGTATATAGTAAACACATCTTTAAACAATTCCCTGAATTGTTATAAGTTTAAAAACTAGTAAATACATCCCTAAAATTTACATATAAGCCCTTGTAAGTTTAAAATAAAACCGATTGGACCGGTCGGTCTGACCGGTAATAGCTGCAGCCAAATACTCTCAGCATTGTATAATCTGGTTCCAACTAAAACAAAACTTGGAAAGGAGAAGTAAATATAATAGGACCCTGCTACACTTACTGATTAAATTACCGATTTTGATATACCGACCCACTGTCCAATTATCCAAATCTCAAAATTTAACTCAATTCACCAAAAGTCAGTATATCAAATCGGTTGTTCAATCGGTAGCTTTAGCATTATTGAATATAATAAAGCTGATGGCAATTTGATTAAGCAAGTAAACATCAGCACTTAAAAGCATTCCACCAAAAAGATAATAGCTTAGAGAGTTTTGGGAATTTTCCAGAGTCTAATTTTTTATTTTCTTTTCCTTTTTTTGGATTCTCGTTAATTAAGGTAGATTACTAATCCTCCTTCTGCATCAAAGTTTATTAGACTTGGTAAGAAGCATATTCTTTGAGGTCTACACAAACAACAACATACCGAATATAAGGTCGTTGTTTCCATCAGTCACTTAATCACCTTTTCTTCTCGATCTCTTTGGTTAGTGTTGCCGCGGTTGATTCTTTATTTTGTTTGATCGTTTTGTTTGTTGTTCGACTTTGGAAATGCTTTAATTTTATGTTTGTGTTTTTGTTTCTCTCTTCGTTTAAATTTTGATGAGGTGTGGGATTTGATTGGCTTATTTTAAAAATATAAGGTCTCTTAACTTGAAGATGGTGACAAATGTTCTCATTTCTTTCATGCCCATGCTAAAGTGACATATGCTAGGTCCAAAATGCACAGCTTAGATATGGATGAAGTCATTGTTTTAAATGAGGTTATTATTAGTGAGTATATTGTTGATTTTTATAAGAAGCTTTATAATTCTCCTATTGTATTGGCATGGTTTTCGAAAATGTTCAGCTTGTGGGGAAGAAGGTCAGAGGCAACAACATTGGTCTCAAATTTGACATTACTAAAGCTTTTAATATTGTATGCTGGGATTTTGTTCTTTGTGTTCTAGCAGCCTGTGGGTTTGATCCAATCTTCATCAATTGGGTTAAGGTGTTGTTGCACGCAGCTAAATTATCAATCTCAGTGAATGGTTCTCCTAAAGGTTTATCTGACTTGTAATAAAGGGGTTAGTAAAGGTGACCCTGAATCTCCATTACTCTTTTGTCTGACAGAGGAAGTTCTCAGTAGAGTTCTATCAAAACTTCTAGAAGAGGGACAAATCACTCCTATTTCTTCTCCTGGAGGGTGTACTCCTCTATCCCACAGTTTGTTTACTGATGATATTTTTATCTTCTGTCGAGCTGACTCCAATTTCTTGAGACAATTGATCAAGTTCCCCGATGGGTATGAGCAAACTTCTGCGAGAGGGTGAACATATCTAAGAGCTCTTATTATCTTGACCATAAATTCAATCAGAGGCAGGGTATTATAAAAGACATCCTAGGTTTCCAAGAAGGCAAACTACCTTTCACTTATCTAGGTGTTCCTATATTTTATTGCCAACCTAAATTAGACTGCCTCAAGCCAATTGCAGATAGAGTAAAGGCAAAGCTTTCTGAATGGAAAGGAAAGCTCTTATCCCATGTTGATCGAACCCAACTTGTCCATTCCGTTATGCACTCCATGTTGCTCTATAGCCTTAAAATCAAATTTTACATGTGGCCGAAGGCTCTGCTCAATAATCTCATGAAGCACATTAGGAACTTTATTTGGACAAGCGACTTGGATCCACACAAATTTGTTACAGTGTCTTGGAAGAAGTTTTGAATCATTTTTCAGAGGAAGGTTGATTTTCTTTTGCTAAAGAACTCATCAGAATCAAGTTCTTTGCATTTTTTTTTTCAATTTCGTTAGTGTTTGGTAAAGAGGAAAAGGAAGGAAAATTTTCCATTTTCGATGACATATGTCAAGTTGAGAGAAGTATTAAAGCTGAATATCTCTAAATTTTCTATTAATGAGAAGATATTGTTTGTTAAAGAGTAGTGTCCTTTATATACAGCTATTAGCAAAGCTTAATCAAGTTCTAACTAATTAGTAACTAACTAACGAAACACAGGTTAATTATGAGCTCACTTGGCAACATTTGATTTGATTGACACCTTAGTCAAGGATTTTTTTTTTTTCTTTACAGCTCAACACTATAAAATCTGAAGCTGCTCTGTCAACAGACACAAATAACCTTTATGTGTTAATCTATATCTAATGAATACAGAGTTATTAAGAGTGATAAGCAAAATTATGCTTTTGATAAGGTCTTATAAAAGGGTAATAGCTGTAGCCAAGTACTCTCAGCATTTTATAATCTGCTGTGTATTTTTTTAATTTGTCCTCTTTGTGTGTATTTTTTTAATTCATTTTATATAAGCTACAACACATTGTTTCTGAAGAGGAAAAGCTGCAGTAACTAACCCAAGTCAGCATTTTCATTAATCTGACATGGACTTCTTAATTGACTGAACTAACTTCTTAAAAACAGAAACTTAACGTGGCAAACACATAACCAACATAACAACTAAGTTTATATGAAAGAGTTTGAATAGATAATTTAGTAGTATGGTATTACTCTTAAATATTGGAATTTTAATATTTGCATGATTAGTTGGTTAAACTACGAAGTAATTCACTGAAGCAAATGTCATTGGTTTACTTCTTTAATCCAAAAGAATACGAGAGGAGCACGATTTGTTGTTAGAGCTGTTGCGGTGAGTATAGGAATAAGCTTTAGCTTTCTATTGGGATGATTGAATCTCTATTTTTTATTAGTTAGTTTATACATTTTGTGGGTCTTTAGATGTATGTTTGATATACTTTGTAATGCAATTGATGTGCTGTTTAACTGTTCCATTACAGAGCTTATGAGTTCTGTCCTAGGGGTGTCAAAAAATGCCAGTAAATCTAAAATAAAAGGTGGTATGTGGATTTTCTTTTTCTTTTCTTTTCTATTTTGTCCAAACTGTTCTATTACACATTTTCTCTATTTTTTTTATTTTTTTTTAACTGTGTATGTGATAGACTTTTATTTTACATTATCCTTATGCTCTTTCAAGTCCATGGTAATAGAGAATTTGTTTTGTGTTTGTGGCAGAATTAACATTAATTTGTTTCCCTTTTATTGTTGCTTTTAAAAGGAAGCAGTTTCATAACATGATGTGTGGGAGAGCTACATGAGGTTTCTTAATATGACTTTTCTTTTCTGGTTTGGCAGTGCCAAAATGGTTGGGTTGATGGCTGATAATGGTAATGAGTCATTTGTGATTCTCAATTTTACCTTTTATTTGAGAATTATGACGTAAAATTAAGTTGAATTGAAGATTAAAAAGCTGGTCTGAAACGGAGTACTGAAACCTGTTCTAATAGTTTGTGGATATGATACTTGGTCCACTTTTTACATTTAATTTCCTGAAGTTCTGATTAAGGAACAACCAAAAGTAGTATAGGTGCATATTGGAAAAAAACATTGCCTTTTATGCTGTAGGACATGTTAGAACTTTTTTCTGTTGGATGATTGGAGGAAATATTATGGTGGGATTTGTTTTGCTCCCGTCCCTAAGTACTCGATCTATGTAAAATAACAGATCTATTTGCTTCTGGGTACTGTGGCCTATGATGATATATCCAGCTAGGTGGAAACTTGAATTATCCAAAATTAATGAAGAAGAAACATTTGTTTCCTTATTCACAGACCGTGCCCTATTCCATCCTTGCATAAACACTAGTTAAACTTGTAGGTTAGTGTGAGAATTGTAAGAGATCTAAATCAACTAGGCTATTGATAAAGAAGAGACTTGGTGATAGAGAATCAGAAAAAAGTAATAGAAGAGATAGAGAGAATAAGAAGGATAGATTATGGATAACAGCTTGAAAGAGGAGAAATCCAGAAGAACGATCTATATGGAGAAACTAATAATCGTATTTATTCATCAACCATGCATGTCAATGTTAGATGCCTTTATTCATAGGCTTAAGAAACCAAATCCTACTCACAACATTATGTAATAATTCTAATCCTAACAAGACATGGAAATAAAAGTCGAATTTAATTATTCTAAAATATTGAGAAACAAGGACTAAATAGCCTTTTGATCCTTCCCATATGTCCTCTTTTACTTTATAAGATGATCATGCTGCCTTGTTGGAGAAATCCTCTCATTGAAGTTTGGAAAAGATGCTCTGTTGCATTATATACATACTTGGTTGATTAAGTGGTAATCTTATTCAAGTTAGACGCATTATCATTTCTACAAGTTTATTCCTACACTTTAATCAACAGCTTTGGAATGGCCTCTTATTTTTCTTCAATTAATATTTACTTGCTCTTATATACTTTTCCTTTTTCAGCTTATTAGAAGCTTGCTAGTAGTTATCGCACGGATGTGAACAAGTAAGTTCCCTGCATTTCTCTAATCTGTTTTTTTTTTTTTTTTCCTGGTTACAACACTAGTAGTCTCAGCTTGCTCAGTCTGTTTTGCTACTTACATCGTCTTTATAAATTTTAGACCCATATAATTAATGTCGCCCTTTTGTAGTTTTTTCAATTTCTATGCAGAGAACCTGGTGCAGAACAGAAATATAAGAAAATAAGCATGCATATGAGGTAAAAAGTTCAATCATGTGGTTATTTTAGTTTGTTATTTGCGGTTGAGCCTGGGTTAATGATCTGAAGTGTTCTGATTTTTCAAGTGATGAAGTTGTTCTGTATTGTGAAGGTATTGTCAGATGATGAAAAGCGATCCCTGTATGACAGGTATGGAGAGGCTGGACTTAAAGGTGCTGGTATGGGCATGGGGTAAGTTGAATTCTGCATACTCTGAATAAGACCATCTATTTTAAAATACATTATTTATTTGGATACTTGCACTGACTGCTTCTCATTGTTGGAATTTCCTTGACTAAACCAGGATTTCGGCAGTCCTTTTGATTTGTTTGAGTCACTATTCGAGGGCATGGGCGGTATGGAGGGCAGAGCAGTTGATGGACATGATGAATATTACAGCCTTGTCATAAATTTTAAGGAAGCAGTTTTTGGAGTTGAAAAAGAGATCGAGGCAACATGCCTTGAGAGTTGTGGGACTTTGTGATGGTTGGGGTGTGAAACCAGGGACAAAGGCATCTAAATGTACTACCCTTGGTGGGCAAGGGCAAGTTGTCTCATCAGCAAGGACTCCTTCAGGTGTCTTCCAGCAGGTAATGACCGGCTCTTCATGTAATGGGACTGGGGAAGTGTTTACTCCGTACAACACATGTTCTAGGGATGGACGTGTGAGGAGAACAAAACGGATCAGTCTGAAAGTTGTAGCTGGTGTGGACACTAGTAGCCATTTAAGGGGCCACCTGCAAAGTTTCATACATAGATGCAATTCTGGGGACTACAATCATGGTCCCGACGGTGGATGGCATGGTTGATTTGAAGATCCCAGTTGGAACGCAGCCGAACACAAAACTTGTAATGGTAAGGAAAGGGGAACCAGTACTAAATAAAAGCAACATGAGAGGAGATCAGTTGGTACGGGTGCAAGTTGAAATCCCAAAAAGATAGAGCAGCGAAGAGAGAAAGCTTATTGAGGAGCTTGCAGATCTAAGCAAGGGAAAGACAGCGAGCAGGAGAGAGTTGCATGTGCATTTTTGTATTTTCAATTTTGATTTTCTTATCCTGGAAATCATATTCCTGGAAACCATCTTTTCTTTTGAGAAAATTAAATTCCTTGGGTATTGCTGATCATAAACATTCATTCATAGAACTTCCTATCACTACCAAAGACATCAAGGTCGTAATTTAGGTTAGTATTTCTGTATTATTATTCGCAAATATATTTTGAAGAAGGGCAAAAATGTATTCAAACAATTTCAAATATATATATATTTTTTTGAAGTTAAAAATCTTTTTAAAATTATAAAATCTGATTTAATTAAATAACTAAAAAGTATAAGAATATTTTTTTTTATGTTTTTATTATTTAATTATATGATATTTTAATTTTTAAATATTACAATATTTTTGTTGATTTTTAATGTTATAACAAATTTATCTTTTAAGTTTTTTGCTGATTTTCTGAAGTTCTTTTTAATTTTCTTAATAGTATGGAGTTTTAATGTTTTTCCTTTAAATATTTGTTAAAGGGCATTTACATTTTTTTTTAAAATCATTTTCTGTTAAATTTAATGTCAATTAATAGAATTTTGTCATTTTTCCGTGTTATAGAATTTGAGTCCTTTCTTTTAAGCACTGAAAAGGTGTACGTAAATTAACCCCTATTACTTTATGTAGTAGTATTATTTGGTATATGTCTTATTGTATTGGTCCATCGATTTGATTTAGGGAATATTCACCAGAGGAACCGATACTTTGTCAAATACAAATATATGGGCTATGGCAGAGAAGTCACAAGTTGAGCTAAGAGAAAAGCATAAGGGAAAGAAAAGAATTGGTGAGAAAGATATTCAGGATTTAAGTTACTTGAAGTCAGTAATAAACTTGATATTGATTTCAAGGGGACGAACATTTAATACATTCCAATATTTGGAGGTGGAAGGAGGATATGTACTGGCAAAGTACTTCGAGCTTTGTTTGGTTGAATTACTCTTATCATTTCAATTGGAAACTCCCTGAGGGGACTCAACCAGAGGAACCTGACATGACTGAAGCTTTTGGTGATATTGTGGGAAGAAAAAATGACCTAGTTGCAACTTTGTATATATACTTCTTCAGATATGTTTGTAGATATATGATATATATTCAAAGATTAACTTAAATAAAAGATTTGATAAAAATAATTTGTATGGCAATAAAAATTTTCTCAAGCTAATCTTTCATTTCATAAAGAATGCTACAGTTGCATACCTAACTTGTGTATATCAAAATTTCCCAATTGTTGGTATTCCAACTTTTATTTGATTAGATGAGCTACTATTAGAGGTCAAAGTGGCTAACGCCTGCAGGAAAGTGCAATGCTGAAACTGATCAACAAAGTATTTAGTATTAGAGGATATACTATATCTATTGGACAGGAAACTATTATTTAAATTTGAGTAATGCTATGCCAACCCATAAATTATCTTATTAAATCTCAACTCCAAATTATTTCTATCAAAAAATTTAACAGTAGAACGGTGGCCTAGTCCTCAGCATGGGTTAATTTAAATCTAGTCCAACTCATAATCAAAGGACTTTAATCATGCAATAATTTTTCATTTTTGCAGTTCACAATCCTTCCTAAAACATGAAACATGTTTCCAATTCTTAAAAGGTTGGTTTACTGAGTTTTAGAAGCTCATATGGAATGCATATTTCCTGTCAGATGAATAATTTCATAATTTCCTGTCATGAATAATTTCACCCTACCTTTTCTTTTACTAATTTTTGGCTATCATAATTTGATATTCATACTAGTAATTGATTGACTTCATCTTCAACCATTTTGATAGACTTATATTTGTACCATGTCATTGCTTTTAACATTGGAAACTATTGTATTAATTCTACAGTTGGTAATATGTCATGTTACATGTTACCTCTTTGTAAACTTGAGTCCCACTTATGTTAATATAGTAGAATGTGTCACGTGTGCCAGCTGTCAGTGTTTTATTCGTCTTGTGTCTTAGTATAAAAACGTTGTTTGTAAAAAAAAAAAATAAAAAAAAAAAATAAAAGAATTATTGCTTTCACATTGGAAACATTGGCATGATTATTTCAGTACACAACTTGCTTGTGAATGACAGAATCATTTCAGTTGGGGGCCAAAGCTCTTGCTTTGTGAATGGTTGCCTCTAAATTGAATGTCCCCACTTATTTTGCTTAATTTGCTTGTGAAGTCAATCTTTCATAAAATGACAAAGAAAAAAAAAACTAAACTTTTTTAAAAGGAGAAAACATGTTCTCTCTCATTTAAAAAAAGTGACCAACCACCAAGTTAAAACACGTTCCGCCTACATTAATTTGATATTCATACTACTAATTGATTGACTTCATCTTCACCATTTTGATAGACTTATATTTGTACCTGTCATTGCTTTTAACATTGGAAACTATTGTATTAATTCTACAGTTGGTAATATTTCATGTTACCCCGTTTGTAAACTTGAGTCCCACTTATGTCAATATAGTAGAATGTGTCACCTGTGCCAGCTATCAGTATTTTATTTGTCTTGTGTCTAGTATAAAAACGTTGTTTGTAACAAAAAAAAAATAAAAAAAATAAAAAAATAAAAGAATTATTGCTTTCACATTGGAAACATTGGCATGATTATTTCAGTACACAACTTGCTTGTGAATGACAGAATCATTTCAGTTGGGGGCCAAAGCTCTTGCTTGTGAATGGTTGCCCCTAAATTGAATGTCCCCACTTATTTTGCTTAATTTGCTTTGTGAAGTCATCTTTCATAAATGACAAAGAAAAAAAAAACTAAACTTTTTTTAAAGGAAAGAAAACATGTTCTCTCTCATTTAAAAAAAGTGACCAACCACCAAGTGTAAAACACGTTCCGCCCACATTATTTGATATTCATACTACTAATTGATTGACTTCATCTTCACCCATTTTGATTGGCTTATATTTGTACCATGTCATTGCTTTTAACATTGGAAACTATTGTATTGATTCTACAGCTGGTAATATGTCATGTTACTGTTACCTCTTTGTAACTGGTCCCACTATGATTAATAATGTGTCACCTGTGCCAGCTGTCAATGTTTTATTCGTCTTGTGTCTTAGTATAAAAACGTTGTTTGTAACAAAAAAAATAAAAAAAATAAAATAAAAGAATATTGCTTTCACATTGGAAACATTGGCATGATTATTTCAGTACACAACTTGCTTGTGAATGACAGAATCTTTCAGTTGGGGCCCAAGCTCTTGCTGTGAATGGTTGCCTCTAAATTGAATGTCCCCACTTATTTTGCTTAATTTGCTTCGTGAAGTCAGTTTTCATAAAATGACAGAAAAAAAAAACTAAACTTTTTAAAGGAAGAAAACATGTTTTCTCTCATTTAAAAAAAGTGACCAACCACCAAGTGTAGAACACGTTCCACCACATTAATGTTTATGGTCGCTTAGAATAATCACTTTTTAAAATTCCATTGACCATAATTATTATTGCATTGAATAAAGTTATAAAAATTTCAATACTTATTTGTTGTTAAAAAATTATTTAAATTTCAGTGATAATTAAATTCCAATATTTAATTGAGACATCAAAACTAAAAACATTAAACACAAAGATTAATTGATCTTGCGTGCTGAAAAATCAGCCAACGAATTAAGTTTTGTTGGCTAAATCATTGCTTTCACATCAGAAACATTGGCAGTATTAGAAAGTTGTGTAGTGTTCAATGAATTATTTTTATTTCAGTTGGGGGCTAATGCTCTTGTATGTGAATGGTTGCCTCTAAATTTAATGTCCCCACTAATTTTCTTACTTTATTTGTGAAGACAATCTTTTATAAAATGACAAAGACAAAGAAAAAAATAAACTATATTAAAGGGAAAAAATGTTCTCTCTCGTTCAAAAAAAGTGGCCAACCACCAAGTGTGGAACATGTTCCGCCTACATTAATGTTTATGGTCATCTAGAATAATCACTTTTAAAATTTCATCCACGATAATTAAAATTTCAATATTTATATTATGTTAAAAATTTATTTAAATTTAATGAGTGTTAAATTCCATATTTAATTAACTAAGATTGTCTGAACAAAAATATGAAAGTCATTGATTGACTTTGTAAATTTTAGGTAACTAAATAAACACAAATAGTTGGCACTTGAATTTACTCTATCAATTGATAAGATCATCAACCTAAAAACATTAAATTATTTTCGATGAGCCTAAATATTTTCCAATGTGTTTCAAGTATTATTCTGTTAAAATGAACCCGCTTTGGTTCCATTAAAATTTACTGTCATAGTTATTGTGGACAAGTATATTAAAATTTCTTTTTGAAAAAGGGTAAATTTGACATTTCATCTTCTTAAAAAAAACCCTAAATTTATTTTTGACTTGTGATTTTAAATTTGACATTTCAATTTGAGGTAAACTAAAAAACAAAAACTATTGACTCTTTAATTGATTGAGATTGCTATGATCATATTAATAGTGTTATTAGCCGTCCAATTTACTCCATTAATTGATTGAGATTGTCAGACTACAAACACAAAGTTGATAGAGATTTCAAATTTAGTTCTATATAAATCAACACAAAAAACTTGAAGAGAGTAAACAAGCAAATTGATGAGTTGAGAGAGAGAATTGTTATAATGGAAAGGGTGTTAATTAAGTTGTCATTTTGGGTTGTATTAGTTTTGGTTCAAACATCTGGATTCAATAGTTGTTTGGAGAATGAGAGGATGGTCTGTTAGATTTAAAGTCCTTCATAACGTCAGTGTTTTTCAAACGGAAGAAATTCTTGTTTCATGGGTTGATGATAAATGTCTAATTGTTGTGATTGGGAGAAGTTCAATGAACGCCACTACTGGACGTGTCATCAAACTTTCCCTTGATCATACAGGCAATTCGTTCGATATTACCCTTTTGATAGACTTCCAACTCTAAATTTATCTTTGTTTCATCCTTTTGAAGAGTTGAAAAATCTTGATTTATCTTACAATTTCTTTGAAGGTTGGCATGAGAATACAGGTATGTATATTATTATAGTAATAGCTTAAATATATGCTCCATTAAATTACTTTTGCAACAGTCTAGCAATATATATTTATTTATTTTTAAAACTTTTTTCATGTTTACATTCAGTATATGGGCATACAAAAATTTATTGTCATTGTTGACACCCTTAATTAAATTACGAACATGCTTATTAATTTGTTAATTAATTGTAAATATGTGTTTGTGTGTGAAACAATTTCTATTTTGTTCTTCTACTTATAGGTCAACAATTTAACCTAAAAATTGATTATATAAGCTATGCAGATTATTATGAGCTATATATGTATGTTGATGCATTAATTTTTTTCTTTGGATAATGAATAATATGTTGAGTAAATAATAAATATATTGAGTCAATATGTATTGACATTAGCTTTATAGCATATGATGCTTCAGTGTTTGAAACAACTCAAGATCTTGGATCTTAGTGGGAATGGGTTCAATGCCACTCTTTTACCATACTGAATAACCTAACGTCACTTACCACTTTGATCTTTTTGGGAATAATATGGAGAAGGTCTCAACTCGCCAAACAAGGTATATATGTTTTAAGTATTATTCTTAATTTCGTATTAATTAATCTTAATCTTTTATTTCTTATTTTAAAAAATAAATCTCTTTTTATTGGTGCAGGTATATACTTCGGGGCTTCTTTTTTTTTTTTTTTTTTTTTTTTTAAAAAAACTTAGTATTATGTACCTAATTTGTTTTTAAACTAATGACGTTTAAATTTATATTTACTAATATACTCTTATATTAAATATATTAATAATTAATAATATTTCTCAATGGAAAGTTGTATAGTTGATGTGTAAAATATTGTAGAAAAGAATTTAAGTGATAAAAACAAACGAGAATATATATATATAGATATTCTCATTATGGTGAATTAATAGATTTATAAGAGAAGAATAAAGGAAATAACATTACAATTTTTTCAATTTTGTTTGGGTAAAAATTATTGTTCGAATCTGTAAAATTCTAACCAGTATATCAAATTACTACCATCTTTTTATTACTGCTCTAGAATCTTTGAGAAAATATGGTTAATTTTTCTCTTGCAATTATTGATTCTTGTATATGACTTTCTAACTTCTATTTATCTTTTTTTGTTTATTATTATTATTATTATTTGTGCAGGTTTAGCAAATTTGAAAAACTTGAAAGTCTTGGATTTAAGTTCGAATCATATAAATGGATCTCTATCAAGTCTAGGTACCTCCCATGAAGCAATTTTTATTTTTATTTTAATTATTCAAAGTTAAAAATTCAAATTTATATTGGTATATAGAAACTTCACCTTGATATTAGAGGATTTTCCTTTTAGATATTATTAATCATTTTCTTGAGATATATTTGAGAGATGTAGTCAATCTTACTTTTTTATGTAATTTAATTCTATTTGCTTAATTTTTAAATTATATTTCTTCTTTTTCCTTGGTGCAGGTTTAGCAAATTTGACAAACTTGAAAAGGTTGGATCTAAGTGGTAATCAAATCAACACTTCTCTAGCAAGTTTAGGTATGTAGCATTTAAAAATTTGCAAAAAGTTGCGTTTTATGCTATAATTAGAAGGCATTACATTCACATAACTTTTATTTAAAAGATTTTACATAGGCAGTTCAGTAGTATGGTAACACTATACAAATATTGAATAAAAGAGAGCAGGGAATATATTACCAATTAAAGAGATCTGATGCCACTACCATTCTTTCCTACACAGCCGCCACCTCCCTGGTGACAATCCCCTCCGTTGTCGCCCCTTCCTCTTCAGCCTCCATACCCACCGCTGTCGTCATAACCTCCACCACCGTCCAATTTGCACCAAGCCTAGAATAGCACCAAGCCAAGTGCGATTCCGGGAATCAATGTACCCTTAAACCATAACCACAACAAACTAAAATCTTCAAACTAAACATTATATTAACCCAACACAAGCAACTAGTGCGCCCCAAACAACCATCAAATTTACCTTGAAAATGAACAAATCCATGAAAACATTAAACTAATAGTGAGAGAGGGAAAACAAGAATGAAGAGAGAGAAGAAAATAAATTAGAGGAGGTGGCCCTGCTAGAGTTCGTAGTGGTTTCGAAAGATGATGAAGGTGGGGCGCTAGGTTTGTTGGAGGTTGTTAGATTTTGGGGATGAGGGAAGGTGCGCAGTAGGTGTGAATTATGAAAGAATATTGGGGGTGAATGATTTTGTGGCGGTGGGGTGTGGGAAGGATAAAAGGGGTTGGGGCAATTTTTTTTTTTTTTATATTTGATTTTTTTTCTAAATTATTAAAAACTGGTTATTTAAATATTTATACATTTTTTTATTTTATTTTTATAAAACTTAACTTTTATTTTATTTAATAACCTGATTTTTAATAAAAATATAATTTTTAATAGAAATTGAAGATAGGAGTTTAAGTGACTAATTTCCAAGTTAATGAAGGTAATTATCATCTATTTGTATTTTAGGGTTGTAAGTAATATTAACTTTATAATAAAATTTGTACAGACTAGACTGATAAGAATGTCTTTTAACCATTAAAACTAACGTATGAATTTTAATAATGGGTGGGAAAATGTAGATTCGCCAAACTTTGGGGTGAGAAAATATCATTCAGCCTATTAAAATATTTGAAAAACTTAGAGAAGTAAGAAGTTAGATCATGTGCATATATAAAAATGAGTGAGTTAATAAAATAGATGACATTACAATCACATAACAAACATATCAATAGGTAGTTTAGTAGTTGGCCCAAGGCCCATCAAATAAGTAGTAAGAGTTATATTTTACTTTCTCTCTTTTTCATGTAGGTTTAAAATATTTGAAAAACTTGGAAGAGTTGAATATGATGTATAATGGACTTAGCGGAGCTCTTAATTCACTAGGTAACCAATATTTGTCAAAGTTACAATCATTTGGTGTTTTCTACCTGCTTTTCAAATTCTATTTCTTCTCTTGTTTTTTGGTTTTGTTTTTATTTGTGCAGGTTTAGCAAATTTGACAAACTTGAAAAGCTTGGATCTAAGTGATAATCAAATCAACACTTCTCTAGCAAGTTTAGGTATGTAACATATTGGGTATGCTATAAATATCACACTTGAAAAAAAAGTATAATTACAAGTACTNAATAAAAAAAATGATTTGACGCCACTGTTAGTGCTACCGAGACCGATTGGCATTGATCTACAGAAATTCGGTGATTCTATCGCTCATGCGGCTAAATGAAGTGTTGGAATCCGATGATTCAATTGGATTCTTTTGGATCAGCGTCAATCGAACCCGATAGGATTGACAAGTGTCAATATGTCTCCTTTTATCGGTGTTGATTGCTGTTGACCAACAATTGACCGCAGTGGTGTAAGCAACCACTTTTGTTCCAATATTTTTTAAATTATAAAATTAATTATTTAATAACTCAAATGTTGATTTAAGTTCATTTTGTAATTCAAATAATTATGTAAGAGTATATTTGTAATTTTACAATGTAAAATTAGATTTAGAAATAATATGATTTTTAAAAACTATCCCTACTAACTTCTAACCATTTTGTACTAATCCAAGTACTCACATTGAAAATTTGAATTTTTTTTTTTTAATAATTTCAAATTTTCAATATTAGTATTTGGATTAGTACAAATGGTTAGTGCACATAGCATTACCCTTTCAAATAATATCAGCGATCACTAAAATTTATATTGCTATCAATCGACAAATATTACTAAATTATTTTCTTATCCTTTATTTTAACACCTAAATATTAATAGTTAGAGAATTTCTGTTACTTTGGAAACTTGAGAGAGATTTTTGTTCTTACAATAATACTATATGTACTAACTATTTTGTACTACTTTAAGTACTAATATTAAAAATTTGAATTGTTTTTTTAGAGAGAATTTTAAAATTTTAATACTAGTACTTGCATTAGTATAAATAGTTAGCACATATAGTATTATTGGATTTGAAAACCTTAAAAAAAATAAAAAATAAAAAATAAAAGGTTTTGTTATTATATCTGAACATATTAACTTGTAACTCTTTTTACTTATATTCGTAAAAATAATACCGAATCGTCACGAAAGAGTTGAACAGCTTCTCCAATAACTTGGACAGTTTCACTTCAAACTTTCTAAGCTTTTTCCTTCTCTTTCCCAATTTCTCTCTTTCTTCAAACCTTAATTCCAAACCCTACTCTAAAAGTCTCTTCTTCTTCAATCCAATAAAACAATAAAACAAGAAACTAATAAAATTGCAGAGCAATGGACACTCAATACACTCACAGTTTCTTCGAACGACGCCCCATTCTCAAATCCAAAGCTCCCGCTGTTAAATGGTATAAAGAATGGTAAGTTTCACCCTGGACCGTCTGTTTTATACCTTTTGTTTCTGGGTTTCCTTAGAAATTGTTGGATTTTTTTATTATCCTTTCAGTGTTGCATTACTTTAAAGGGATGTTTTTGGTTCGATTTTATCAAAAAGATTGAATTTAGGGTGAATTTTAGCCACTGTCCATCTCTTTGTACAGGTAAACTTTGGCTTTTTGTATCTGGGTTTTATTCAGCTATTGTTGTATTTTTATGACCCTTTTAAGTGTTGCATTACTTTAAAGGAATATTTTTGGTTTGATTTCATGAAAAATATTGAATTTAGGGTGAATTTAGCCACTTCCCATCTTTTTATTCTGGCGAATTTTGTTTCCATTTACTATTGCTGCATGTTTAAAGCCCTTTTAGTGTTACATAGGGTTTCTGTGGGAATGTTTTTGATTGATTTTTATAAAAAATATTGAATTTTTGGTGAATTTAGCCGTTGTCCATCTGTTTTGTTCTTGCAAATTTTAACTTTTTGTATCTGGGTTTCATTCTTAGTTTTGAAACATATTGAATTAATGCTGAATTTAACCATTTCACCTGTAATTATTTGCACAAAAATTGCCCATTTAAAATTTACCATGTCTTTGTTTTTGTTTTAATATTTCAAAAAATATTGACTTTGTAGGGTACCCCAAGATGTTGTTGCCACTGGTGGGAAGTGCCAGCTTTATAGATGGGTAAATGGTAAGCGATTACACCTGCTTTGATTCTTTTTTGATGCTCGCAGTTGAAATGTAAACGATTCTTATGTATATATGCAAAAGTATGAGATTTTGTGTTTTGCAAACTGAGATGTAAATAGAACTTGTGCTTGCGGATTCTTGGTTGGCAATCCAACTTGAAGTCTTAGATATTAAGATTTGTTATTTTTATGCTTAGAATGTTCTGTGGACTGAAATTTTTTGAGAATCATGTTTGTTCATTTTGAATTAGGTAAAATTCATGAATGGAGACAAGAATATTGATTTATTCGAAGATTCCATAAAAATCGTGTAACTTGTTTTACTGGACCAAAAAGTGTGTTTCTATTCTTGTTTAACACTTTATTACCGTTTTCCATAGTTGAAGAGTGTTTTTCTGTTCATGTTTTTTCTTTACTGCTCTCTTCTTTTGATGCTATGCAGCTCTGCAACCAGTATTGTTTTTAAGGTAAAGTTTTTTGTTTATGAGTACCAATGTTAAACTTCTTTGTAGTAATTGGCTTCCTGGTAATCTTGTTCTCTCAAACTATAGTATGGCTCTAGCATCAGGTTTAGTAGCTTGTCAATAGGATGGTTTGCTCAATTCTTTTGTGACCACTTCCTATGTACTTCCTATTACTTTCATTTGCTTTTCTAGGTTCTAGATTTTCACTTGCTTTTTGTTCTTTTGTTTGAGAATTATGCTCCATCTGACCTGTTTCAGTTGTTGAATTAGTTTGGACTAATCATTCTGTGATTAGGCATTGAGTTTTCTTATTTGTCATGAGATTTTGTGGTGGCATTCAGGAGGGGTGTAAGATGGTGAATTTATAGAGGGTCTTTTCTGACAGTTCTTCTCCTATAGATTTGTTATTTGATTTTTGTAATTTCCCCCCTTTCTCCTTGTGTTTAGAGAACACTTTGAGAGCCTTGAAAGAGAAGGCAAAGGAGCCAGACGCCCCAGAGCCGGAACCAGAACCTACTACTGAAGTTCTATTCCTTTGCAGCTATGAAGGCTGCGGGAAGACCTTCATTGATGCTGGGGCATTGAGAAAGCATTCGCACATCCATGGAGAGAGACAATATGTTTGTCATTATGAGGGATGTGGAAAGGTAAAACTTCTAAAATTGTTCCTTCGTTTAATTGTTGCTTTTAGGATATATTTTTAAGACTGTTGTAAATATTAAGAATTACATTTTAGTTAAGTTGTGATCCACGGTTACAGATATGAGTGACATTGACATGCTATCAATCATGAAACTCTCAAAAATCTAGACTTGAAGAGACATACATTACTTAAAAACATGAAATGCTACATTTAATAAATGTGTGATGTGCTGGACGTCTCTCTTATCTTTTAATTTGTCTGTTTGGTGTGATTTGATTCCTACTACTCTACTCTGAAAAATTAGGATTGGACAAACCTAATCTGATGGTTTGAAGCAATCAGGTGCGAGTTTAATTACTTTGGTTTCAAGTATCTGTTGAAAAATGATGGGAACCCCTGTCAAATTGAACCAAATCCAGCCAACAAACAACCCAAAATACAGATAACAATGGAAAACACAATCTGATATTAATCAGTACTGTATTAAAGAAGAGAATTGAATGACAAAAATAGAATCAACAGCAAAGTAACACAAGAGCAGATAATTCCCAGCAATTCAAGGAGCTAGGGACCTCCCTTGACAATCCTTGAAGAAATATACGTAACCCTTTCCCCAAGACTGAACTTCTCTTTATATACTACTTACCCTACTGAAATATCCTCCTCTAAACAAACTTTAAATCCTGTCACGTGAATATTCCATTACAAACTCCCACTAGCACATTCACTCTTTTAGTGCTCACTCGCACTCCCAGCACCCTTTTGTCCTATATGCCCCTTCAGTTGGTAGACTTTATTAATAGGAGGTCTATCACAAAACTTTGGAAGTAGCACTAGCTATTGAACATGAAGATTCTCCCTACTTCAAATTAGCAACTTGGTATAAGCATTTCTTTAGATTACCTCTAGGAGACCTGGCTGCCTTATGTTATCCCCTTTATTCTGTTTTCATAAGTTAGCCTTCCTAGTCCATAGTCAAGAAATTAGGTTCTCCTGATTTGGATTGCATTGAACCAAAATAGTGGCCATGTTGCAACTATTTGCTTTTTCAGAAAATGAAAGGCTTCTGGTAGTCAATCCAAGTTTAAACAATTATCAATTTAGTCCTATTTTCCTGTACCAATATAAGCACTTGGTGCAATGTCCTTTTTTAGTTATGTGTTTTGTAAATATGGTAAATTTGTTAGTTGAGGTCATCTTTTGACTTTTAGTAATTTTTCTTTTATCGGTCAAAAATAAAACGTTCTTTATACAGTTGACAGGTTGTGTAAAATATAAAGTTCTTTAGAAGGTTGGCAGGTTGTGTTAAGTAGTTAATTTATCAAATTGCGAAGTAAATAACTTTTGTGGTCAATGTTTATATTTATCAGTGAGAAATCTGTGGACTTCTGTAAGGTGTAAACATTTAGAGAATTTTCATTAACACAACAACAGTTTGCATTAAGAAATGGAACTAAATTTTGCAAATCCAGAAAAGAAAGTGCTGTTGTGGTGATTCTGTTGGTGTGGATTTGATTGCAATTGAGCCTGATTGATTTGCACTCTGTTTTTACTCATTGCAATATGTAATCTTTTTTAATGTTATGTTAAATGTTGAGCCTCATTTTTCATCATTTCACTCATGTTGCTCCTCTTCGTGAATTTTATTTATTAATAACCTTCTTTAAGGCCTTATATAAAAGTGTCTGAAGTAGGTTTTTAATTATACTGCAGAAATTTTTGGATAGTTCAAAGTTGAAAAGACACTTTCTCATTCATACTGGAGAAAGAGACTTTGTATGCCCTCATGAAGGTTGTGGTAAGGTGATCAGTCTAACCAATTCTGACTATTTTTGTTGTATTTCTCCTAAGGCTGTTTTTATTTTCTCTTGGCTCTGTAATATTAGAATATATTATTTCCCAGAAGATATGAAAATTGATGCTTTTTATGGGCCTGCGACGTTATCATATACATGATTTTCACTCTGTTCTGTGTTTGGGCAAAAGATTATTCAAAGCTTGTTCACATTTTGGTCTTGGAATTTTAAAAATTGTTCTCAGTGTTGACCTTCTTTAGTAATATTCTGTTATAAATTCTTGTTGCAAATGCAAATGCAAATGCAAAAAAAAAAATAATTCGTGTATTGAATTGAGAGGGATCATTAAGGTTAAAAGGGACCATAATGTATTTGATTGAGAATGAACAGTGAGAATCTAGTTGGCTAATCAGATGGTGATTTTAGTCAATTATGTATACAAGATCCATGGTTTTGTTTTGCATTTTTATGTATCATTCCTAACACTTAGATTACCTTGACGTGCTGCTTTTGCTTCAGATGATCTTTTCAATGTTTGTGCGTGTGGGTGTGCCTGTTTACGTGCTTACCATGTGTTGTAACTAACTAAAATGTGGAACTGCAGGCGTTCTCCTTGGATTTTAACCTGAGGTCACACATGAAAACACATTCGCAAGAAAATTATCATATCTGCCCATACCCAGATTGTGGAAAGAGATATGCTCATGAATACAAGTTAAAGAATCACATTTCATCTCACCATGAAAAGGTCAGTACTATTCTCAACCTGTTAGATTCTCTTTTTTTTTGGTTTGTAATTTTCTGTTTTGAATTATTTTGTTGCATTATAAGTTAATTTTTTTCCTTGAAAATCATATAATTCTTTCATAATTCATATTTAGTTATTGAAGTTTAATTAGCATCTTGATTGGAACAACTTAGAAAATATCAATCATTTGTCAGTAGAAGTTTTTGCCAATATCTTTCCTGTAGATATCCTAAATGTTTGTTTAACCATGGTAGAATATAGAACTTTTAGTAGGACTAAATTCATTGAACATTGATTTCTTCCGAAAGACATTCACATGGTAAATAGAGTATATAAAAATTTCTACATTTAAAAAAGTAGGCGGAATCTCTAAAACACAGTACAACATATATGTACTGTCATTTCTCGAAACTATGAATAATGTCCTGTACACTGGTGCTGGATTGCCTTCACTATAAATCTGGTCTTGAATTGACTCATCATGAATGTGATTCACAGATCGAGTTAGTTTTAGGCCAGTTCAGTTTGTGTTTTACTCCGAATTCTCTTATATATAATGTCAGTGAATATGAAGAGCACCAGTGAAGATTGTTTTATCTGAGCTGTTACATCTGATTCTTAGTTACACCTTTATTTGGCAGAATGGGGCAGTGGATGTCCCAAAATATTCTACACCTCCTGAGAGGATTACGAAAACTCCCAAAAGTTCTGCAGCGGTTTATGGCTCTGCATCATCTGACCGCCCTTACGCTTGTCCTTATGAAGGGTGTGAAAAGGCTTACATACATGAATACAAGCTTAAACTCCATTTAAAGAGAGAGCATCCTGGCCATGCATCGGATGAGAACGCTGAGAATGCTGCACATAATGCTGATAATGATATGGATGAAGCAAGTGATCAAGATGTCTATACTGGAAAGCGTGGGGGCAGCAAAAGCCAGAAACAAAGCAGGGCAAAACCGAACTTGAAGATGCCTCCTTCAAAGATCACACAGCACAAAGGTTCAAGTGCATCTCCTGCATCGTTCAGCGTTGTGAGAAAATCATGGCCTATTAAAGAAGAAACTTTCGAGGAAGAAGATAGTGAAGAAACCGAGGAAGACCGTGACAATGTCGAGGATGGATATAGATATGGCCAACCTAACGAAGATGATGATGAGGAGACTGAATACGAAGACTGAAGATTTTTTGCTGCACCATCTTGGCAAGGGCATTGTATCTAAGGCACATAATCAAATTCGCTCTCTTCTTTTCTTCTTTGCTTTTATCAATAATCTAAAGCCATCTTATACCCATTTTCTGATTTGAAGAATACAAATAAAATATTATGTTCTAGTAATAATGTTATGCATCGCTATATTATGTTCTAGTAATAATGTTATGCATCGCTCTTTCTCCATTTCTCTAATGGGGTTATATATATTTACTCATTTTATTTGTTGTAAAAACTAAAAAGATGGGAGCAAAAAGTTGTCTATTTACAGGCATGCTTAAATTATTCAAAAGTCAATGGTCCTCAAGATCATCGGTGGTCTCAAGATCATCGGTGGATTCAGATATTCATTCTTCAGAAATAAACCTTTGAATAATTTCACAAGTACTTACTGAGATTGATAGGTTTACACATAAGGATATTCAAAACTTAATTCATTTTTTATGCTTATTGTATGAAAAAAAAAAAGAAAAAAAGAAAAAAGAAAAAAGGGGGTCTTAACCAAGAAGATCTGGCTGTAGAAAGCTTGATGTTCATTAACTGTGACCTCAAGGGCCATGCATGAATTGTCTCGAGCTTACTTCAATTTGAAGGGAGTTTCTTACATATACACGCAATCTGAAGAAAAGTTATAGTATTTGTAAGACTGTCTCATATAAACTTTTCTGTTGGGGATAATATATGTAAGCTAAGAATTTTTATAAAATCATAGTTTACCCATCCTTCCATCAAATTCAATATAAAAATCTTAGATGTAAGAGTAGATAAAAGAGTAAAATTTTATCCTTCTCCATCTATTGTACTGTGTCAATAAAAAACGTAGGAAGTACCAGCATAATCTTCATCGTATAAAGTTCAATGTCTTAATAATTTCAACAATCATACAATGGTTTTATTTGATGGATGTTTTCACTAAATTTGCGGCTCAAATAACAAGCAAGAACTCATCAGAGAAGGCAAAACGATGATAAGATTACTTCAGTTACACAAAAAAGAGCAGAAAGAAAAAGCAAAAAATACAAACAAAACCACGAAAGCTGCCAGGGAAAACCCTAATTTTCAGAACCCTTTACTCTTCTTTTACATTTTGATGACTCTCCTCTGCAGTAACCACACAGCTTCTCTCCGTCCGGCGTTTGTTGTAACAAAGCCAAACTTTAAAGATCTTCAGGCTGATTCCCATTTCATCACAAAACTGTTCAACCTCTTCTTCATCATGCTTCTGTGGCCTCCACCCCAACTTCTCTGCAAATCTATTCATTTTATCCTTCTGTTCAGGGCTAAGCTTTGTCCTCTTCGCCTTCTTCTTCATCTTCATATCCTTTTCTCCACTGAACCCATCACCAATACGCGCATTATGAAGCGTTGGAAGTGAATAATATGGGTGGTTTAGCATCTCTTTTCTGTGGAAGCTACAGTGGCAACCGCACACGGCGCAAAGAAAGGCATCCGTAGTTCCATCTTTGCCGGCTTTGAGAAACTCTCCACGGCCATCGGTTGCGTAGCAGCCCATGGCGGCTGCATGGTTGCGTCTACATTCTCTGTAACTTACTCCTCCTGCTGGCTCAGCCCATAGGACGCCATTATAGGCTTGAGGCATACTGATGGCAGTTTGGTTATTTCTGGCTCCTGCCATGAGAGTGAGAGCGAGAAAGGGACTGAAATGGGGAGTGTTAGAGATGTTAAATTGTGTTTAGGAAGTGAAACGGCTGGTTAATTTGGCTTGAAGTTTTAAGAGAATCGCCATTTGGAGGTGGGTGTGCACTAAAACCATGACAAGTTTTTGCATGAAAATCAATACGTGTCTTTGTAGAAAATAAAGACTTGAAGAAGGAGGAAAAACAGACTCTATTTCTTCTCGTATTATTTTATTGAATAAAGAAGACATAAATAAATAGGTAACAAAGGTAAGACAATTCTGAAAAGGAATCTCTCTTAAAGGAAAAAATAAAAATAAATCAAGAAAATTTGGCAATTAGAAATTCAATCTTCTTGTAAAAGGAAAACAATAATTAAGAAAATAAAAAACTCCTAAAATAATAAAAAACTCTTAAAAACAAGATACACTAGCTAATATATAACAAGGAAACAAAACAACCAAATAAATATAGTCAACGGCTTGACTTTCAAAACTCCCTCTCAAGCCAATCTATAGATGTTGATCATACCAAGTTTCTCTACAAAGTCTTCGAAGTTGGCTCGAACAAGAGTTTTTGTGAAAGTATCTACAGTTTGACCGGTTGTTGGAGTGTAGCTAACCTTAAAAATTCCTTCTTCAATCTTTTCTTTGATAAAATGTCGATCCATCTCCACATGCTTAGTTCGATCATGATGAACCATATTTTTGGCTATATTGATGGCAGCTTGATTATCACAGTATAATTCCATAGGATGCTCCAAGGTGACCTTTAATTCTAACAATAATTGTAACCAAATTCCTTCACAAATTCCCTGTGCCATAGCTCGAAATTCTGCTTCTGTGCTACTACTAGCTACAACTGATTGCTTCTTACTTCTCCAAGTCACCAAGTTTCTACACACATAAGAACAATATCCAAAAGTTAATTGTTGATCTGTAATGGATCTTGCCTAATCTGCATCTGAATAAACTTCGATATTTCTCTTAGAAGTTCTTGAGAAGAATAGACCCTTACCTGAAGTCATCTTGAGATATTTCAAAATTCTGTATACAACAGTCATATGTCTCTCAATTGGGCAATTCATGAACTGGCTGACACTAACGTAGAGACCGATGTCAGGTCTAGTATGGGATAGATAGATGAGTTTCCCCACAAGGCATTGATACCGTCCCTTATCGACAGGAGCACTCCCATCATTAACTTCAAGCTTGATTATTGGATCCATGAAAAAGTGTTCTATAAAACCTAATATAATTGAAAATCAGAGTAAAGTTGCCTTTATATAGTTTTTAGCAAAATGGCATAATTGTAAATAATGGTCACCAAAATTAGGGTTGAAAATACGGAGTTTTTCCAAATATCGCGATTTGCACCACGAAGTAAAGTTTTGAGTTGTGGCTTGCTTCAATTGGGTCGTGGCTCACTTTAGTTGCACCGAGGCATGGTTCCAGACAATTTTTCCTTCGACAAAAACCCTACCACAATGTGGCATGGATGGATTGAGCTATGGCATAATTTGGATTTCGTCGACTTTATGCTGCAATGCAGAAAAGTGTGTTGCGGTCAAAATCAGTTTCGTCATCTTCATGTCGCAGCTCAGATGTGGAATTTCCCTATTTTTTCATTTGCCTTGATTTATTCACACTCAATGGGTCCAAATGTCCGAACACCAGCACAAACATGAATAATCCATGTTTTTGCACCTGAGTACCTTAAAACACAACAAAACCCATGATTTTGGGAGATAACAAAACAAATACGGAAGCTTGTCCTAAATAATGCGTTAAAACATGAATTTCTTACAATTTCTCCCCAAATCACAAAATAAATCTGCATTTTCAACACTTAACACTGAGTCATTGTAAGATAAATAAGATACCCTGCTAGCCTTTGATAACCTATATGATCTTGCATATAAGGATTTTCTTCTTGCGACTATCTTCTAGTGTCATGTTTCAGGCTTGTGAGCTTAACATTTTGTTCTATGGGAACAACACTTGGCTTGCATGTTTATAAACCAGAGTCAAATATCAGTTCTAAAGCATATTTTTGTTGACTTAGAGAAATACCTACTGGCGATCATGCAATATCAATGCCAAGGAAGAATTTAGGAGCTCCCATATCCTTGATGTGACAACTTTTATTCAACATCTCCTTTAATGCTTTAATAGCCCTTTCATCATTTCCAGTGATAAGGATATCATCCGCATATATTATGAGGCTAACGAAAGATGCTTTATTTTACCATGTGAAAAGAGTATAGTCATTTTTTATATTGTTGAAACCCAAATTCACCAATGCTTCTGTAAATTAGCATTCCATCATCGTGATGCTTGCTTCAATCCATAAAGAGATTTTTGTAGATGACATACCATATTCTTCCCCTATCTACGAATCCCTAGAGGAAGTTCCATGTAAATTTCTTCGTCCAGTCACCATGAAGAAATGCATTATGGACATCCATCTGATGTAAGGGCCAATCTGGGAAGGAACCACAACCAGAAAAATTTGAATAATGACATGTTTGACGACTGATGATAATGTTTCTTGATAATCAAATCCTTCTCACTGAGTGAACCCTTTTACCACCAACTGAGCTTTGTAGCACTCAATGGATCCATCTGCCCGATATTTAATTTTATACACCTATTCGCATCCTATTGGTTTTCTGTTAGTGGGTTGTGGTATGATATCCCATGTATGATTTAGAGCCAAAGCATTAAGTTCTTCCTCCATTGCTTGTTTCCATTGGGGATATTGTACTACATCAGAATAGGATGTCAATTCTTATGCTGTAGAAATTTGGTTGATGCATATTCTATGTGAAGGTGAAAGATGATCATGCTCTACATAGTCGGATAGATGGTAGATGGTGGAGTTAGAAATGGTGGGACAAACATAATCTATACTCCAGATTGGTGGTTTGGTTGTGCGAGAGGAACGAGCACTAGTGCTTGTTCTTGTTTTGAAGGTATAGGTAGAAGAGAAGGTTCTTTAATGGACTGATTGGCATATGGCATCACTAGATCAGTAATATCATTTGCTTATGAAGTACTTCTAACTATATATGGTATTTCTTGGGTTTTATCTAAAGAAGGAATCACATCAAGTTCAGAAGATATAACATCCTCAAGGGATTCAGGAATCTATTAATAGAAAGTGCCTTGAGACTTCTTTTATGTGAATGGAAAGACTTTTTCATGAAATACCACATTTCAACTAATAAAAACTGTATCCTGATCTGAATCATGTTAGAGTAGGTGCCCTAGAGCCAATCAATTATTGTAGAATTGACTCTTTGTAATAATTTTCATTGATCAATAAAAGGCATTTTATTCTATATCATGTAAATCATATTGTATGTATTGATATATGTCCTTAGGATGGTAGAACTGTGATGAGGGTATCAAGTGTTTAAAATCTTGATAGTGAGAACCCTATGATCACATACAGTGGCCATTCTAGAAATGTTCGTAGCCCTAGTATTATTCTGACCAAGGACATAGATAATACGGTAAGGCTATCATAGTGTTGAACAACCTTGTCGAAAGAAAGTGACTGATCTCACTTATCAAGGTTGTTTGCCAACAACCTGGTGTAACACATGGGTGCTTGCTATAGGCAAGTTCACTGGATTAGCCCACCAAAGGATTCCATATAGATGGTAACCCCAGTGTCTATGGAACAAATCCTCTGACGAATGGTGGTGCATGTGATCCTTACACTTGAGATCAGTGGAGCGCCTTGTGCACCAATTGGTGTAGTTTGAGACTAGCCCAACACAGTTATATTTAGAGCTATCAATGTGATAGTGATTGGCTGCATCAAGGAGTGTATCAAGACTATAGTTGATCAACAGAGGATTCATCACTCCCAAGGACCGGAGAAGTTATCTCACTATGCAATTCAGTAAATGACAATGACACTAAAGTTGTGGCCACAATGGGATTGAGTTGTTGCTTAATCTAATTTATTATTCCGGTCATTGGTCCAGTAACTAAATACAAACATATCAAGAGTAATTAAGGTTGGCACTATTTACGTACCTCGGTCTCGATGAGATGACAGGTGATGAAAGGATTTGATTGCACGGTAACTATATTGTTGATAGGTAGCTATTTCGCTGAATCCGAATCTATCGGGTGGCCATGATGCCTTGCTAGGAGACAATCTTGGTCTGTGTGTAGTGAGACGATTAATTGGGGTTAATCATGATACTATTCATTACCAGTATGATGAGAAGCCTATGGGCCAAACACACAGAAGATAATTTAAGAATCAATTTGGCAAGGGGTATTTTCATCTTTTAGGATGAAAGAGTGTTTTGGTAATCTCATAGTGCAATTAGATTTGCTAAGGTTGTTGCCTAGATTTAATGTTAAATCAGATCAGTGAGATTATATTTAAATATATGTATGCATATGTTTAAATGAATTATTATTAATTAAATGTTAATACATTTTATAAATGTATTAATTGATTTTAATTATAATGATTAATTAAAAAGAAAAATACCAAAAGGAGAGTGTTTGGACACATGGGTTAATTTGGGTTGGAGCCCCATCCTATTCCTAAAAGGATTAGGGTTTTGACACATGCACTTTGCATGTGTATTGAAGAAAAAAAAGCAAGTCATTTTTCATTCATTGAATTAAAAAGGTGGCAGTCCTCTCTCAGTTTTCTCTCTGTAACATCTACTGAAAACTAGTACAATGCATGCATAATAACAATGTAAAATTGGGCCCAAAGTTTTCTTTTCATTAATAATACATATGTCTTTTATACACAAATAGTACTGTTTACAAAAATGCATTTTAAAAGACAAAACAGGGGAAACAGTGTAGCTATTGCTCCTCGCTTGCCGACGCCCCTCCGACTGCTTCGTNCCAAAAAATGGTTTGACAAACTTGAACCAATTTCACTACCCATATTGTTCAAGATGCCAAACAGGAATTTTGCCTTAGCAACACATCTAGGGAATATTACAATAACAAAGCATTTAGTATTAAAAAATGCCTTATGTGTCCCTACCTTTACCTTCAATCTTGTGTCCATATCCAAGATTTGTTTAAACAATCATTGTTCCATCGAATTTTTTCCCACTATGTGTACTTTTCAGGACCATTTGATTGACAAACTGACGGGCTTGGATAGGATTCATCAAGGGTTATACTACTAGTCATCCATCCCTGAAGAGTTGACTACTAAAAAAGAGTTAAATAATTGAATTGTCAATAAAAGTGTTTCTTTATGCAATACAAATGATGGAAATAAAAACTCTTTTATTTATCTTCAAGTATTGGGTCATAGTAGCATTATTCCTTACCAGAATTGTCCAGTTTGTCCACCTGCCAAATAAACACGTCCAAGTTTTCCTATTAGTACATCTACAACCACAAAACCTTTTGCCCTAGTTCACATGGACATATAGGGACCTTATCACACCCCCAACGTGATGGGTCTAATTACTTCTTGAATATCGTAGATGATTACTTTAGAGGAACATATACCTTCCTTATGAACACCAAAGCCCAAACTCATACCCATAATATGCAGTTTTTAACCATGGTTCAAACCCAATTTCAGACAAAAGTGCAACGAATTCATACAAATAATGCCCTTGAATTTTTTAATAACCAAAGCACAACATTATTCCTTTCCCATGGAATTCTTCATGAAAGTTCCTTTTCATAACACCTGAACAAACAAGGCAGTCGAGAGGAAACAACGACACTTACTGTAGGTAGCTCTTGCTCTAAAACACCAAGCCAACATTCCAAACTTTTTTAGGGGTTAATGTGTGGTCAAAGTAGCTTATCTGATTAACCGAATGCCACCCAAAGCTCTTAAATGAAAGACATTTTATAAACTTTTATTTGGTAAAAAGCTTGATATCAGCCATCTAAGAGTATTCAAATGTTTATGTTATGCTACTATTGTACCAACGTATGATAAGCTTGATACATGAGCTAGGAGATATGGGCTATTCAATGCTATAGAAAGGACAATGGCTGTATGATCTGTTAGGAATCGATTTACCCAATGCAACAGAAAAACAAAAATTAAAGTATAAATCGATTCCTTTAAAGCCCAAAATCTGGGTATAGATTATATAGTTAAGACGTTAAATCAAAATTCTGCAAAAAATATAAACAATCCATTCAAGGATCAAAGATCTTACGCATGTTTGGAGGCTCCTTCATTTTGTCTCTGATTTGGATTAGCTACCGATTCAAAGTAGAATCGAACGAACAGTGATCCACACGAAGACAATCCAAAGAACCAAATAGGGATTTGCTAGATCCTCTTTGGCTTCAAGAATCAACTTGAATCAAAGAAAAACTTTGATTCAAGAACAAGGGCAAAATGTGAGGGAGAGAAAAGGGAGAGAGGACTGCCACCTTTTTAATTCAATGAATGAAAAATGACTTGCTTTTTTTCTTCAATACACATGCATAGTGCATGTGTCAAAACCCTAATCCTTTTAGGAATAGGATGGGGCTCCAACCCAAATTAACCCATGTGTCCAAACACTCTCCTTTTGGTATTTTTCTTTTTAATTAATCATTATAATTAAAATCAATTAATACATTTATAAAATGTATTAACATTTAATTAATAATAATTCATTTAAACATATGCATACATATATTTAAATATAATCTCACTGATCTGATTTAACATTAAATCTAGGCAACAACCTCAGCAAATCTAATTGCACTATGAGATTACCAAAACACTCTTTCATCCTAAAAGATGAAAATACCCCTTGCCAAATTGATTCTTAAATTATCTTCCGTGTGTTTGACCCATAGGCTTCTCATCATACCGGTAATGAATAGTATCGTGATTAACCCCAATTAATCGTCTCACTACACACATACCAAGATTGTCCCCTAGCACCACCAATTGATAAAACCAACGAAGGTTTGGAATTGTTGCTGCAACGACAAGCACTTATGTGCAAAAAGGACAAATCCCTCATTCAACCCCATTTGAAACTTTGTAACACACCCCAACTTTTTTATTTCTTGGTATTGTCTCAATGTTTTAGGTGGTCCCTGTAAGGGTGTTTCAACGACATCTAGTTCAGTCCATAGCACCACGAGTTTGCTAAAATAGGAAGCAACGATTGACTTGCCTTGCCAAATTTCAGCGAGGCTTTGCTGTAGAGAAATAACCTTTCCTAGATCTAAAGTCTCGTGCATTTCTCTTATAAACTCCCATAATTATTTGGCATTTTCAGTTGCCGGTAAACCGGCGGCCACCTCTTAAGTTACACAGTTCGTCATCCAAGACTCAACAAGAGTATTTGAGCATTCCTAGAATTTTTGGAGACTTGGTTCAGACGGCATTGGAACAATGCCATCAATGAAACCAAGTTTGTCTTTAATGATAAGAGCTCGTTGAAAATCGTGAGCCCACGAAGCGTAATTCTTCGGTCTGACGAGGGGTTGTTTAACAAGGATTAGATTTGGTCCGTTTGATGGTGATGCATACAGGGGGTCTCCCAGTTCAGGATAGTTTGGGTTGTGAAATGGAACAAACTGGATGGGAAATGGATACGGTTTTGACCCAGTTGATTTGGTTATGGTTTGAACTGGGGTTTGGGTAAGAACCCTGACCTGTTCCAGAAATATGGGATGAATGGGTTTGAGATTTTGGGCTAGTTGGCTCCATTTGTAGTTGAAAATCAATTGTTTTGGCTATTTTGGCAACGGATCTATTACAATCTCATTAACCCCAAACAATTGATTTTGGCAAACATGCATATTAATTATCAGATGATTAATGAAATTAAACTTTTTTAATTTAATCTTATTTCTTAAATTTGTGTAAGAGTTTCTTCTTCCAACTAGTTTAGAGGATTGATGATTATACAAACTGATTCACTGATTGCTTATAGTTGGTTTGTGTCCTGTAATTTAACCCAAATTTGCGTCTTTACTTAGGGCTTGATGAAATTAATGTTGAGAAATATCAACATTAACTTAGATCTTTGAGAAGGTGAATTGATTCTATGAGTAAGTTTTTATATTTTTCTATGAATTTTAGAATGTTCACTACTCATTCCATGAAAATTTGGAGAACTTTTCACTATTCTGCATTACCTTAAGCTTGTTTATTATACACGAGTCTAGCTAACCTTACATCACTTTGATGAAATTTGTTCTCATTATGCTATTCTCAACATTTTAGAATTGGTCTAAGTTTTTCAAATTTTTATGACATTACTATAGTATTAGTTTGAATTGTGAAAAGAAGTCTTTCGAATAGTACTGATATTTGATCCAAACTTGTTATAAATGTTGAAGCATTTAAATTTGTTTATGATACGATCTATCTTGACCCTAGCTATCCTAAGGAATACGGGGCACCTAGCTATCCTGAGACGTGCCATGGGGAAAAAACGTAAAACTTGTATAATTGCTTTCCTATATAAGCTTTCATGAAAGCTTCCTTTTTAATTCATCATAAAAGCACATAGACACATGTATAAACATACTCTAAAAGTCTGGAAACAAAACATAATTGTTGGTGAAATCTGAAAAACTGTTAGAGTAGGTGCCCCAGAGCCAATCATATTGTTATATATTGACTCTATGGATCATGACTATTTAATCTGTAAAAGGCATCGTTTATATTATGTAAAGCATGTTCCATATATATGTATTCAGATATGCCTTTAGAGTGGTTGAACCGTGACGAGGGAATCAAGCAGTGATAAGTCTTGATTGTGAGATCCCTATAATCACTTATGGTGGTCATTCTAGAAACGTCCATAGCCTTGGTATTATCCTGACCTAGGGCACATATAATACGGTAAGACTATCATAGCATTGAACGACCTTACCAAAAGGTAGTGACAAATCTCACATGTCAAGGTTGTTTTGTGACAACTTGATATGATGCATGGTTACTTGTTATTCACGAGTTCACTGGACTTGCCCATCAGATGATTCCATATCGATGGTAACCCCAATGTCCATGGAATACATCCTCTAACTAATGGTGGTGCATGTGGTCCTTGGACTTGAGATCACCGGAGCGCCATGTGTAACTATTGGTGTAGTTTTACACTAGCCAAACGTAATTCTATTTAGGGTTATTAGTATGGTAGTGATTGGCTGCATTAAGAAGTACATCATGGCTATGGTGGATTAACAAAAGATTCATCACTCCTAGGTGTAGGAGAAATTATATCTATGAAATATTTGGTAAAGGACAACGACCTTGAATCTATTGCCACAATGGAATCGAGTTGGTGCTCGGTTAGTCAATTAATTCGATAACCGAATCTGAATATGTCGAGGTGCTTTATACTTGAAGTTGACATTATTTCTATGCTTCAAATCTTGATGAGATAATAAATGATGAAAGAATTTGATTGCACAGTAACCATAGTGTTGACAGGTAACAAATACGTTGAATCTGAATCTGTTGGGTGGCCATGATGTCTTGTTAGAGGTCAATCTTGGTCTGTGTGTAATGAGACAATTAATAGGGTGTTGATCGTGATATTACTCAATACCGACATGATTAGAAGCCTATTAGTCACACACTTAAAAGGCAATTTAAAGAAGATAACGAGTGAGGGGCATTTTTGTCATTTATTGATAAAGGGGTATTTTGGTAAATCTTATGGAGCAATTACATTTGCTTGAAAGGTTGTTGCCTGGATCCAATCCTATATTGGATTTAATATGTAAGATTGATTATTTATTTAAATATGTATATCATTGTAAGACTAAAAAGATACCCTGCTAGCCTTTGATAACCTGTATGATCTTGCATATTAAGGATTTTCTCTTGTGACTATCTTCTAGTGTCATGTTTTAGGCCTGTGAGCTTAACATTTTGTTCTATGGGAACAACACTTGGCTTGCTGTTTATAAACCAGAGTCAAATATCAGTCTAAAGCATATTTTTGTTGACTTAGAGGAATACCTACTAGCGATCACGAATATCAATGCCAAGGAAGAATTTAGGAGCTCCCATACCTTGATGTGACAACCTTATTTAACATCTCCTTTAATGCTTTAATAGCCCTTTCATCATTTCCAGTGATAAGGATATCATCGATATATTATGAGGCTAACGAAAGATGCTTTATTTACCATGTGAAAAGAGTATAGTCATTTTTTTATATGTTGAAACCCAAATTCACCAATGCATCTGTAAATAGCTTCCATCATCGCGATGCTTGCTTCAATCCATAAAGAGATTTTGTAGATGACACCATATTCTTCCTATCTACGAATCCCTAGAGGAAGTTCCATGTAAATTTCTTGTCCAGTCACCATGAAGAAATGCATTATGGAAATCATCTGATGTAAGGGCCAATCTGGGAAGGAACCAAACCGAAAAATTGAATAAGACATGTTTGACGACTGATGATAATGTTTCTTGATAATCAATCCTTCTCACTGAGTGAACCCTTTTACCACCAACTGAGCTTTGTAGCACTCAATGGATCCATCTGCCAGTATTAATTTTATACACTATTGCGCATCCTATTGGTTTTCTGTTAGTGGGTTGTGGTATGATATTCCCATGTATGATTTAGAGCCAAAGCATTAAGTTCTTCCTCCATTGCTTGTTTCCATTGGGGATATTGTACTACATCAGAATAGGATGTCAATTCTTATGCTGTAGAAATTTGGTTGATGCATATTCTATGTGAAGGTGAAAGATGATCATGCTCTACATAGTCGGATAGATGGTAGATGGTGGAGTTAGAAGGTGGGACAAACATAATCTATACTCCAAATTGGTCATTGGTATGCGAGAGGAACAGCACTAGTGCTTGTTCTTGTTTTGAAGGTATAGGTAGAAGAGAAGGTTTCTTTAATGGACGATTGGCATATGGCATCACTAGATCAGTATATCATTGCTTATGAAGTACTTAAATATATGGTATTTCTTGGGTTTATCTAAAGAAGGAATCACAGCAAGTTTAGAAGATATAACATCCTCAAGGGATTCAGGAATCTATTAATAGAAAGTGCCTTGAGACTCCTTTTATGTGAATGGAAAGACTTTTTCAGAAATACCACATTTCAACTAATAAAAACTGTATCCTGATCTGGATCATGTTAGGTAGGTGCCCAGAGCCAATCAATTAGTAGAATTGACTCTTTGTAATAATTTTCATTGATCAATAAAATGCTTTTATCTATATCATGTAAATCATATATATGTATCGATATATGTCCTTAGGAGGGTAGAACCGTGACGAGGTATCAAGTGTTTAAAATCTTGATAGTGAGAACCCTATGATCAATAACGGTGGCCATTCTAGAAATGTTCGTAGCCCTGTATTGTGATGCCAAGGACACAGATAATACGGTAAGGCTATCATAGTGTTGAACAACCTTGTCGAAGACAGTGATTGATCTCACTTGTCAAGGTTGTTTGCCGACAAACTAGTGTAACACATGGGTGCTTGCTATAGGCAAGTTCACTAGATTAGCCCACCAAAGGATTCCATAAAGATGGTAACCCAGTGTCTATGGAACAAATCCTGACGAATGATGGTGCATGTGATCCTTAGACTTGAGATCAGTGGAGCGCCTGTGCACTGATTGGTGTAGTTTGAGACTAGCCCAACACAGTTCTATTTAGAGCTGTCAATATGATAGTGATTGGCTACATCGAGGAGTGTATCAAGACTGTAGTGGATCAACAGAGGATTCATCACTCGGGGACCGAAGAAGTTATCTCACTATGCAATTCAGTAAATGACAATGACACTAAAGTTGTGGCCACATGGGATTGAGTTGTTGCTTAATCTAATATTATTCCGGTCATCGATCCAGTAACGATACAAACATATCGAGAGTAACCGAGGTTGACACTATTTATGTACCTCGGTCTCGATGAGATAACAGGTGATGAAAGGATTTGATTGCACGGTAACTATATCGTTGATAGGTAGCTATTTCGCTGAATCCGAATCTTCGGGTGGCCTGATGATGAGAACCAACAGGCAGTGGCACATGGTGGATCTAAAAGAGGGGGAGGATGGCCTTCATGGCAAACAAAGATTGGTTGAGAAAAAAGAGGGAAGACTTTGTCACAAAAGGGTCATGCTATATAGACCAAACAGGCGGTCCAGATTTCTCAATGCAATCCACGACCAAATTATTGCTTTGGTGAATATCGAAATAGCCCTCGAAGTCATCCTCATCACAAACAATTTCTAAAGTTTGTGTTTTCACAGAATAACCTAAGGATCAAGCAATTGCAATTTAACCTTAGGGAAAAAATTAAAAAAAGGAGTAAAGTGTATTGTGTTATTGCAAACAAAGAAATCACACTCGGACATGTTGGAAGTTACATGGTTGACTGGGTTCCACAAAAGGAAAAACTGAAACATGATGGCCAATCAAATCATGACAATCAGGAAACCAGGTTCCAGTGCCTACACTTAGTTAGGATTAATACAATCAACTCATTCAAATTCTAAGTCAACTTCCGAAGAATGATAGCTCCTCAAGGATTATCCTGTACGTCTTTTATTTGAATACTTTTTGTTCTGCTGATACATGGATTATTGACTTAGGAGCTAGTGACTTCATTGTTTGCACCAAAAATGGTTTGACAAACTTGAACCAATTTCACTACCCATATTGTTCAAGAGCCAAACAGGAATTTTGCCTTAGCAACACCATCTAGGGAATATTACAATAACAAAGCATTTAGTATTAAAAAAATGCCTTATGTGTCCCTACCTTTACCTTCATTGTGTCCATATCCAAGATTTGTGCAAACAATCATTGTTCCATCGAATTTTTCCCACTATGTGTACTTTTCAGGACCATGCTTTATGACAAACTGACGAGCGTGATAGGATTCATCAAGGGTTATACTACTAGCATCCACCCTGAAGAGTTGACTACTAAAAAAGAGTTAAATAATTGAATTGTCAATAAAGTGTTTCTTTATGCAATACAAATGATGGAAATAAAAACTCTTTTATTATCTTCAAGTACTGGGTCATAGTAGCATTATTCCTTACCAGAATTGTCCAGTTTGTCCACCTGCCAAATAAACAGCCAAGTTTTCCTATTAGTACATCTACAACCACAAAAACTTTTGCCCTAGTTCACATGGACATATGGGACCTTATCAACCCCCAACGTGAGGGTCTAATTACTTCTTGAATATCGTAGATGATTACTGTAGAGGAACAATACCTTCCTTATGAACACCAAAGCCCAAACTCATACCCATAATATGCAGTTTTTTAACCATGGTCCAAACCCAATTTCAGACAAAAGTGCAACGAATCATACAAATAATGCCCTTGAATTTTTAATACCAAAAACAACATTATTCCTTCCCATGGAATTCTTCATGAAAGTTCCTACACATAACACCTGAACAAACAAGGCAGTCGAGAGGAAACAACGACACTTACTGTAGGTAGCTCTTGCTCTAAAACACCAAGCCAACATTCCAAACTTTTTAGGGGTTAATGTGTGGTCAAAGTAGCTTATCTGATTAACCGAATGCCACCCAAAGCTCTAAATGAAAGACATTTATAAACTTTATTTGGTAAAAAGCTTGATATCAGCCATCTAAGAGTATTCAAATGTTTATGTTATGCTACTATTGTACCAACGTATGATAAGCTTGATACATGAGCTAGGAGATATGGGCTATTCAATGCTATAGAAGGACAAGGCTGTATGATCTGTTAGGAATCGATTACCCAATGCAACAAAAACAAAAATTAAAGTATAAATCGATTCCTTAAAGCCAAAATCTGGGTATAGTTATATAGTTAAGACGTTAAATCAAAATTCTGCAAAAAATATAAACAATCCATTCAGGATCAAAGATTATTACGCATGTTTGGAGGCTCCTTCTTTTGTCTCTGATTTGGATTAGCTAACCGATTCAAAGTAGAATCGAACGAACAGTGACCACACGAAGACAATCCAAAGAACCAATAGGGATTTGCTAGATCCTCTTTGGCTTCAAGAATCACTTGAATCAAAGAAAAACTTGATTCAAGAACAAGGGCAAAATGTGAGGGAGGAAAAGGGAGAGAGGACTGCCACCTTTTTAATTCAATGAATGAAAAATGACTTGCTTTTTTTCTTCAATACACATGCATAGTGCATGTGTCAAAACCCTAATCCTTTAGGAATAGGATGGGGCTCCAACCCAAATTAACCCATGTGTCCAAACACTCTCTTTGGTATTTTTCTTTTAATTAATCATTAATTAAAATCAATTAATACATTTATAAAATGTATTAACATTTAATTAATAATAATCATTTAAAATATGCATACATATATTTAAATATAATCTCATGATCTGATTTAACATTAAATTAGGCAACAACCTCAGCAAATCTAATTGCACTATGAGATTACCAAACACTCTTTCATCCTAAAAGATGAAAATACCCTTGCCAAATTGATTCTTAAATTTCTTCCGTGTGTTTGACCCATAGGCTTCATCATACCGTAATGAATAGTATCGTGATTAACCCCAATTAATCGTCTCACTCACACATACCAGATTGTCCCTACACCACCCAATTGATAAAACAACGAAGGTTTGGAATTGTTGCTGCAACGACAAGCACTTATGTGCAAAAAGGACAAATCCCTCATTCAACCCCATTTGAAACTTTGTAACACACCCCAACTTTTTATTTCTTGGTATTGTCTCAATGTTTTAGGTGGTCCCTGTAAGGGTGTTTCAACGACATCTAGTTCAGTCCATAGCACCAGGAGTTTGCTAAATAGGAAGCAACGATTGACTTGCCTTGCCAAATTTCAGCGAGGCTTTAGTGTAAGAAATACCTTTCCTAGATCTAAAGTCTCGTGCATCTCTCTTATAAACTCCCATAATATTTGGCAATTTTCATGTGCCGGTTTGATTTCTCTTTTCTACCTGGTGACCAAGTAAATCCATAAGATAATTAACTAATTTACCCATAATACACTTTTATGGATACTTGATTCCTATAAATTATTGTAAAACCATTATACCCTTTGGGAATTGTTTATGCCGTTTAACCCAACTAACCTCCTTCATGACCCTTTAACCATATTTCTTATCAGTATCATCAATTCCTAACACTTTACAACCTTCACGTCTCATAATGCATGCAAAATGACAATTTTACCCTTTTATTGATAAAATCCTTTTAAGGGTAGAATTACATAACTTATAGCATCGAAACGCTAACACGAGGGTTTACAACATCTCATCCTCAATTGATCTTCGGTCAATCCCTGCAAAGGAAAGTTTGCACGGTTGAGTAAAAATCTCTAATAAATGTCAATGGATCTTTAGTGGCCATCCTATGGAATGAAGAAACATCTGAAAATGGATACTCTTCAACTCATAATTCCTCGCTACAACACTCAAAACAATACAAGAGGGTGACGTTCCAATGGTAGGACGGGCATACTCCTTCATCAGGCAAGGTGGAATCGCCATCTCTTATTCTGATTCTGAATTTGACACACTTGATTCTTCCGAACTTTTAGTTTCTCTTCTCTTTCTACTGATCAAATTCACCCTATCAAAATAAGGAAGCACTTCTTCATCCAATGATTGGTGACCTTACATTCAAAAGAACTCAACTCAAAGAAAAAGCGCAACGCAAAAATACACAAAACAACTAGAAAATAATAAAAACAACTAAATTAAAATAAAATAAAATCTAACTACAAAAATAAAAACAAAATTAAAGAAATCAAATAACTCCAACTCCCCGGCAATGATGCCAAAAACTTGTTCGATTAAAAACAACTTTAATTCTTCCACAAGTGTACGGGTCGCTATTGCAGTAAAGTGCACAAGTAAGGGTTGATCCCACAAAGAGTTGAGCTATCAATTAATCTAATACCATGTAAAAACAACTAAAATAATAAAATCAAGTGAGATGATAAAAATATCTAACAATTCAATAAATTAACTAAAATTCAAATAAGGATAACAAGAATACTAAAATAACAACTAAGATGAAAACAATATCTAAACAAGTGATCAACAATGAGAAATGGTTTATGTATCCAATTTCACCATAATTACACTACTTTACATTATTAATCTAACCAATGTTTGTTGATCCAAATCTTAAGGTCGATACTTACCCAGGAAAGGTCGTCATGTGGCCAACCGGATCAACCTAGTGTTTTCGTAATCCAAACTAGCTAGTGGCATGTAGCCTAGTCTAAATCACAAAAACCCGTTATGCATAAAAGTACCAAAACGAATACAAACCAACTCACATCTGTCGAGGACATCGCACAGACATAAATCAATCGTTCATTAGAGTAATCTGAGATTAGCTAGTGGCGTGTAGCCTAACCCCAACTCATATAGTTAATCAATCAACTATTAAACACGATCAGACATTAACAACAATCAAAGATCAAGAGATATTCAAGATTAGCTAGTGGTGTGTAGCCTAACCTTGACTCATACAACCATTCAATCGTAAATCAAAGGCAATCATGCAATAATAGTGATTAATCAACTCAATAAACATAAATGAACAAAACTAAGATACTATTGGATCAATTAAACATTTGATTAAACAATAAACATAAAGTAGTCTAATTAGATTATATTGGATACACTAGGAAAGAGTTTAGCTACTCATAAATACAAGAAAACAAACCTTGATCTTACCCATACACATTTGGATGCAAAATCCACTCAAGATGATCAAGGATTTGCCTTACACAATCAATCACTCTCTCAAGCCTCCAAAGTTGAAAAAGTGTTATATAAAACCTAATATAATTGAAAATCAGAATAAAGTTGCCTTTATATAGTTTTAGCAAAACGGCATAATTGTAAACAATGGTCACCAAAATTAGGGTTGAAAATACGGAGTTTTTCCAAATATCACGATTTGCACCACGAAGCAAAGTTTTGAGTTGCAACTTGCGTCAATTGGGTTGTGGCTCACTTTAGTTGCACCGAGGCATGGTTCCAGACAATTTTTCCTTCGAAAAAAACCCTACCACAGTGTGGCGTAGATGGATTGAGCTGCGGCACAATTTGGATTTCGTCGACTTTATGCCACAATGAAGAAAAGTATGTTGCGGTCAAAATCAGTTTCGTCATCTTCATGTCGCAGCTCAGATGCGGAATTTCCTTATTTTTTCGTCTGCCTTGATTTATTCGCACTCAATGGGTCCAGGATGTCTAAACACCAGAACAAAAAAGAATAATCCATGTTTTTTCACCTGAGTACCTTAAAACACAACAAAAGCCATGATTGTGGGAGATAACAAAACAAATATGGAAGCTTGTCCTAAATAATGTGTTAAAACTTGAATTTCTTACAATTTCTCCCCCAAATCACAAAATAAATCTGCATTTTCAACATTTAACACTAAGTCATTGTAAGATAAATAAGATACCCTGCTAGCCTTTGATAACCTGTATGATCTTGCATATTAAGGATTTTCTTCTTGTGACTATCTTCTAGTGTCATGTTTTAGGCCTGTGAGCTTAACATTTTGTTCTATGGGAACAACACTTGGCTTGCATGTTTATAAACCAGAGTCAAATATCAGTTCTAAAGCATATTTTTGTTGACTTAGAGGAATACCTACTAGCGATCACGCAATATCAATGCCAAGGAAGAATTTAGGAGCTCCCATATCCTTGATGTGACAACTTTTATTATAACATCTCCTTTAAGCTTTAATAGCCCTTCATCATTTCCAGTGATAAGGATATCATCCGCATATATTAGAGGCTAACGAAGATGCTTTATTTACCATGTGAAAAGAGTATGTCATTTTTTATATTGTTGAAACCCAAATTCACCAATGCATCTGTAAATTAGCATCCATCATCGCGATGCTTGCTTCAATCCATAAAGAGATTTTTGTAGATGACATACCATATTCTTCCCCATCTACGAATCCCTAGAGGAAGTTCCATTAAATTTCTTCGTCCAGTCACCATGAAGAAATGCATTATGGACATCCATCTGATGTAAGGGCCAATCTGGGAAGGAACCACAACCAAAAATTTGAATAATACATGTTTGACGACTGATGATAATGTTTCTTGATAATCAAATCCTTCTCACTGAGTGAACCCTTTTACCACCAACTGACTTTGTAGCACTCAATGGATCCATCTGCCCATATTTAATTTTATACACCTATTCGCATCCTATTGGTTTTTTCTGTTAGTGGGTTGTGGTATGATATACCATGTATGATTTAGAGCCAAAGCATTAAGTTCTTCCTCCATTGCTTGTTTCCATTGGGGATTTGTACTACATCAGAAAGGATGTCAATTCTTATGCTGTAGAAATTTGGTTGATGCATATTCTATGTGAAGGTGAAAGATGATCATGCTCTACATAGTCGGATAGATGGTAGATGGTGGAGTTAGAAATGGTGACAAAACATAATCTATACTCCAAATTGGTCATTTGGTTAGCGAGAGGAACGAGCATAGTGCTTGTTCTTGTTTTGAAGGTATAGTAAGAGAGGTTCTTTAATGGACTGATTGGCATATGGCATCACTAGATCGTAATATCATTGCTTATTAAGTACTTCTAACTATATTGGTTTTCTTGGGTTTTATCTAAAGAAGGAATCACAGCAAGTTTAGAAGATATAACATCCTCAGGGATTCAGGAATCTATTATAGAAAGTGCCTTGAGACTCCTTTTATGTGAATGGAAAGACTTTTTCATGAAATACCACATTTCAACTATAAAAACTGTACCTGATCTGGATCATGTTAGAGTAGGTGCCCTAGAGCCAATCAATTATTGTAGAATTGACTCTTTGTAATAATTTTCATTGATCATAAAATGCATTTTTTCTATATCATGTAAATCATATTATATGTATCGATATGTCCTTAGGTTGGTAGAACACCGTGACGAGGGTATCAAGTGTTTAAATCTTGATAGTGAGAACCTATGATCACATACGGTGGCCATTCTAGAAATGTTCGTAGCCCTCGTATTTTTCTGACCAAGGACACAGAATACTACGGTAAGGCTATCATAGTGTTGAACAACCTTGTCGAAAGACAGTGATTGACTCACTTGTCAGGTTTTTGCCGACAACCAGTGTAACACATGGTGCTTGCTATAGGCAAGTTTCACTAGATTAGCCCACCAAAGGATTCCATAAGATGGTAACCCCCTTGTCTATGGAACAATCCTCTGACGAATGATGGTGCATGTGATCCTTAGACTTGAGATCAGTGGAGCCTTGTGCACTGATTGGTGTAGTTTGAGCTAGCCCAACACTTCTATTTAGAGCTGTCAATATGATAGTGATTGGCTACATCGAGGAGTGGTATCAAGACTGTAGTGGATCACAGAGGATTCATCACTCCCGGGGACCGAAGAAGTTATCTCACTATGCAATTCATTAATGACATGACACTAAAGTTGTGGCCACATGGATTGGTTGTTGCTTACTCTATTTATTATTCCGGTCATCGATCCAGTAACTGAATACAACATATCGAGAGTAACCGAGGTTGACACTATTTATGTACCTCGGTCTCGATGGATAACAGGTATGAAGGATTTTGATTGCACGGTAACTATATCGTTAGAGTAGCTATTTCGCTGAATTCCGAATCTATCGGGTGGCCATGATGATGAGAACCAACAGGCAGGCACATGGTGGATCTAAAAGAGGGGAGGAATGGCCTTCATGGCAACAAAGATTGGTTTGAGAAAAAAAGAGGGACGCTTTGTCACAAAAGGGTCATGCTTATCTGAACCAACAGGCGGTCCAGATTTCTCAATGCAATCCACGACTCAAATTTATGCTTTGGTGAAATATCGAAATAGCCCCTCGAGTTCATCCTCATCACAACAATTTCTAAAGTTTGTGTTTTCACAGAATAACCCTCAAGGATCAAGCAATTGCAATTTCACCTTAGGGAAGAAAATTAAAAAAAAGGAGTAAAGTGTATTGTGATTATTGCAAACAAAGAATCACACTAGGACACGTGTTGGAAGTTCCATGGTTTGACTGGGTTCCACAAAAGGAAAACTGAAACACTGATGGCCAATCAAATCATGACAACCTTCAGGAAACCATTGGTTCCAGGCCTACACTTAGTTAGGATTAAACAATCAACTCATCAAATTCTAAGTCAACTTCCGAAGAATGATAGCTCCTCAGGATATATCCTCGTACTCTTTTTATTTGAATACTTTTTGTTCTGCTGATACATGGATTATTGACTTAGGAGCTAGTGACTTATTGTTTGCACCCAAAATGGTTTTGACAAACTTAACCAATTTCACTACCCATATTGTTCAAGATGCCAAACAGGAATTTTGCCTTAGCACACATCTAGGATATTACAATAACAAGCATTAGTATTAAAAAAATGCCTTATGTGTCCCTACCTTACCTTCAATCTTGTGTCCATATCCAAGATTTGTGCAACAATCATTGTTCCATCGAATTTTTTCCCACTAGGTGTACTTTTCCAGGACCATGTTTACTTGACAAACTGACGAGCTTTGATAGGATTCATCAAGGGTTTTATACTACTATCATCCATCCCTGAAGAGTTGACACTAAAAAAGAGTTATAATTTGAATTGTCATAAACGTGTTTCTTTATGCAATACAAATGATGGAAAATAAAAACTCTTTTATTTATCTTCAAGTACTGGGTCATAGTAGCATATTCCTTACCAGAATTGTCCAGTTGTCCACCTGCCAATAAACACGTCCAATTTTCCTATTAGTACATCTACAACCACAAACCTTTTGCCCTATTCACAGGACATATAGGACCTTCACATCCCCCAACGTGATGGGTCTAATTACTTCTGAATATCGTATGATATTACGTTAGAGGAACAGTATACCTTCCTTATGAACACCAAAGCCCAAACTCATACCTAATTGCAGTTTTTTAACCATGGTCCAAACCCAATTTCAGACAAAGTGCAACTATTCTACAAATAATGCCCTGAATTTTTAATAACCAAACAACAAACATATTCCTTCCCATGGAATTCTTCATGAAAGTTCCTACCCATAACACCTGAACAAACAAGGCATCGAGAGGAAACAACGACACTTACTGTAGGTAGCCTTGCTCTAAAACACCAAGCAACATTCAAACTTTTTAGGGGTTAATGTGGGTCAAGTAGCTTTATCTGATTAACCGAAATGCCACCCAGCTCTAATGAAAGGAAGACTTTTATAAACTTTTATTTGGTAAAAGCTTGATATCATCCTACTAAGAGATTCAAATGTTTATGTTATGCTACTATTGTACCAACTATGATACTTGATACGAGTCTAGGAGATATGGGCTATTCAATGCTATAGAAGGACAAGGGCTGTATGATCTGTTAGGAATCGATTACCCATGCAACAGAACAAAAATTAAGTTAAATCGATTCCTTTAAGCCAAAATCTGGGTATAGATTATATAGTTTAGACGTTAAATCAATTCTGCAAAAAATATAAACAATCCATTCAGGATACAAGATCTTACGCATGGTTTGGAGGCTCCTTCATTTTGTCTCTGATTTGTATTAGCTACCGATTCAAGTAGAATCGAACGAACAGTGATCCACACAAGACAATCCAAAGAACCAAATAGGGATTTGCTAGATCCTCTTTGGCTTCAAGAATCAACTTAATCAAAGAAAACTTGATTCAGAACAGGGCAAAATGTGGAGGCGAGAAAAGGGATGAGAGGAGTCGCCACCTTTTTATTCAATGATGAAAAATGACCTTGCTTTTTTCTTCAATACACATGCATAGTGCATGTGTCAAAACCCTAATCTGTTTAGGAATAGGATGGGGCTCCAACCCAAATTAACCAGGTCTTCCAAACACTCTCCTTTGGTATTTTTCTTTTTAATTAATCATGTATAATTAAAATCAATTAATACATTTATAAAATGTATAACATTTATTAATAATAATCATTTAAACATATGCATACATTATTTAAATATAATCCTCACTGATCTGATTTAACATTAAATCTAGCAACAACCTCAGCAAATCTAATGCACCTATGAGATTACCAACACTCTTCATCTAAAAGATGAAAATACCCTTGCAATTGATTCTTAAATTATCTTCCGTGTGTTTTGACATAGGCTTCTCATCATACCGTAATGAATAGTTATCGTATTAACCCCAATTAATCGTCTCACTGCACACATACCAAGATTGGTCCCCTAGCACCACCAATTTGATATACACCAAGCGAAGGTTGGAATTGTTGCTGCAACGACAAGACTTATGTGCAAAAGGACAAATCCCTCATTCAACCCCATTTTGAAACTTTGTAACACACCCCAACTTTTTATTTCTTGGTATTGCCTCAATGGTTTTAGGTTGGTCCCTGTAAGGGTGTTTCAACGACATCTATTTCAGTCCTAGCACCAGGAGTTTGCTAAATAGGAAGCAACGATTGACTTGCCTTGCCAAATTTCAAGCGAGGCTTTAGTGTAGAGAAATACACCTTTCCTAGATCTAAAGTCTCGTGATCTCTCTTATAAACTCCCATAATTATTTGGCATTTTCAGTGTGCCGGTTAAACTCGCGGCCACTTTAAGTTAACCAGTTGCGTCTCCAAGACCAACAAGAGTATTTGAGCATTCCTAAATTTTGGAGATCTTGGTCAGACGCATTGGAACAATGCCATCAATGAAACCAAGTTGTCTTTAATGATAAAGCTCGGTGAAAATCGTGAGCCCACGAAGCGTAATTCTTCGGTCTGACGAGGGTTGTTTAACAAGGATTAGATTTGGTCTGTCTATGGTGATTGCATACAGGGGTCGTCCCAGTTCGGTCGTTTGGGTTGTGAAATGGAACAAACTGGATGGGAAATGGGATACGATTTTGACCCATTTGATTTGGTTATGGTTGAACTGGGTTTGGGTAAGAACCCTGACACTGTTCCAGAAATATGGATGAATTGGTTTTAGGTTTTGGGGCTAGTTGCTCCATTTGTAGTTGAAAATCAATTGTTTTGGCTATTTTGGACACGGTCTATCCAATCTCTTAACCACCAACAATTGATTTTGCAAACATGCATTTAAATATCAGATGATTAATAATTAAACTTTTTTAATTTAATCTTATTTCTTAATTTTGTAAGAGTTTCTTCTTCCAACTAGTTTAGAGGATTGTATTATACAAACTGATTCACTGATTGCTTATAGTTGGTTTGTGTCCTGTAATTTAACCCAATTTGCGTCTTTACTTAGGGCTTGATGAAATTAATGTGAGAAATATCAACATTAACTTAGATCTTTGAGAAGGTGAATTGATTCTATAGTAAGTTTTTATATTTTTCTAGAATTTAGATGTTCACTATACTCATTCATGAAAATTTGGAGACTTTTCACTATTCTGCATTACCTTAAAGCTTGTTATTATAACGAGTCTAGCTAACCTTACATCACTTTGATGAAATTTGTTCTCATTATCATTCTCAACATTTTAGAATTGGTCTAAGTTTTTCAAATTTTATGACATACATAGTATTAGTTTGAATGTGTGAAAAGAGTCTTTCGAATAGTACGGATATTTGATCCAAACTTGTTAAATGTTGAAGCTTTAAATTTGTTTATGATACGATCTATCTTCTTGACCCTCATATCCTAAGGAATACGGGCACCTAGCTACTGAGACGTGGCCATGGGGAAAACACGTAAAACTTGTATAATTGCTTTCCATATAAGCTTTCATGAAAGCTCCTTTTTAATTCATCATAAAAGCACATAGACACATTATAAACATACCTAAAAGTCTGGAAACAAAACTATTGTTGGTGAATCTGAAAAAACTGTTAGTGTCCCCAGAGAGGCCGCCCCCCAGAGCCAATCATATGTTATATATTGACTCTATGGATCATGACTATTTAATCTGTAAAAGGCAGTTTATATTATTATAAGCATGTTCCATATATTGTTTCAGATATGCTTGTAGGGTGGTTGAACCGTGACGAGGGAATCAGCAGTAGTAAGTCTTGATTGTGGGGATCCCTATATCACTATTGTGGTCATCGAGAACGTCCATAGCCTTGGTATTTATCCTGACCTAGGGCCATATAAACGGTAAGACTATCATAGCATTGACGACCTTACCAAAAGGTAGTGCACAATCTCACATGTCAAGGTTGTTTGTGACAACTTTTGATGTGCAGGTTACTTGTTATTCACGAGTTCACTGGACTTGCCCATCAGATGATTCCATATCGATGGTAACCCCAATGTCCATGAATACATCCTCTAACTAATGTGGTGCATGTGGTCCTTGACTTGAGTTCACCGGAGCGCCATGTTAACTATTGGTGTAGTTTACACTACCAAACGTAATTCTATTTAGGGTATTAGTATTGTAGTGATTGGCTGCATTAAGAAGTACATCAGGCTGGTGGATTAACAAAAGATTCATCACTCCTGAGTTGTAGGAGAAATTATCTCTATGAAATATTTGGTAAGGACCAACGACCTTGAATCTATTGCACAATGGAATCGAGTTGGTGCTCGGTTAAGTCAATTAATTCGATACCGAATCTGAATATGTCGAGGTGCTTTATACTTGAAGTTGACATTATTTCTATGCTTCAATCTTGTGATATAATAAATGATGAGAAGTTGATTGCACAGTAACCATAGGTTGACAGGTAACAAATACGTTGAATCGTGATTCTGTTGGGTGGCCATGATGTCCTTGTTAGAGGTCAATCTTGGTCTGTGGTAATGAGACATTATAGGGGTTTGATCGTGATATACTCAACCGACATGATTAGAAGCCTTTAGTCACACACTTAAAGGCAATTTAAAGAGATAACGAGTGAGGGGCATTTTGTCATTTATTTAAAGGGGTATTTTGGTAATCTTATGGAGCATTACATTTGCTTGAAAGGTTGTTGCCTGGATCCAATCCTATATTGGATTTAATATGTAATTGATTATTTTTAAATCTGTATATTGTTCATATTATTGCAAGTAATAACGTCATTATTTAATAAATAAATAATTATATATATTATATATATACTATATATATATTGGTGTATATATGTTTTAAATACTGAAAAATCATTAGTATGATAAATAATAATGGCTTATAATACCCGTTTTTGGATTTGGTCGGAAATCATGAAAACTAATTATTTAATTAGTGGAGGGTATATCGTAATTACCTGAATGAGGGAATGGGAAATTAGAGGGTGCCTATAAAAGAGCATTTTCCCCTAAATTTCCATAAGAAGGTCATTTGGTCGCCCAAGAGAAAAACAAAAGAGAAAAATTTTCTTTTCGTTTTCTCACTCACTTCTTCCTTAAACTTCACAATCATTTGGTAAAATGATTGTGTGTTGATTCTTGCCTTGTGTGTATATCATGGGTTCACTACTATCCTTGGAGTGGGTGAGTGTTTTTTCAACGATCACGCGGTGAGCCATCAACGTGGGTAAGAATCTAAGCCCTTAAATGTGTTTTTGATGATCTATAACATGTAAACAATGTAACTCTCATATTTGGATTATTGGGGCTTCTAGGGTTTTAATCGGTAAATTTTTGTTTTCCACTGCCTATTTCTTTGATTAAATCCTAACAGTGGTACCAAAGCCTCTTATATGAGATTACAATGTTTAATCTTTGCTAGAAATATGTGATTTGATGATTACATGTTGCAGGTTTTAGTTTGATTGATTTTGATTTGGATTAATTGGATTAAAATGGAGATTGTTGTGTTTGGGGATTTATTGAAATATGTTGTGATTGGATTAATTTTTTTTTTAAATCAAAATGTTTGTGAAACCCTAGAAGCACCACCGTGTGTGATGGTGCTGGTTGCCATGCATGGTCGTGTGCGGCAGCACTGTGACCCAAAGTAGTAGTAGTGTGCGAGCTGCTGCCACCATTGGCACAAAGCAGCGTGCATGTGAGTGCATAGTTACTGTGTGCTTTGCACACGGCAGTCGCCTACTACCATGCCTGGAGGAGGGGATGGAACACGCGGCCTTGGCCAACACCTATGAGGGTCTTCAGGGGTTGCGTGTTGAGGCACATTACCACTATCCCTAACAGCCTCGGTTGAAAAATGCGAGATTGCTGTCATGTTCACTGTAACATCGCTATGTACAATGGCTACCTTGGGCCGATCGTTGCCACAAATGTCCCAATCTTGTTGGCTATGTGTTTACCCATGTAGTGTTGACCTTCACTTTGTGTTTTCACACAAGTGTTTGACACGTTACATGTTTTTACGCTCAACTGTCCTGTTCTGGGTAGTCTGTGATTTTCCTACAGGGAAATCGCTCTCATTTACACTATGGTGCTTATTTTTGAGCGATTCAAAATCTCACATGTTGCTACATGTGTGAGGATTGCTTCAGTGGCTCACATTAATTTTTGGACTGCTATAGCATGGGGTTTCAGTCTATATACAGTTAGTCAACATTGGTGCACGTTAATTCGCTACATGTTTGTAAATAAGTTATAATGGATTCAATAGTGAGTCAATTGACTCATGGTTTGGACCAGTGGATTTTTAACATGTTGGCACATGTTTAGCAAATCTTTAACACTACTGCCCATACATGTTGATGCACATAAAACTATTGTTTCGGGCAGGTTACGAGTTGGTGTAGGTGGGCTTCATTTTGGCCTATTTTGGGCATTGTTATGCATAAATGTTGGTCTGGAACTTAAGATACTTGTTGTTGCATTTATAATCATTATGGAGACCCAATTTAGAGAGGCCTAACATGTAACACCCACATCAAGGTATGTAATTTTACTTATGCCCTAATACCCTTAGTTGGATTTCTTTGAAGTTACCTTAGACAAATGTGAAGAAAATTCGTTAAAAGTTCATTAAGGGTAAAATCGTTTTTTCACTCATAATTAGATAAAAAAGTGGGAAGTGAAAAGAAGAAAAATAATGTGGAGAAGATAATAAAAATGAGGGTATTTTGGTAATTGACTAAAGGACATAGATGAAATTTCATAGAAAGTGCAAGGGCAAAATGGGAATACATGTTTATATTATTTGATATAAGGCTTTATTTGAAGAAACCCTAACATACCTTCAGCCCTTGTTCATGCCACCTTCACTCGATTTTCTCTCAATTTTCTTCATTAAATTTCAAAGGAAAATCATACGATTTGGTTTAGATTTTTGGAGATTTTCAATCCTAAAGCATCCTATGGTAAGATTCTAGCAAAAGGAGTGTGATTAAACTTTAAAGTTTTAAATTCTTATGGTTTTTATATGATCTAGGTCCAAGAGGAAGAGACTTTGAGCAAAAGGGAAGTGATCTCACATATTCAAGGTAAGTAAACCTAATTGGAACCTTGATTTGAGTAAGACTTGTGTTGAATGAATTTTTGCATGTTTGAATGTGATGGTATGAGAGAATTATTGGCTATTTTTTATGTTTAATGATGCATAAATTCCAGCCATGAGAAGTTGTGTATGGTTATGTGATGATTTCGTGAAGTTGTGGAAGATTTTGTGTTGAAATTTTTGGAGTGTAGAGAAGTGATGAATTCGGCCAGGTTTTATACTAAAGTTAGTGAGTTTTTGGCTCACAATTTGGTTGAATTAGAGAGTTGTGGAAGTGTAGCCNTGTGATAAGTAATCTAGGGTATTGCATACAACATACAACCTGAGTTTCACAATTCGAGAAGTTATATATTCCTAACAGATATATGACTAACGTGCTCTCGAAGTATGCATGGTCACACGGCATATTTACTAAAGTATGAACCTTAAAGAAGCATAGAGAGAGATAGTCCCATCATGTGTGAGTGGGAGATATTGGATAAGGGGTACACCCATGATGGGTTACCCCAAGCGACGTGTGTGAGAGAAACTGCCAAATGCAGTTTCTCTCTAACTGCTGCCATATAAAAGGAAAACCTTTTCCTTTTAGAAAGGTTACGAACACTGTTGTTCAAAGAAAACGCAAGAAAAAAATAAACGCTCTCTCTCTCTAGAATTTGGAAAACAGGAAAACGATTTTTTCTTCCAGATTACTTTATTGCTTCAGAGATAAGGAGTAGAGGTATTTATGCTGTGTAAATTCATTGTAGTTCATTTATATAAAAATGTGATTGCAATGGTGACTATGATCTTGGGATTATGTTATGGTATATGTTATTCTATTTAATTTCCAACAGGATCTATTAAGGTTTGATTTTCTGCATCCTGAGAAGTCTTGTGTCTTTTGTAGGAAAAGAAGACAGTGACCAAAGAGGATAAGTCGAAAAAAAATTAGAAAAACAAACGGAAGACTACAATGTGCTCTGATACCATGACAAAAGAAAGTGAGCAAGAGATGGCAGATATACCAGAGAAAGCTTAGAGACAGGGCACCAAAGAGAAAGGAAAGTTTCTTGTATTTTCTACTATGTATATTTCATGTACAATTGAAGTGTTCTTATACAAGAAGAGAGTTGAACAAAAAAGAAAGGAAAAGATTTACAATGAAAGCATAATCTGTATATAAAAGTACAATCAAGAATTAAGGAGTAACTTCCATTTTTGTTCCTCAATTCACGTCATCTTTCCAATACATCTAGTTTTTAGAATATGATTTTGATGTAATTGAGATTCGTTTGGAAGATATAGATATGACGTAAGATTGTAAGGGTTGCAAACATGCATATTAATTATCAGATGATTAATGAAATTAAACTTTTTTAATTTAATCTTATTTCTTAAATTTGTGTAAGAGTTTCTTCTTCCAACTAGTTTAGAGGATTGATGATTATATAAACTGATTCACTGATTGCTTATAGTTGATTTGTGTCCTGTAATTTAACCCAAATTTGCGTCTTTACTTAGGGCTTGATGAAATTAATGTTGAGAAATATCAACATTAACTTAGATCTTTGAGAAGGTGAATTGATTCTATGGGTAAGTTTTTATATTTTTCTACGAATTTGAGAATGTTCACTGCTCATTCCATGAAAATTTGGATAACTTTTCACTATTCTGCATTACCTTAAGCTTGTTTATTATACACGAGTCTAACTAACCTTACATCACTTTAATGAAATTTGTTCTCATTATGCTATTCCCAACATTTTAGAATTGGTCTAAGTTTTTCAAAATTTTATGACATTACTATAGTATTGGTTTGAATTGTGAAAAGAAGTCTTTCGAATAGTACTGATATTTGATCCAAACTTGTTATAAATGTTGAAGCATTTAAAATTGTTTATGATACGATCCATCTTGACCCTAGCTATCCTAAGGAATACGGGCACCTAGCTATCCTGAGGCGTGCCATGTGGAAAAAACGTAAAACTTGTACAATTGCTTTCCTATATAAGCTTTCATGAAAGCTTCCTTTTTAATTCATCATAACAGCACATAGACACATGTATAAACATACTCTAAAAGTCTGGAAACAAAACATAATTGTTGGTGAAATCTGAAAAACTGTTAGAGTAGGTGCCCCAGAGCCAATCATATTGTTATATATTGACTCTATGGATCATGACTATTTAATCTATAAAAGGCATCGTTTATATTATGTAAAGCATGTTCCATATATATGTATTTAGATATGCCTTTAGAGTGGTTGAACCGTGACGAGGGAATCAAGCGGTGATAAGTCTTGATTGTGAGATCTCTATAATCACTTATAGTGGTCATTCTAGAAACATCCATAGCCTTGGTATTATCCTGACCTAGGGCACATATAATACGGCAAGACTATCATAGCGTTGAACGACCTTACCAAAAGGTAGTGACAAATCTCACATGTCAAGGTTGTTTGGTGACAACCTGATATGATGCATGGTTGCTTGTTATTCACGAGTTCACTGGACTGGCCCATCAGAGGATTCCATATCGATGGTAACCCCAATGTCCATGGAATACATCCTCTAACTAATGGTGGTGCATGTGGTCCTTGGACTTGAGATCACCTGAGCGCCATGTGTAACTATTGGTGTAGTTTGACACTAGCCAAACGTAATTCTATTTAGGGTTATTAGTATGGTAGTGATTGGCTGCATTGAGAATTACATCATGGCTATGGTGGATCAATAAAGGATTCATCACTCCTAGGTATAGGAGAAATTATATCGATGAAATATTTGATAAAGGACAACGACCTTGAATCTATTGCCACAGTGGAATCGAGTTGGTACTCGGTTGGTCAATTAGTTCGATAACCGAATCTGAATATGTCGAGGTGCTTTATACTTGAAGTTGACATTATTTATATGCTTCAATCTTGATGAGATAATAAATGATGAAAGAATTTGATTGCACAGTAACCATAGTGTTGACAGGTAGCAAATACATTGAATCTGAATCTGTTGGGTGGCCATGATGTCTTGCTAGAGGTCAATCTTGGTCTGTGTGTAATGAGACGATTAATAGGGTGTTGATCGTGATATTACTCAATACCGACATGATAAGGAGCCTATTGGTCACACACTTAAAAGGCAATTTAAAGAAGATAACGAGTGAGGGGCATTTTTGTCATTTATTGATGAAGGGGTATTTTGGTAAATCTTATGGAGCACTTACATTTGCTTGAAAGGTTGTTGCCTGGATCCAATCCTATATTGGATTTAATATGTAAGATTGATTATTTATTTAAATATGTATATTGTTGCATATATATTGTAAGTAAATAAGACGTCATTATTTAAAATATATATATATATATATATATTGGTGTATATATGCTTTAAATACTGAAAATCATTATTTAGAATAAATAATAATGGCCTAATACCCGGTTTGTGATTTGTTCGAAACTCATGAAAATATTTAATTAGTGGAAGGGTATATTCGTAATATACTAAATGAGGGAAATTAGAGGGTGCCTATAAAACAGCATTTTCCCCTAAATTTCCATAAGAAGCTCATTTGGTCGCCCAAGAGAAAAACTAAAGAGAAAAATTTCTCTTCTTTTTCTCACTCACTTCTTCCTTAAACTTCACAAATCAATCTGGTAAAATGATTGTGTGTTGATTCTTGCCTTTGTGCGGATATCGTGGGTTCCCTGCTATCCTTGGAGTGTGAGTGTTTTTCAACGATCAAGCGGTGAAGCCATCAACGTGGGTAAGAATCTAAGACCGTAAATGGGTTTTTGATGATCCATAACATGTAAACAATGTAACTCTCATATTTGGATTATTGGGGCTTCTAGGGTTTTAATCGGTAAATTTTTGTTTTCCACTGCCTATTTCTTTGATTAAATCCTAACAATGGTACCAAAGCCTCTTATATGAGATTACAATGTTTAATCTTTGCTGGAAATATGTGATTTGATGATTACATGTTTCAGGTTTTAGTTTGATTGATTTTGATTTGGATTAATTGGATTAAAATGGAGATTGTTGTGTTTGGGGATTTATTGAAATATGTTGTGATTGGACTAATTTTTTTTTTTTAAATCAGAATGTTTGTGAAACCCTAGAAGTACCACTGTGTGTGATGGTGCTGGCTGCCATGCGTGGTTGTGTGTGGCAGCACTGTGACCCAAACTAGCAGTAGTGCGAGAGCTGCTACCACTGTTGGCACAAAGCAGCCTGTATGTGAGTGCATAGTTGCTGTGTACTTTGCACACGGCAGTCGCCTGCTACCATGCGTGGAAGAAGGGATAGAACACGCGGCCTTGGCTGACACCTATGAGGGTCTTCAGGGGTTGTGTGTTGAGGCACACAACCACTATCCCTAATAGCCCCGATTGAAAAACGCAAGACTACTGTCATGTTCACTGTAACACTGCTATGTACAATGGTTACCTTGGGCCGATCGTTGCCACAAACGTCCCAATCTTGTTGGCTATGTGTTTACCCATGTAGCGTTGACCTTCACTTTGTGTTTTCACACAAGTGTTTGACACGTTACATGTTTTTACGCTCAACTGTCCTATTCTGGGCAGTCTGTGATTTTCCTACAGGGAAATCGCTCTCATTTACACTATGGTGCTTATTTTTGAGCGATTCAAAATCTCACATGTTGCTACATGTGTGAGGATTGCTTCAGTGGCTCACATTAATTTTTGGACTGCTATAGCATGGGGTTTCAGTCTATATACAGTTAGTCAACATTTGTGCACGTTAATTCGCTACATGTTCGTAAATAAGTTATAATAGATTCAATAGTGAGTCAATTGACTCATGGTTTGCACCAGCGGATTTTTAACATGCTGGCACATGTTTAGCAAGTCTTTAGCACTACTGCCCATACATGTTGATGCACATAAAACTATTGTTTCGGGCAGGTTACGCGTTGGTGTAGGTGGGCTTCATTTTGGGCTATTTTGGGCATTGTTATTCATAGATGTTGGTCTAGAACTTAAGATACTTGTTGTTGCATTTATAATCATTCTGGAGACCCAATTTAGAGAGGCCCAACATGTAACACCCACATCAAGGTATGTAATTTTACTTATGCCCTAATACCCTTAGTTGGATTTCTTTGAAGTTACCTTAGACAAATGTGAAGAAAATTCGTTAAAAGTTCATTAAGGGTAAAATGGTCTTTTCACTCATAATTAGATGAAAAAGTGGGAAGGGAAAGAAGCAAAATAATGTGGAGAAGATAATAAAAATGAAGGTATTTTGGTAATTGACTAAAAGACAGATGGAATTTCATAGAAAGTGCAAGGGCAAAATGGGAATACATGTTTATACTATTTGATATAAGGCTTTATTTGAAGAAACCCTAACGTACCTTCAGCCCTTGTTCACGCCTCCTTCACCCCATTTTCTCTCAATTTTCTTCATTAAATTTCAAAGGAAAATCATAGGATTTGGTTTAGATTTTTGGAGATTTTCAATCCTAAAGCATCTTAAGGTAAGATTCTAGCAAAAGGAGTGTGATTAAAGTTTTAAATTCTTATGGTTTTTATATGATCTAGGTCCAAGAGGAAGAGATTTTGAGCAAAAGGGAAGTGATCTCACATATTCAAGGTAAGTAAACCTCATTTGAACCTTGATTTGAGTAAGACTTGTGTTGAATGAATTTTTGCATGTTTGAATGTGATGGTATGAGAGAATTATTGGCTGTTTTTGATGTTTAATGATGCATAAATTCCAGCCATGAGAAGTTGTGTATGGTTATGTGATGATTTGGTGAAGTTGTGGAGGATTTTGTGTTGAAATTTTTGGAGTGTAGAGAAGTGATGAATTCGGCCAGGTTTTATACTAAAGTTAGTGAGTTTTTGGCTCACAATTTGGTTGAATTAGAGAGTTGTGGAAGTGTAGCCAACATGGTAGTTGCATGTGCATATGAAGTGTTTGATGAAAATCCAAAGAGAAAATCAATGCATGAGTTGGCTAAACCCTAATGAAGAAAGGGTTAGAGAAAGGCAAGAATTGAAGTAGGAAGTTTATGTTTGGGCTTAACCAAGTGTAAGTGTTAATATTCAAGAGTGAATATTGTTATGCCAAAATTTAGAATATCACTTGGTCATGTTAGTTCCATGAGAGAAATGGCCCTTATTGTTTGGTTCTAGTTACTTGAACCTTTCCTACTTTTTTAATAGCACATGAAAGTGTTAGAAAGGAATTGCCAGTTGAAGTGTTATTTTGACAGGGCAATTGTGATAGTAGAGAATGGTAGAATATGTCATGACATACCATTGTGCCATAATGAATTTGCAAGTTTATATATGCGAATTTGAAAAGCATATTAAAGAATGGGCTTAATCATGCATACTTTGTGCACATGATATATATATGTATAGCCTTGATTTATGTAATGACTCTTTCTAGCTAGTATACTTGGGAAAATATAATACGATAAAAACAAATAAGCATATAAATAAAAGATAATGGGCCCAAAATTTCTTACTGTATATAAAATTCTTTACATTAATAAAAGTCTCATGTACATAAGCTAAAAAATAGTAGACAGTGGTGCCATTTCCCTTTGATTCTCGACGTCCATCAGACCGCTTCTCACCTATTTCCTGCAAAAACAAAGAAATCGACGGAGTGAGCACTAATTGCTCAGTAAGTAAATCCGCTACACTAGCCTTCTCTTTTCGTTGCTCACATTCTAAATTTCTTTCCTTACATTACTCTTCTCTGTTCTTCTATGTTCTTTCTCTATTCTTTCTCTATTCTTATCTCTACTTCTCACTGTTCTTTCATTCTCACTTTCTTTGTTCTTTCTTTCTAGTTCTCTCTAAATTTCTCACTACCCATGATAGAAATCATGGTATCGTGCATAAGTGTGATGCAAATGCACAGATGCATAGAGATGCATATTCTTTTCACTTTTCTATTTCTTATTCTGTTTTCTTGTTTCTTTTCTTTTCTTTCTTTATTTATTTATTTCTTTTCTTTTCTTATTCTTTCTTATTCTTTGCCGATCAGACTCGGTTGATGCATGGATTTGGAACCTTGGCCATGTGAGTGAGTACAGTCTTCATCTACATGCAATCTTTCAAACTGTACGAATTCTTTTTCTTCTTAGGCCACTCGTTAGAAGTGGCATGCATGTAGGTACATTCTTCTGGGTACAGCCCTCATCCACATGCACTATTATGGGCCGTAAAAATTCTTCTTTTTATTCTTAGGCCGCTCACTGAAGGCGGCGTGCATGTGGGAACATTCTTCTTCTTGTCACCCACGGGTTCCCCATCGCAACAACCTTTCTTTTCTTTTCTTTAGCCCTTTTCTTTCTTTCTCTTTGTTCTTTAGTGCTTTTCTTTCTTTCTTTTTATTCTGTAAGTTATGTTTGCATGTAGATGATTCATGCTTATTATTCTTTCTAAATGCAAATATTTAATGCAAGTATGCCATGTAGCATAAAAATAAGTCTTTCTCTATCATCTATAAGCTCATATGAAGATCACAAATAAATACACTTATACATACACTTCTTATGGACATTTGATCAAACATAATGCATGCATACTCAAATTCTAATTTAGCTATATTTCTACTTCTTTCTCAAACCACCAATATGTTCGAGCATAGCTCCCTAAATTCAATATCAAACCTAGCCAGGAAAATACACTCCATAACTTTTCTTAAATTCTTTCTCAACTCACCCAATCCTCAATCAATTTTTATCGATACAACCACCACTTCTCATGTTGGAAGTCCAATCATTAATCATCAAATTCATCAACCATTACAATAACCAATCTCAAGCGTATATATTCATATAAGAAAATCTCTACACTTTTATTGCTCAATCAAGGGTCAGGGTTGGATTTACTTACCTTAAACTTGAGTACTTCCACAAGAATCTCTCTTTCTTTGGTAGACTTGTTCTTTCTCTAAAACCCTAAGCATAAAAACTATAAGAATTCAACTCTTTAAAAATTAATCTCATATTTATTGCAAGAATTCTTACCTTTGGATGCTTAGGATTAAATCTCTACCAAAATCCAACCAATAGCCCTCTAGTTTTCCTTGGAAATTTGATGAAGAGATTGAGAGAATTGAGAATGAAAGTGGCGTGTGGGATGTAGAGAATGGTAGGTTTGTGTGCTTGAACCCTCAATATCTCATATTAATATTCATACTTTCCCATTTTGCCCTTATACTTTCTTAGAAATTCCATCTTTGCCCTTTAGTCAATTACAAAAATGCCCTCATCACAATTGCATTCTCCATAAAATTTCCTTACTTTTCACTCCCCACATTTTCAACTAATTAGGGGTAGAATGGTCATTTTTCCCTTGAGGAAATTTCTCTAGAATTTTCTCACGAATTCCAACTAGCTCTTTGGCCCGGCGAAACCTGCAATTCCCAAATTCGCCAATCTTCCACCTTAAAACCAACAAAACTAAGGGCAACCAAGCAACACTAAGAGTATACAAACATAACTAAGGGCAAACAAGCATAATTAAGCTACATACCGCAATGTGGGCGTTACAATTTAGTAAATGAGAATATGAAAGAATATGTTAGCAAAGAATGAGAAAGAAAGAAAAGAAAATGACTAATAATTTTCTTTTAAGCTAACATGCAAGTATGTATATTTTCTCATTTACTAAAGAATGCAAGTATAGAATTTCCATAGCTTGGAAATTCATGTTGAAATGTGTATAGTATCTCTTTATATTCTCTTTCTACAGCATGCTATGTTATAAGGTTTTTATGATGGTGAACCCGTGAGTGACAAAGATGCCCATGTACACGCTGCCACGAGCGAGCGGCATCAGTAGAGAGATACAGTATTTGTACAGTCTGTGAGTAGTGTATGTGGATAAGGATTGTACCCAGCAGAGTATACCTACATGCATGCCGCCACGAGCGTGCAGCCACAACAGAGAGATACAGTATTTGTACAGTCCGTGAGTAGTGCATGTAGATGAGGACTGTACCCACTCATATGGCTAGGGTTCCAAATCTATGCATCAACCTAGTTCGATCGGCAAACCAGAAAGAAGAAAGAAAAGAAAGAGAAGTAGGAAAGAAAAGAAAGAGATACAGCATAAGAGAAAGAGAAATAAGTTTCACAATACCCAACAATAAACCAAAATAAAAACAAACAAAAACAAAATACAAAACCAGTGTTTCGGCTCATTCATCGGCCTCCTCGTCTCCCTCGGCGTCGTCCTCTTTTGACTCGGAGCCCATCCACTCATCTAAATCCCAGTCAGCCCATTGGAATGCTGCAGTATCAACATTGAGCTTGTCGAAGCTACTCTTTTGCATGTCAAACATTATCCGGGTCTGCTATGCCAGCCATTCCTGATGTTTTGTCATACGTCTCATTTGACCCATCATCTGCTGCACCATTTCCTTCATAGTGGCTGTGGAACTGGATGATGTGGTAGCTCCCTATGTGGTTCTCTGTCATTTTGTCCCGACGCTAGGTTGCTCATCGATTGTACGTTCAAGGTGCTTGTGATAATAGTCTGAGTCGAGGATTGGGGCAGCATGGATTAGTGGTTCATCATCAATCTTCTCGACTCCTGCTTTGAGTCACAATGCTATAATGAGTTGTGGGAATAGGAAACTGCCTCGCCCTGGTTGAGCTGCATTGTTGATACTATTCAGGATGATGTTCCCCACATCAATTTTCTTCCCTGTGGTAATGGAATAAAGAAGCAATGTTTTTTCATAAGTTATTGTGCTATAATGCGTCTCCGGAATCAGCCTTGCACTCACAAAATATTGCCACAACCGAGCCATAGAAGTCAGATTTGTTCCCTTGATAGACTTCTTTCCTTTCTTCAAAACCTCCCAAGTGGTACCCGGTTTTGTTAAGACCGGAAGTATTACATCATCATCAAATTGTTTCGACTTCCACTCCGTATGCTCATCACGGGAGATTTTATGTAACTCAAAGAATTTATTAATCTCCTTAACATCAAAAGGTAGATCAATCCCCCTCACATAGACAACCCCCTTATTACACTCAAGGAGGTTGGCATAGAACTCTCTCACAATCCGTTCTACGGTCGCATGCTCGGGTTGACTCATAAACAACCCCCAAAGTCTCCCTTGACTCCATTTGTCAGCGTGGTCAGTGGTCAATCCACGCTCGGGGATAAATCCTTTATCCTTCCTTTGGGCTACCCCTTCATAGCGTTTCTGAGCATTTTCACTTATAAACCGATTGTCCACTTTCTTCCCCTTTCCTTTACCTTTGGATGGTACTTTGACCGGCATTTTTCCCACAACAAATTTAACTCACAAATTCAATTCTAAACACCCTATGAACAACCACACTCAATCATGCACAAGCACCAAAACTCCCAAAAACTGCAAAATGACCTCCAAACTACGAATTTTCTGCAATCAACCAAATACTCCAAAAATCAAAATCCACACTCCTCAATATCACACAATGCAAAATCAACACTTCCTCCAACACAAAATTAATGCACAAAATCACCAAAATCCATAACTCAACCACAATCAATATTTTCAGATCCACAAATCTAAACACGAAAAATTTCGATTAAAAGCTTAGGGAACTTGAAATCTTACCAAAACAATGGAGTATTCGCCACCAATTTAGCCAAAAATCACCTAGATTGCAAAAACCCCTAATTTCTTGAACCCAAAAGTTCCTTCAATTTTCGCAAAGATCTTGGTTAGATCGAGTTGTGTTTGTGTTTGGGATGGTTTAGGAGTTAGAAGAAGTGATGGAAATTCACTGGAAAGGATCAAGATTGAAAGTGAAAATTTTTTCTCTAAAATGTGTTTGAAGGGTGGCGTGAAAAATGAAGAAAATAAAGTGGGTATTTATATAAAGCAGATTTCGCCGCAGCGAAGTTCATCAGGTCAAATTTAGGGTTTTTAAAAACCCAGTCAATGCCACGGCGAAGACAAATTCTTCGCTGCGGTGAAAAATTACAGTAGCTACTCGCCCCGGTGAAGAGCTTTCTTCACTACAGTGAAATTTCCTTTTGTAAATTTTGCTCAACTTTCTTCACCGCGGCGAAAAATTACAGAGACGCATCGCCTCGGCGAAAGATACTTTGCTGCGGTGAAGTCTAGGACTTTTCGAATTCCAATTTTTCACAAATGTGTCTTCGCCGCGGCAAAACCTAGACAATTCCTTTTTCCGCCTTGATTCGATAACTCATCTGAAACACCCAAAAACACACAAATTAGACTTCATCTAAAATTATAGGTAAACTAAACAATTAAAAATAACAACAACAGTTGAGAACACTTGGGTTGCCTCCCAATGAGTACTTGTTTATAGTCGGAAAGTTCGACTCTTTTAAGTTCTCATGTTGGAATGTCGAGCCGAAGAGGAATTGACTTGCAACTCATCACTCTGTCGATGTATGGCTTCAACCTCTGGCCATTGACGTTAAATGTGCCCTTTTCTTCACGTGACACCTCCACCGCTGCAAATGGGTAGACTCTTGTAACATGAAGGGTCCGGACCATCTTGACCTAAGTTTTCCTGGGAAAAGCCTAAGTCTAGAGTTAAACAAAAACACTTTCTAACCCACTTCAAAGTTCTTCTTCCGGATATGCTTGTCATGCCACTTCTTGGTCTTTTCCTTGTACATTCTAGCATTCTCATAAGCTTCTTGATGGAACTCATTGAGCTCATTCAAAGTCATCATCCTTTCTTCCTCAGTAGCGCGTAAGTCCTTGTTGAGCTACTTTATTGCCCAATAGGCCTTATGCTCAAGTTCTACTAGCAAGTGACATGCCTTCCCATAAACCATCCTAAATGGAGACATTCCAATCGGAGTCTTAAATGCAGTTCGATATGCCTATAATGCATCATCCAATTTTCGTGACCAATCTTTCCTAGATGCATTTACTGTCTTTTCTAAAATTCCCTTTAGTTCTCTGTTCGACAATTCTACTTGTCTGCTGGTTTGTGGATGGTAAGGTGTTGCAACTCTATGTTTTACCCCATATTTTGAGAAAATATTCTTTCTCCCAAAATTAATCACTACCCTGGCATCATTAGACGGCAATGCAACTGCTTCCACCCACTTTGATACGTAATCCACTGCTACCAAAATGTATGTGTTCCCAAAAGAATTTGGGAAGGGCCCGATGAAATCAACTCCTCACACATCAAACAGCTCAACTGCAAGGATGTTGTTCAACGGCATCTCATCCCTCTTTGAAATATTACCACTCTATTGATATTGGTCGCATTCCTGAACCATCTGGAAAGAATCCTTAAAAAGGGTTGGCTAGTAAAACCCAGATTGAAGAACCTTGGCTACTGTCCTAGCTCCTCCAAAATGGCCACCTATTTCCCTCTAATAACAGTGCCTTAGAATACTTTCTATTTCCTCTTCCGGCATACACCTACGTATCATCTGATCAGCGCAGTGTCTATAAAGAAATGGTTCTTCCCTGATATATTTTTTCAAATCTAAGAAAAACTTCCTCTTTTGTTGGAAGGTCATGCCAACGGGGAGCACTCTTGCTGACAGATAGTTTGTAAAATCTGCATACCACGGTGCTTCCTCTGCTCTCATCAATTTCTCATCCAGGAAAGTTTCTCTGATTTGGATTTCTTCTTCATTTCCTTGAATTGGTCGTTCAATCCTTGACAAATGGTCCACTACCACATTTTCCGACCCTTTCTTATCTCGTATCTCAAACTCTTATAGCAATAGGATCCATCTTATCAACTGAGGTTTCGCTTCTTGCTTTGCCAACAGGTGTTTGAGTGCTGAATGGTCCGTGCAGACTATCACCTTGGCACCTAACAAATATGAACGAAATTTATCAAAAGCAAAAACCACAACCAAGAATTCTTTTTCAGTGGTGGTGTAATTCAATTGTGCATCAGTAAGTGTTTTGCTAGCATATTGAATTACATGTAACACTTTGTTTTTCTGTTGTCCTAACACTGCTCCTAAAGCAAAATCACTAGCATCACACATCAATTCAAATGGTAGTCCCCAATCAGGGAGTGCAATAATAGGTGCAGATACAAGTAATTTCTTTAGAGTTTGAAAAGAAAGCATGCATTCATCATCAAAATCAAAAACAACATCTTTAATCAATAAATTGCAAAGGGGTTTAGAAATCTTAGAAAAATCTTTGATGAACTGTCTATAAAACCCCGCATGCCTCAAGAAACTTTGAACTGCTTAAACATTGGAGGGTGGTGGCAGCTTCTCAATCATGTCCGTCTTTGCTCGATCCACTTCTATTCCATCTTTAGAAATTCTATGACTAAGCACTATCCCTTCCTGAACCATGAAGTGGCATTTCTCCCAATTGAGCACCAAGTTCATCTCCTAACATCGCTGTAAAACAAACAAAAGATTAGATAAACAATGATCAAAGGACGAACCAAAAACAGAGAAGTCATCCATGAAGACTTCTATAAACCTCTCCACCATATCACCAAAGATCGACATCATGCATCTCTGAAATATGGCTAGTGCATTGCATAACCCAAACGGCCTCCTTCAGTAAGCAAATGTGCCATATGGACAAGTGAAGGTCGTCTTCTCTTGATCCTCAAAAGCGATGGCAATCTGATTGTACCCTGAATAACCATCTAGGAAACAGTAGTAAGCATGCCCTGCCAACCTCTCCAACATCTGATCAATGAAAGGAAGTGGGAAATGATCCTTCCTTATCGCTTCATTTAATTTCCAATAATCAATGCACACTCTCCAGTCTGTGACCGTCCTAGTTAGTATCAATTCATTGTTCTCATTCTTTATCACTGTGATACCTCCATTCTTCGGAACCACTTGTACCGGACTCACCCATGGACTATCAGAAATGGGATAAATTATTCCCCGTCCTCTTTTGACTCGGAGCCCATCCACTCATTGAATCCCAGTCAGCCCATTGGAATGCTGAAGTATCAATACAGCTTCTGGCAGCACTCTGTGTGCAAATTATGATCATCGGGTCGTTCTGCCAGCCATTCCTGCATTTTGTCATACGTGTCATTAACCATCATCTGCTGTATCATTTCCTTCATAGTTTGTGGAACTAGATGATGTGGCAGCTCCCTGTGTGTTCTCTGTTTTTTGTCCCACGCTATGTTGCTCATGTCTGTACTTTCAAGGTGCTTGTGATAATAATCTGAGTCGAGGATTGGGCAGCATGGATTAGTGGTTCATCATCAATCTTCTCGACTCCTCTTTGAGTCACAATGTTTAATGAGTGTGGGAAGGAACTGCCTGCCCTGGTTGAGCTGCATTTTGATACTATTCAGGATGAGTTTCCCACATCAATTTTCTTCCCTGTGGAAGGAATAAAGAAGCAATGTTTTTCAAAGTTATGTGCTATAATGCTCTTCGGAATCAGCCTGCACCTCACAAATATTGCCACAACCGAGCCATCGGAGTCAATTTGTCCCTTGTAGACTTCTTTCCTTTCTTCAAACCTCCCAAGTGGTACCCGGTTTTGTTAAGACGAAAGTATTACATCATCATCAAATGTTTCGACTTCCACTCCGTATGCTCATCACGGGATATTTTAGGTAACTCAAAGAATTTATTATCTCTTTAACATCAAAAGGTACATCATCCCCCTCACATAGACAACCTCTCATTACACTAGGGAGTTGGCATAGAACTCTCTACAATGGTTCTCTGGTCCGCATGCTCGGTTGACTCATAAACAACCCCCAAAGTCTCCCTTGACTCCATTCTCAGCGTGGTCAGTGGTCAATCCAGCTCGGAATGAATCCTTTATCCTCCTTTGGGCTACCCTTCTACCGTTTCGACATTGTCACTTATAAACCGATTGTCCACTTTCTTCCCCTTTCCTTTACCTTTGGATGGTACTTTGACCGGCATTTTTTCACAACAATTAAACTCACAAATTCAATTCTAAACACCCTATGAACAACCACACTCAATCTGCACAAGCACCACAACTCCCAAACTACAAAATAACCCCTAAACTACGAATTTTCCGCAATCAACCAAATACTCCAAAAATCAAAATCCACACTCTCATATACACAATGCAAAATCAACACTTCCTCCAACACAAAATTACGCACAAAATCACCAAAATCCAAACTCAACCACAATCAATATTTTCAGCTCACCACAATCTAAACAGAAAAATTTCGATTAAAACTTAGGGAACTTGAAATCTTACCAAACAATGGAGTATTCCCACCAATTTAGCCAAAAATCACCTAGTTGCAAAAACCCAATTTCTTGAACCCAAATTCCTTCAATTTTGCAAAGATCTTGGTTAGATCAAGTTGTGTTTGTGTTTGGGATGGTTTAGAGTTAGAAGAAGTGATGGAAATTCTCTGAGAGGATCAAGATTGAAAGTGAAAAATTTCTCTCAAATGTGTTTGAAGGGTGCCGTGAAAATGAAGAATAAAATGGGTATTTATATACGCAACTTCGCCCAGCGAAGTTCATCAGTCAAATTTAGGTTTAAAAACCCAGTCGATCTGCGGCGAAGACAAATTCTTCAAGGTGGTGAAATTTCCCTTTGTAAATTTTGCTCAACTTTCTTCGCTGCAGCGAAAAATTACAGAGACGCACCGCCGCGGAGAAAAAGATACTTCGTCGCGGCGAAGTCTGGGACTTTTGAATTCCAATTTTCAAAAATGTGTCTTCGCCCGGCGAAGAACAATCTGCGGTGAACTGACATTCCTTTTCCGCCTTGATTCGATAACTCACTGAAACACCCAAAAACACACAATTAGACTTCATCAAAATATAGGAAAACTAAACAATTAAAAATAACCAACAACTGAAAACACTTGGGTTGCCTCCCAATTAGCGTTTGTTATAGTCAAAAGTCAACTCTTTTAAGTTCTCATGTTGGAATTGTGTTTTAGTTAGCAATTTATTTAATGCTTTTAATTTCCTGCAAGTAATTAGTTTCCTTAGTTTTAATCAATCATTTTGCCAATTTCTCTTTCGTTAACTCAAATATAATTAGGTCGTTAGTCTTGCTCTCTGTGGATTCGACCCTGCTTACCGCTAACTATGGTACTTAGGTTTAATTTTGTGACCGTGAAGACCGATCTAACACTTTTCAACACAAATTCGTCAAATCTCAAACTAAAAAGATGAAAAAGCTGCTCTAGACTAAGGAAACGTGACTCTCACTCAAAATGGTAAAGTTTCGCTTTTATACCTCACCCAAAAACCTAAAACTTTGCCTAAAATTGAAACTGTATGTTTTAAAGAAACTGAAAATTGCAGACTTCGCCGCGGCGAAGAAGAAATCTCGTCGCAGCAACGAAGTGAAAGGGATTCTCGTGACTCATTTTGCCTCGGCAAACCTCCATGAAGAATTCTGAAATTGTAGAATTACCCTCCGCTTGCTTCTTTGCTTGAATCTTCGATCTTCGATGCTCTCCCATGGGAACAAGCTTCATAGTGCTTCACTCCGCTTCAGAACTCTCCCAAATTTTGAGATCTGCTTACTTCTGAGTCCAGAAACTCCAATTCGCTCATTATTTGCTCAAAATGCATTTTAGCCTGAAACACAAAATGTAAAGAAATAAGTAGCAATTCAGGCATAAATGAACTAAAAGGTATCTAAAATCCAGCCTAAAAGCCTAATAAAAATAGTATAATTATCGGAGAATCAAATACCCCCAAACTAAAGACATGCTCGTCCTCGAGCATCAGGTACAAAACAAAATGAAAGAAAAACAACAATCGCCCAAATAAATGCAAAATAGCAAAATTAACAAAAATTTAAAAAGAGAGACATAAGACTCAACTCAACACACAAACTGCCAAGAATTTATACAAATCTCAAAGGTTGTTGCAAAATTATTACTAGAAAAATGCTTAACACTCCAAGAAGTTATAAGTAACATTGACTAACTTTCTCTATTGGTCCCCTGAGTAGGTAATCCCCACTTCAATCCACCTTCCGACTTCCCGGATTATTTTATGCAGAAATGTAAAGTCTATCAAATGGCGGCAGACTCCATAAGCCTAAATATCGAACTACTCTCCACTAATGAGGATTAGACATCGCTAAGAATCAAAAGGTCTTTGTAAGCTTATAACGTTAGGCTCATGTAGTGGGCTCCAAAGGAAAGGAAAAAGATAAACAAACAAAGGAATTTGGTTTCCTTAAAGCAAACACTAAGACTTAATCAAACTCCCACTTCCTTTCTCAACCATCAGTCAATATGTCAACCAATTAACAACCCTCAACCATGCACAATTCTTATTTTTGCTTCTGCAATGCAGTTCTCAAAGATAATTTTTTTTTTTAAATAATAAAAATCCAATTCAAATTGAGGTTAACTAACTCTCTTATTCTTTTTTTTTTCCTCATCTCATAACCCCCAAACTATTCTTTTAGTTCATTCATACAACTCTTCAAGTTCCTTGTGTTTGCATTAAGTCCAAAATTCTCCTAAAGGGTATGATTATGTGTTTAGGGTAGTTGGATTGGAAAATTTTCGGTTTGCAAGAAAATACAAAGCAATGATAATCTCATAAGGCTCAAGTGGGTAGCTAGGGAAAAATTCATTCGTGGGTTGGCTAGAAAGGCTCAAACGTTCCGAAAAATGCCTAAATCATTTCCTCAACAATGTCTATTCCTAGAATTTCACCTCAAGCACTTCTCTACTAGGTTCTAGAGTCCACCAACATTATCAAACATTACCTAACCACATAAAATGAATCTAAGCATGCCAAAATAAATGAAAATGGTGGTTAAACCACTCAATAAACCTCAATCAAAATCCAGTCAATAAACAAAAACTTGAAGCAATGCTTAACATTTTTCAACAATAAAATCCCAACAGCCCTAATCTCATCATTGATTTATACAATTCATCATTGGCATACACAACAAAACATAGACATAAAATAAAATAAAATAAAAAGTTAAAAAATTCTCAGATTTTTCCTACCCCCAAACTAAAGATGACATTGTCCCCAATGTCACATTATGCACAAATTAGGAATAGAAAAACAAAATCTGTAAAAGTACGAGAAAGTTCCTTGATTAATCCGTGAAGCTGAAGTGTTGCTCAACATTGTGCACACCCGGTCCTTGACTTTTTCATCACCAAAATCTGTAAACACAATTGAAAACTGTGGTGTCCACTGTGTTAGAAAACATTTCACGAACTAATATGAAAATATTACAACCCTAATCTCGTCTTTTCAACTAAAAAGTTCAACACAAATTTAAACTAAACGAAAAGAATCCAAAAACAAACCACAAACAAATCAAAATCAGTTCAAAATTCCATAATACCCAACAATATACCAAAATAAAAACAAACAAAAACAAAAGACAAAACAAGTGTTTCGGCTCATTCGTCGGCCTCCTCGTTTCCCTCGGCGTCGTCCTCTTTTGACTCGGAGCCCATCCACTCATTTGAATCCCAGTCAGCCCATTGGAATGCTGAAGTATCAATATCCAGCTTCTGGCAGCAACTCTGTTGCAAATTATAGATCATTCGGGTCTGTTCTGCCAGCCATTCCTGACATTTTGACATACGTGTCATCTAACCCATCATCTGCTGTATCATTTCCTTCATAGTAGTTGTGGAACTAGATGATGTGGCAGCTCCCTGTGTGGTTCTCTGTTGTTTTGTCCCGACGCTATGTTGCTCATTGTCTGTACTTTCAAGGTGCTTGTGATAATAATCTGAGTCGAGGACTGGGGCAGCATGGATCAGTGGTTCATCATCAATCTTCTCGACTCCTACTTTGAGGCACAATGTTGTAATGAGATGTGGGAACGGGAAACTGCCTTGCCCTGGTTGAGCTGCATTCTTGATACTATTCAGGATGATGTTCCCCACATCAATTTTCTTCCCTGTGGCAATGGAATAAAGAAGCAATGTCTTTTCAAAAGTTACTGTGCTATAATGCATCTTCGGAATCAGCCTCGCACTCACAAAATATTGCCACAACCGAGCCATCGGAGTCAAATTTGTTCCCTTGATAGACTTCTTTCCTTTCTTCGAAACCTCCCAAGTGGTACCCGGTTTTGTTAAGATCGAAAGTATTACATCATCATCAAATCGTTTCGACTTCCACTCCGTATGCTCATCACGGGATATTTTAGGTAACTCAAAGAATTTATTGATCTCTTTAACATCAAAAGGTACATCAATCCCCCTCACATAGACAACCCTCTCATTACACTTAGGGAGGTTGGCATAGAACTCTCTTACAATTGGTTCTCTGGCCGCATGCTCGGATTGACTCATAAACAACCCCCAAAGTCTCCCTTGACTCCATTCATCAGCGTGGTCACTGGTCAATCCATGCTCAGGAATGAATCCTTTATCCCTCCTTTGGGCTGCTCCTTCGTACCGTTTCCGAGCATTGTCACTTATAAACCGATTGTCCACTTTCTTCCCCTTTCCTTTACCTTTGGATGGTACTTTGACCGGCATTTTTTTCACAACAAATTAAACTCACAAATTCAATTCTAAACACCCTATGAACAACCACACTCAATCCTGCACAAGCACCACAACTTCCAAAAACTACAAAATAACCCCTAAACTACGAATTTTCCGCAATCAACCAAATACTCCAAAAATCAAAATCCACACTTCTCAATATCACACAATGCAAAATCAACACTTCCTCCAATCACAAAATTTACGCACAAAATCACCAAAATCCACAACTCAACCACAATCAATATTTTCAGCTCCACAAATCTAAACATGAAAAATTTCGATTAAAACTTAGGGAACTTGAAATCTTACCAAAACAATGGAGTATTCACCACCAATTTAGCCAAAAATCACCTAGATTGCAAAAACACGCAATTTCTTGAACCCAAAATTTCCTTCAATTTTTTGCAAAGATCTTGGTTAGATCAAGTTGTGTTTGTGTTTGGGATGGTTTAGCAGTTAGAAGAAGTGATGGAAATTCTCTGCAGAGGATCAAGATTGAAAGTGAAAAAAATTTCTCTCAAATGTGTTTGAAGGGTGCCGTGAAAAATGAAACGAATAAAATGGGTATTTATATACGGCAAACTTCGCCACAGCGAAGTTCATCAAGTCAAATTTAGGGTTTTTAAAAACCCAGTCGATGCTGCGGCGAAGACAAATTCTTCAAGGTGGTGAAATTTCCCTTTGTAAATTTTTGCTCAACTTTCTTCGCTGCAGCGAAAAATTACAGAGACGCACCGCCGCGGAGAAAAAGATACTTCGTCGCGGCGAAGTCTGGGACTTTTTGAATTCCAATTTTTCACAAATGTGTTTCGCCACGGCGAAGAACAATCTTTGCTGCGGTGAAAACTGGACAATTCCGTTTTCCGCCTTGATTCGATAACTCAGCTGAAACACCCAAAAACACACAAATTAGACTTCATCTAAAATTATAGGAAAACTAAACAATTAAAAATAACCACAACAACTGAAAACACTTGGGTTGCCTCCCAATTAGCGTTTGTTTATAGTCAAAAAGCTCAACTCTTTTAAGTTCTCATGTTGGAAACTTGCAACTCATCACTCCGTCGATGTATGACTTCAACCTCTGGCCATTGACCTTAAATGTGCCTTTTTCTTCATGTGACACTTCCACTGCTCTAAATGGGTAGACTCTTGTAACTATGAAGGGTCCGAACCATCTTGACCTAAGTTTTCCTGGAAAAAGCCTAAGTCTAGAGTTAAATAATAGCACATTCTGACCCACTTTAAAGTTCTTCTTCCGAATATGCTTGTCATGCCACTTCTTGGTCTTTTCCTTGTACATTCTAGCATTCTCATAAGCTTCTTGACGGAACTCATTGAGCTCATTCAAAGTCAGCATCCTTTCTGCCCCAACAGCTCGTAAATCCATGTTGAGCTGCTTTACTGCCCAATAAGCCTTATGCTCAAGTTCTACCGGCAAGTGACATGCCTTCCCATAAACCATCTTGAATGGAGACATTCCAATCGGAGTCTTAAATGAAGTTCGATATGCCCATAATGCATCATCCAATTTCCGTGACCAATATTTCCTAGACGCATTTACTATCTTTTCTAAAATTCCCTTTAGTTCTCTATTCGATAGTTCTACTTGCCTGCTGGTCTATGGATGGTAAGGTGTTGCAACTCTATGTTTTACCCCATACTTTCCCAACAGAGCGTCAAATTGCCTATTGCAAAAGTGCGATCCTTCATCACTAATGATTGCCCTTGGTACTCCAAATCTTGAGAAAATATTCTTTCTCACAAAATTAATCACTACCTTGGCATCATTAGATAGCAATGCAACTGCTTCCACCTACTTTGATACGTAATCCACTGCTACCAAAATGTATGTGTTCCCAAAAGAATTTGGGAAGGGACCTATGAAGTCAACTCCCCACACATCAAACAACTCAACTACAAAGATGTTGTTCAACGACATCTCATCCCTCTTTGAAATATTACCACTCCGTTGGCATTGGTCGCATTCCTAAACCATCCAGAAGGAATCCTTAAAAAGGGTTGGCCAGTAAAACCAAGATTGAAAAACCTTGGCTGCTGTCCTAGCTCCTCCAAAATCGCCACCTACTTCCCTCTCATGACAATGCCTTAGAATACTTTCCATTTCCTCTTCTGGCACACGCCTACGTGTCATCTGATCAGCACAGTGTCTATAAAGGAATGGTTCTTCCCAGAAATAGTATTTCAAATATGAGAAAAATTTCCTCTTTTGTTGGAAGGTCATGCCAATGGGGAGCACTCTTGCTGACAAGTAGTTTGCAAAATCTGCATACCACGGTGCTTCCTCCACTCTCATCAATTTCTCATCCAGGAAAGTTTCTCTGATTTGGGTTTCTTCTTCATTTCCCTGAATTGGTCATTCAATCCTTGACAAGTGGTCCTCTACCACATTTTTCGACCCTTTCTTATCTCGTATCTCCAATTCAAACTCTTGTAGCAATAGGATTCATCTTATCAGCCGAGGTTTTGCTTCTTGCTTTGCCATTAGGTGCTTGAGTGCTGAATTGTCCATGTAGACTATCACCTTGGCACCTAACAAATATGAACGAAATTTATCAAAAGCAAAATCCATAGCCAACAATTCTTTTTCAGTGGTGGTGTAATTCAATTGTGCATCAGTAAGTGTTTTGCTAGCATATTGAATTACATGCAACACTTTGTTTTTCCGCTGTCCTAACACTACTCCTAAAGCAAAATCACTAGCATCACACATCAATTCAAATGGTAGTCCCTAATCAGGGACTACAATAATAGGTGCAGATACAAGTAATTTCTTTAGAGTTTGAAAAGCATGCATGCATTCATCATTAAAATCAAAAGCAACATCATTAATCAATAAATTGCAAAGGGGTTTAGAAATCTTAGAAAAATCCTTGATGAGCCATCTATAAAACCCTGCATGCCCCAAGAAACTTCTAACTGCTTTAACATTGGAGGGTGGTGGCAGCTTCTCAATCACGTCCGTCTTTGCTCGATCCACTTCTATTCCGTCTTTAGAGATTCTATGACCAAGCACTATCCCTTCCTGAACCATGAAGTGGCACTTCTCCCAATTGAGCACCAAGTTCATCTCTTGACATCGCTGTAAAACAAACAAAAGATTATATAAACAATGATCAAAGGACGAACCAAAAACAGAGAAGTCATCCATGAAGACTTCTATAAACCTCTCCACCATATCACCAAAGATCGACATCATGCATTTCTAAAATGTGGCTGGTGCATTGCATAACCCAAAGGGCATCCTTCGTTAAGCAAATGTGCCATATGGACAAGTGAAGGTCGTCTTCTCTTGTTCCTCAGAAGCGATGGCAATCTGATTGTACCCTGAATAACCATCCAGGAAACAATAGTAAGCATGCCCGACCAATCTCTCCAACATCTAATCAATGAAAGGGAGAGGGAAATGATCCTTCCTTGTCGCTTCATTTAATTTCTAGTAATCAATGCACACTCTCCAGCCTGTGACAGTCCTAGTTGGTATCAATTCATTGCTCTCATTCTTTACCACTGTGATACCTCCCTTCGTCAGAACCACTTGCACCGGACTCACCCATGGACTATCAGAAATGGGATAAATTATTCCCACATCTAGAAGTTTCACCACCTCCTTTCTCACCACTTCCTTCATCGAAGGATTCAATCTTCATTATGGTTGAACTCTAGGCTTGATATCATCCTCCATGAGTATCTTATGCATGCAAAAAGATGGATCCAAGTTGCTTAACTTTTGACTGATGATTACTGGGAATGTTTTCAATTCCAGATACATGTATTGACGTCGAAGGTAAGCTTTTCAATTCAACTGGCGTGCTGTCTTAGGCACCCAGAATTAAAACCTTCCGAACCTAACACTGAACTATAAATAGGGTAAGCAAGGGTCGATCCCACGAAGAGTGTCTAGCCGAATTTGATGTTATGTGAACGAAGCTGGGTGTTTGTGTAAAACAAAACGTTCTTAGCAAAAAAAAAACAAAAAACAAACAGTTCAATTCGAAATCAATTAATTAACGAAACTTGGTCTCCGTTAACATCCACCATCGGAATCTCACAACTGATCATTGATGCAAAAATAATCATTCAACATTGAATATTCACCGTTGAAATTTTCCTATCTCTCCTTAATTTTAATTAATTAGGAAACAAGCGCTCTTAATTAATCTTACCAACTAAACAAACCCTAGACAAGCGCTCAAGTTTAATCTAGTGGCAGCCTTAAGAATAGAGAGATCGTGAAGCTAAAAACAAAACACAGCGGTTGTATTTAATTTAGTTGAATGTTCTTCATAAGGTTATTAATTCCTTGACGCAAGCAAATTACTAACCCTAATTGCTTCACAAGTTGGAGGGATCAAACAATTACGGATTTGATATCAAACTTAGCAGTAGATTTCAACAATAATACACTAGTAGGCCTCCTAGTATTAAATGCATCATCATGAAAATATGCACAGAATAACATTCAATCTCAAACACGAAAATTGAACACTAAAATAACATAGTTAGATCTCCGTTGGTTGATTCCGAGGTCTCCGTTTTCGACGACCAAGTTCAAAGGTTTTAGCCGCTCATGGCCATCACCCAAAACTCAAAAGAAAGAAAAATTCCAGAGAAGAGAAAGAGAGGCGTGGTCCTCCAAACCTAATCTGATCTCCTTTTAAAATCCATTTAGAATTCGAATCCCACTCAATCTCCTAAAAGAAATATTCTCCTATCCTAAAATCAATTATCCTAATCGATTCAATTAATTGAAAATACAATAAATCTTAAATAAAACAGGAAGTGATGTGTCCAGCTGTAACTCGTGTGCCACATGTCTTCAAATCTTCCAATAATAAACTGCCCTTGGACGTGCATTACAAGGCAGAATGTTTCCAGAACATCGGCAGTGCGATGCGTCACCTTCAAGCCCAATTACAACCTTGATGCAGCTAGTATCTCTCCAAATCAAACATAAAAAGTTGTAGATATATTTTCTCAGATTTCACAGAATTTTGAATCATCTCATCGAGCTCAGATGAGAGAGTTATCCCAAAATACGAAAACTGTCAAAACTGTCCGAATTCACTTAATTAGTTCCGTTTTGCAATTAACGCTCCCCATTTGCTTCCTAAGTCAAAATAGAATAAAATCAGTACATTTTTAGGCATAAAATAGTATAAAAGACTAGGCATTAAGGGGGTAAATATGAACATTTTGCATTCTCATCAAATTCCCCCACACTTAGCTTTTGCACGTCCTCGGAAAACTAATTCAAAGAAACCCTACTCCAGTCAAATCCAGAACACCACATCTCAAGTCATATCCAGAACATTAACATGATGCATAAAAACGTATTTAATCCATGCATATTCATACCTAACTTAGGAAGACGCAAAAATAAAAAAGTAGAGTTAATGACATTCATCTCTCTTCACATTTTCCACAATTACTCTCAATAGTCAATGCAAAACAGGAAACTAATCACAACCATTCGTGTACAACTCACCTCTCATTTTTCTTTTACTGTTTCTCTTTACTACTACAAACTGGGTAGCAAACTAGGATACAATTTTTTTCTCTTTTTTTTTTTTTTTTTTTTTCTGTTTTAAAAAGAATGAGTGCATTTATGCTCCATCTCATTCATGGTTGGTTTTATGAGTGTGTGTGTTTACGCTCCATCTCGACTCACCACATACCTTTCTTTTCTTTTTCCTATTTGCTTAAACCCAAATTTGGACTAGCTTAAGAGAACAATTTTTTTTTTTCTTTTAAGGGTTGTTATACACTCCTCAATCATGCTTCGTCACCAAGTCTACACAACTTCTCAAACATATTATTTCAAACTACAAAGATTTAAATATGATTGACTCTATTTATGAAAGATTGCTACATCCTAAGTCAAGGAATATGCTCAACAACAAGTCAAGTTACTATTTCATGCTCACTAGACGTTCAAAGACATGACTTAAAGCATAAACCTTCCTAAAACAAATGCGGAATTCGTTTAGGTGTACGTGGCGTTGTATATACCCGAGGTTGCCAAGTACTGCTAGGCAGTTTTTAAGGCGGTTTCTGGTTTCCAGCCGATATACCCTTAACTAGGCAGATTTTTTTTTTTTTTTTTAACACTAAAACAGAACCTAAACAAAACCTAAATCCCCTCCCCCACACTTAAAACTGACATTGTCCCCAAGTAAGATGAAATGCAAAGAAAAGGCAACAATACCAAATTTAAAATGCTAGAAAAGAAACAAACTCCCCTTGGGTTCCTCCCAACAGCGCCTTTGTTTATTGTCGTTGGCTCGACCTAATGGTTTTCTACTTGCGACCACTGAGTTTACCGAGATTTTCACCGGTAACGTTTCTTCGTCTCCAAGGAACACGTATTGATGTAACTAGAGAGGCTTCAATCTGGAACGGATCCTGTAAACAAAAGGAAAGGCCTCTCGTTAGAAATTGGTAATTGCAATATAAGGAACGTTACCTGACTGTTGTTGTAACTTTGGAGAATCATTTAATGCTGCAACAGCTCCTGAAATCAGTACTCAAAGCTAACTCCTCATTCTCTTCCTCAAGATGCTTACTAATGGCAACTCCCATTCCATCTTTTCCATCAAGTTCAAAAACTTCCTGTGCAAAGAATCAACCACATCATAGAATAACATGATCATCATCATCATCATCAGGATATTTCGTGGAATCATAATATTATATTTGACAATTCACCATCAAATTCCATGGTAAGTATGCCACTATGAACATCTATCTATCTTGGATGTCTTTAAGAAGGTCTTCCTAACAAATAGGAGCAGACTGATCTCCATTTTCCATATCAAGTACATAAAAATCAGTAGGGAAAATTAAGCCATTAACTTGTACCAAACATCCACTCAACTACACCCTTAGGATAAGCATTAGATCCATCAGCTAATGAATTACAACACTATTTATTCAAAGGTCCAAGTTTCAAGAAAGCTATATGGAATATGGCATGACATTGATAGAGCTCCTAAATCTACACATGGCCTTCTCAAACCTAGTGTTACCTATCATACAAGGATAGTAAACATACCTGGATCTTTGCACTTCGTCTAGGAGTTTTCTCTCTGAATCACAGCAGAACATTCTCTCCCACTCTCACCTTTTCACACCCTTAAGTTTCTGTTCCTCTTAGTGTACACAATTCCTTCGAATTTACATAACAGGTACTTGTTTAATAGCATCTAAAAGTGGAATATTTACCCGCATCTACGAAAAGTCTCATACATATCTTTGTTTTGCTCATCTTTTCTGGATTCTGCTAAAGCTTGAGGAAAGGTGGTACTGGTTTATACTCAGACAGAGGCGAAACTTACGCTTAGAACACCATCGTCGTCGGGAACATGTTGTGCTACAACTACATCTTTCTCCTTTTCTTCCTTCGACAAGTAGGGGCTACCTTTGTTGGAATCTCAACCTCTTTACCACTTCTCAACACGATCGCACTTACATTTTCTCTTGGATTCACCACCGTTTGAGAGGTAATTTCCCCGAACTTTGCGCCTCCAACCTATTGATCGCGGTTGCCATCTGACCCCTGATTCTCCAAACTTTGAACACTGGCCCTCGTCTCCTGTTGAAATTGCAAAGTATTAGTAGCAAGAGACTTAACAATATCTTCTAAAGACATACCAGAATTAGTAGTTTGGTCTGGTTGTTGTCTAGGGGGTTATGGCTGCTTGTACTGCTGGTATTTGGGCGGTTTTTGAGGGTAGGGCTGACTCATTTGTTGTGATTCCCATGGCCAAGATTAGGGTGATCCCTCCATCCAGGGTTATATGTGCTCGAATAAGATCATACTTCCTTTGTGGTTGTCCAAGGAAACCCCCTGCTGCATTCACTTGCTCAACGAGTCCTCTTGAAGAGTTGGGCACATGTCAGTGGATGCCCTACTACCGAACAAATCCCGCAAGCCTTCACTTTTGCATGTTACCTACAGCCATTTGACGAACAGAGAAGTTAGACTAGAGATTTGTTGTTCTAGGGAAGAAATATTTACCTCATTATCACGCCTAGATGGAAGGTCAAGCCTACTGCCAACGTGAGAATTGGCTGCCATATTTGCAATCAAAGTTCTCGCGGCTTCGGAGTCTTATCCACCAACGCTCCTCCACTTGCAGCATCAATCATGCCCACAGTATATGTAAGGCCCTCATAGAAATATTGGATAAGTAACTGCTCACTATCTGATGAGGGGGCAGCTTGCACACAATTTCTAAAACGCTCCCAGTATTCATGTAAGGACTCTCCGTTGTGCTGCCTTATACCACAAATTTCTTTCTGAAGTTTGCTGCCCTTGAAGCTGGAAGTATTTCTCCAGAAATAATCTCTTCATCTCGTTCCATGGGGTATAGTCCCGGAGGGTAGATAATAAGCCAATCCTTAGCCGAATCCTTCAAAGAAAACGGGAAAGCTCTTAATTTAATTTGCTCCTCGGTCACCCCCGTAGGTTTCATACTTGTGCAACCCACATGAGCTCCTTTAAATGGTTTATGAGGATCTTCACCTGCAAACATGAAAAGTGGCAGAGATGATGTATTAGTCCATGAATTCAAAGTAGTAGCAGTAGCATCTAAAACAGAAACATTATGCATAAGGTGCTTGATTCAAATCAGGGCAGCAAGCTCTTTCAAATTCCGATTTGCAGCCATGACGTCCTCCTCTCTATATCAGAGTTGCTAGCAAATTGGAATCAAAACCAAATTGCTTTCCTCGAATTTCTCCGACTTCCTTCCTTAACTTGCGCAAGTGGTCTCTATTTCCGGATCGAATGTTAAATCACCAAGATGAGAGGACCGTTCATACAACAAAAAACCATAAAAGAATTAGAATGAATGACAAAATTGAAAACTAACTAGAAAATTTAAAAAAAAAATTAAATTATTAAATTAAATTGGCTAGAAACACTAAAACGGAAAAACTAATCAAAACATTCGAATTGGCCTTAAGAGGTGGGGCTAGAAGCCTTTCTAGTTTTGCTCAGAACGTCGTTTTCTTCGACACGGTACTCGCAGCACCCTACCCACCAAAATTCTTGCCGTGACAGTACTAGCCAAAATATATTTTTTTTTCTGGTTAAAATAAAATAACAAGAACAAATAAAAATCACACCAACACAAAAACAAAAAAAAAATCACCTAAATCACTCCCCGGCAACGGCGCCAAAATCTGGCGTGCGGTCGTAGGCACCCAGATTAAAACCTTCCGAACCTAACTACTGAACTGTAAATAGGTAGCAAGGGTCGATCCCCAAGAGTGTCTAGCCGAATTTGATGTTATGTGAACGAAGCTGGGGGTTTTGTGTAAAACAGAAAACGTTCTTACAAAAAAAAAACAAAACAAAACCAGTTCAATTCAAATCAATTAATACAAACTGGTCTCCGTCAACATCCACCATCGGAATCTCACAACTGATCATTGATGCAAAAATAATCAATTCATACATTGAATATCACCGTTGGACTATTTTCCTATCTCTCCTTATTTTAATTAATTAGAAACAGCGCTCTTAATTAATCTTACACAAACAACCCTGACAAGCGCCTCAAGTTTAATCTAGTGGCAGCCTTAAGAATTAGAGAGATCGATGAAGCTAAACAACACAAACACAAGCGTTGTATTTAATTTAGTTGAATGTTCTTCATAGGTTATTAATTCCTGACGCAGCAATTACTAACCCTAATTGCTTCACAATTGGAGGGATCAAACAATTACGGATTGATATCAAACTTAGCATTAGATTTCAACAAATAATACACTAGTAGGCCTCCTAGTATAAATGCATCATCATGAAAATATGCCGATAACATTCAATACTCAACACGAAAATTGAACACTAAAATAACATAGATTAGATCTCACAGTTGGTTGATCCGAGGTCTCCGTTTTCGACGACAAGTTACAAAGTTTTTTAGCCGCTCATGGCCATCAACCAAAACTCAAAAGAAGAAAATTCCAGAGAAGAGAAGAGAGAGGCGTGTCCTCCAAACCTAATCTGTTCCCTTTTAAAATCCAATTTTAGAATTCGAATCCACTCAATCTCCTAAAAAATATTCTCCTATCCTAAAATCAATTATCCTAATCTGATTCTAATTAATTGAAAATACATAAATCTTAAAAATAAAACGGAATTGATGTGTCCAGCTGTAACTCGTGTGCCACTTCTTCAATCTTCAATAATAACTGCCCCTTGGACGTGCATTACAAGGCAGAATGTTCCAGACATCGGCAGTGCAGATCGCGTCAACTTCAAGCCCAATTACAACCTTGATGCAGCTAGTATCTCTCCAAACTCAAACACATAAAAGTTGTAGATATATTTCTCAGCGTTCTACAGCATTTTGAATCATCTCAATCAGAGCTCAGAGAGAGTTATTCCCAAAATACGAAACATGTCAAAACTGTCCGAATTCACTTAATTAGTTCCGTTTTGCAATTAACGCTCCCCATTTGCTTCCTAAGTCAAAATAGAATAAAAATCAGTACATTTTAGGCAGAAAATAGGTATAAAAGACTAGGCATTAAGGGGGTAAATATGACGTTTTGCATCTCTCATCACAAGCTTTGGAGGTTCCTTATTTCTTTCCTTGGCTTCTCTTTCTCATAATCAATTCCTCAATTCAGATCTTGGTTTTCATCACGTTGGAGGTTCCTTATTTCTTTCCTTTGCCTTCTCTTTCTCATAATCAAATTCCTCAAATTCAAGATCTTGGTTTTCATCAATCGGCTGAAGTGCTTCCAATAATCTAGCACATTCATTCTTTGCCGATTCCTCTACCTCTACTGTTCTTGATTGTACAATACATGCTTCTAGAGGTAGTTGTGGAGTATTCTCTTCAATGGTCTCCGCTACTAGTTTATCCACCACATCAACACTAAAGCATGAATCCTTCCTGGATGGAAACTTCATAACCTCAAACACATTGAATGTTACTGTCTCATCCTGAACCCTCAATAGTAACTTTCCTTCTTGCACATCTATGAGTGCTCTTCCTGTGGCCAGAAATGGTCGGCCCAAAATAAGAGGCATTTCCTTATTGTCCTCCATGTCCAATATGACAAAATCTGCCGGAAAGATAATCTTATCCACCTTCACCAACAAATCTTCAACTATACCCCGTGGATGTTTTATGGACCTATCTGTAAGTTGCAATGACATGGTCATTGGCTTCACTTCACCAATTCCCAATCTCCTAAAAATAGAAAAAGGCATTAAATTGATGCTAGTACCTAAATCACATAAAACACGATCAAAAGTTATATCTCCTATAATGTAAGGAATAGTAAAACTCCCTGGATCTTTGAGTTTTGGAGGTAGCATCTTTTGGAGAATGGCACTGCACTCCTCCGTTAGCATCACTGTTTCCTCATCCTCTAACTTTCTTTTGTTTGATAAAATTTCCTTAAGAAATTTCACGTAGCTCGGCATCTGTTGCAATGCATTTGCAAAAGGAATGTTAATATGCATACTCTAGAGAATTATGTAAACCAAGAGTCAGAGAGAAGTTTCTAAAAAAAAAAAAAAAAAAACCCAACTAAAGTTGTTTAAAGAATTAGATTACTAGATTCCTTATAGAATTATGAAGAGAATGACTTTTGAATCACAAAAACGGAGTTAAAATGGCTAAGTTATTGTTGTTTAAAGATTTGGGTTGTAATGGGTTATTTTCCAAGTCGGGTACCAAGTTACAGACCTGGATAAAGGTAGAAGATGACATTAATAAACCAACATGTCATTTTCATTTCATCCCTATAAACGACATGTCATCTATTTTACTAACTAAAAAAAAAAAAAAAAAAAAAACAGAAATAAGGTACCTGTGACTTTTTCCCAGGCCTTTCAAGGATGTATTTGACCATGCACCATTTGGGCATTTTTTGTTTATGCTATAATTGATAACACAGTATTTTTATTTTAAGTCTACTGCATTTTCTTTATACCATAAGTTAAAAAAAAGTGTGGTTGGTGAGACTTAAACCCAAGTCTTTATGCGGAAGGCACACACATTGACCATCGAGCTATTTTTCTTTTGTATTAGTTATTCTTGAATAATCCATTATATTTTAGCCCAGATCCGACCTAAAACAAAATAAAACGGGTCAAATTGACCCAAGTATTTGACCCAAACCTCAAATGGGTTAGTCGAACTTGGTAAATGCTCAACCGAGTCAACCAACCCAGTCAACCCTGAGCCGTATGTCCAAACGAGTTAGTCAAACCCATTCAAAGGTTGACCTAATCAACACCCAAATGGCCAAACAAAGTCAATGGGCTTTTGGCTAGGTGTGGCAGCACATGAAGTGTTCTAAAGGTGTCATTTCCTTTTCTTTAAAGAATAAAATGCATACTTGGTTGATATTGCAAGTCTATTTTAGTTATTGAGTCATAAACACGTATATATTATTTATCAAATATAGTTAACTGTTATTTGATAAATGAATATAATTTTTTTTTTTTTTTTTTTGTATTTCTTACAAAAAAAAATGTTAAGTTATAGATGTGCAATGGCTGCTAGAACACTCGCTCAGAAGGAAAGGGTTATGAACATGAGTAGAACTCTACAAACTCACACCTTAATATTAAGAGACATAGAGGATGAGTTGGTGTAACTAGTAAATTATTTAATTCATGTGAATGAAAAGATACAAGAAATTGTCTGGAAAGGGGGATTAATTAGAGATGAGTTGAAATACAAAGTCCTTAGAGAGACTCTTAATTACCCTAGTCTCGTTGGTCTCCTTGGATCTGGTTTTGTAATACTTTCTCTCTAGCTAGTATACTCGGAAAATAAACAATATTATAAGGAAATATATAAATATAGATGAGTATGAAATAATGGGCCCATAATTAATTTTTCTTTATATACAAATCTTTATATAATATAATAAAGTCACAAAATAGTAACTCGACAGTGCCGCCAAACTGGCGTGCTGTCGTAGGCACCCAGAATTAAAACCTTCCGAACCTAACTACTGAACTGTAAATAGGGTAAGCAAGGGTCGATCCCACGAAGAGTGTCTAGCCGAATTTGATGTTATGTGAACAAAGCTGGGGGGTTTTGTGTAAAACAGAAAACGTTCTTAGCAACAAAAAAAAAAAAAAAAAACGAAAACAGTCAATTCGAAATCAATTAATATAACGAAACTTGGTCTCCGTCAACATCCACCATCGGAATCTCACAACTGATCATTGATGCAAAAAATCAATCTTACATTGAATATTCACCGTGGAACTATTTTCCTACTCTCTCTTAATTAATAATAGGAAAAAAGCGCTCTTAATTAATCTTACCACTAAACAACCCTAGACAAGCGCTCAAGATTTAATCTAGTCAGCCTTAAGAATTAGAGAGATCGATGAAGCTAAACAAAACAAACACAAGCGGTTGTATTTAATTTAGTTGAATGTTTATAAGGTATTAATTCCTGACGCAGCAAATTAATAACCCTAATTGCTTCACAAGTTGGAGGGATCAAACAATTACGGATTTGATATCAAACTTAGCGGTAGATTTCAACAAATAATACACTAGTGGCCTCCTAGTAATTAAATGCATCAATCATGAAAATATGCACAGAATACATCAATACTAAACACAAAAATTGAACACTAAAGTAACATAGATTAGATCTCACAGGGGTTGATCGAGGTCTCCGTTTCCGCGAGACCAGTTACAAAAGTTTAAGCCGCTCATGGCCATCAACCAAAAACTCAAGTGAAAGAAATTTCAGAGAAGAGAAGAGAGAGAGGCGTGGTCCCCCAAAACCTCCTTGATCCCTTTTAAAATCTAATTTAAGAATTCAAATCCCACTCAATCTCCTAAAAGAAATATTCTCCTATCCTAAAAAACATTAATCCTAATTTAATTCAATTGAATAAAATAAAATAGAGTCTATAAAATAGGAAGGTGGTGTTTACAGCTAATTTTCGTGCAGCATGTGTCTTCAAAACGTGCAATAAAAGACTGACTTGCATAACAAGTCAGAACTCTCAGGACGTCAGTAAGCAGGTGCGTCAACTTCAAGCCAATTACAACCTTTATTAAGTCAGTATCTTAAAAACTCAAAACATGAAAGTGTAGATCTCTTTCTTAGCGTTTCACAGCACTTTGTCATCTCAATCGGAGCTCGGATGAGAGAAATATGCCCAGAATACGAAGCAGTGGCGAAACTGTCCGAATTCCCCTAATTAATCCGTTTTTCAATTAACACCTCCATTTGCTTCCTAAACCAAATAAAAGTAATAATGAGTACAATTAGGAAACAAATACATATAAAAGACTAAACATTAAGGGGGTTAAATATGACATTTTGCACCATCACAAACCCTTCCGCTTCTTGACGTTCCATGCAACCGTGTCTTCAACTACTACCTGCAAAAACATTGAAAACAATGGGGTGAGCACTAATTGCTCAGTAAGTAAACCCGCTATGCTACTTCTCTCTCTGTGCTTAAATGCTGAATTTTTTCCTACATCACACTTCTCTATTCTTCTCTGTTCTTCTCTATTCTTTCTCAATTTCTAATTTCTCATACAAAGGTAATAGGCATGGTATTATACATAGATATGATGCAAATGCACAAATGCATGAATATGCATTTTCTTTTCTATTTTCTTATCTGTTTTCTGTTTCTTTTTCTGTATTTCTTTCTTTTTCTTTCTAGTGTGTCTTCTTTTTATTCTTTTTTTTTTCTTTTAATCTTTCTCTTCTTTTTTTCTTTTTTTCTTTTTTCTTTATATTCTTTCTTCTTTCTTTCTTTCTTCTTTTCTTTCTTCTTCTTCTTCTTTCTTTCTTTATTGCAGATCAGACTCGATTGAGGCATGGATTTGGAACCCTAGCCGTGTGAGTGTATTCTCTAATTTGGGTACAGTCTCATCCACATGAATTTCAACGGATGTACAATTCTTCTTTGAATTCTGAGGCCGCTCACTAAAGGTAGCGTGCATGCGGGGCTATTTCACTTACGGGTTCCCATCGCAACAACCTTCTTTCTTTATTCTTTACACTTCTTTAGATAAAAATTCAAATTTGAATTTCTTTAGATTCTATTTCTTTCTATTACTCTTTAATATTCTTTAATGCTTTTTCATGCTCTCATGAGTATGTATGCATGTAGATGGTTCATGCTTATAATTTTTCTAAATTACATGTTTAGATGCAATAATGCAATATGGAATGCAAACATGCATTCTTACCATCTACTAGCTCATCAAAATAACACATAACCATACTCATACATGCATTCTCTATGACATTTCATCAAACAAACTGTGCACATCTAAGCTCTAAATTGGCTACACTTCTACTTTTTTTCTAAGCCACTAAAATTTGGAACAAAATCTTCCAAGTTAACATCAACCTGTCCGAATTGCACACTCCATAATTTCTACTCCAATTCTTCCATAATTCATCCAAACTCTCATCAAACATCAATACACAAACACTACTTATCATGGAAAGTTTTAACCATCATTCAACAGAAAATCCGTCAACAATTCTTCATATAAAAACACATATGCATAAAAGAAATTCTTACACAATATTGCTTGAATCATAACTCGGGTAGGATTTACTTACCTTAGATGTGAGCAATCCAACACTTTAATACTCTTCTTTGACCAACTCTCTTTCTCTAAATCCTATGAACACAAATCATCAAAATTCAACACTTTAAAAATTAAAACTCACTTCTTAGTGCAAGGATCTTACCTAAGGATGCTTGAGATTGAAATTCCACTAAAAATAACCCAAAATCTATGAATTTCCCTTGAAAAAGAATTTAAGGAATTGAGAGAATTGGGGATGAAGGTGGCGTGAAAGTGGGGGAAGAATGGCTAGGGTTTCATTCTTCAACTCTTGATATAACATAAATTATTTGTAGTTTCCCATTTTACCCTGCACTTTTATGAAATTCCATCTATGTCTGTTAGTCAATACCATAATGCCCTATTTTTATTGCATTCTCATCAAATTCTATCTCTTTTACTCCCCAAATTTCAACTAATTAGAGTGAAAAGACCATTTTACCTAATGACAATTTAAGGGATTTTCTTCACACTTGTTCAAGATAACTTTAATAAAATTCAACTAAGGGTATTAGGGATAAGTAAAAAACCGACCCCGATGTGGGCATTACAGGTTTGGAACAAGCTGAAAGTTCAAAACCCTAAAGATGAAGATAAAGATTATAGACGATTAGTCAACAACTACATCCAGGAGTCATAGATTGGAGTGCTAAAAAGATGTAGGCATCTATTGGAGTCTCTACTTGTAAAGGAAATCACAAGAAATTAGGAGTTCCCTTGCCTAGGATTACTTACAAGTTAGATAAAGACCTTAGGATAAGGCTTATCAAATCTTTCCTAGTTTATGGGATGTGGCATTACATTTATTTTTTTAAGACATTGTTTATTTAATGTCACTACTTGTTGATTCTATTTATGTAATGAAATTAGTTTTATTTATTTATTTTATAATTTGAATTATTTATTCTATGTCTTGATATTATTTTAGAATTGCAATTATTATATCTATGATAATGGAGATTAGAATTTTGGATGATGTTGTTGATATAGTTAACTTTTGATTCCAAATTTAGTACATATTATTAATTTTAAAAATTGTATAATTATAATATATATATAATTATATTAATAATAATTGTACATTATGCATATATATGTTTCGAGCATTGAATAACATGCATCATTCAATGTGTAAATTTTTTAGAAATGGCATATGCATCTAAGAGCATTGTCGCCGAACTAAATAAAAGAGAAAAATTTAACGATGAAAATTATGAGATATGGAGCATGAAAATCTGGTATGTCTCGAAAGAATATGAGGTTCTTGAAGCTCTTACCACAACCATGGAAGAGCCTGAAGAAGGAGCCACGGCTCAACATAGAAGAGACCATGTGACTTATGACATGTGGAAGAAGAACAATTCCATTGCTTGCATCATTTTGTTGAGCAGCATGGACAATGATCTCATGAAAAAGTACCGAGAATATGAATTAACAAAGGACATTGGTTTGCCCTTGCTACAAAGTTTGGCGGTACGTCCATTACCAAACTCCAATCACCTACAATCAAGTTTGACATATATAAGAAAAAGCCTAAACATATTATGAGAGTACACTTAAGGCACATGTCAAATATGATTAGTGAGTTCAGAGATGCAGGTCATGTCCTAACTGATGAACAACAAGTTCAAGCTATCATACAATCATTGCCTCAAAATTGGGAACACAAGAAGATACACCTTACCCATAATGAGGGCATAAAAAATTTAGAAGATGCCACACAACATCTGGGATTGGAAGAAGATCGCCTTAATGCCAGTAAGGCAAATACTGATGTGTATATGACTGATTCCAATTCACATGGTGGGAAGGGATTTAAGTGTAAATTCCAAGGTAGATCCCAAAGAAAAGACAATATTGATAAGGCTCAAGGGAAGAAAAGAAAGTTTTATAAACACATAAAAGGAAAGCATCCCGCCAGGAAAAGAAACATGGCAAAGGTGAAATACTATAACTGTGGCAACAAGGGACATTTTGCTCGCAATTGTAGCAAGCCGAAGAAGGTAAATTACTTATTTGCACAAGTTAGTTCTATAAATGTTTCCAGTTATTTTTTTCTAACTGAATCTCATCCATTGTGGACTGTAGATTCAATAGCAACAGACCATATAGCAAAAGACAGGAGTGCCTTCATGGAGTTTCAACAAATACCATGGGAAACAAAGTGAATATATGTAGGTAACAAATTCAAAAGTTGTGTCACGACCGGAGGCTATCCTCTTTCTCACCACTTCGGCTCAAGGGCTTTCTTTGCGCGTCGAACACGTCCAAGGTATTGTCCCCTATGGGTCCTTTTGGCCATGTTTCCTTCGGACCCTCATGGCTTTGTTTCGCTTCATGGTCTTTTTCCACCTTGCGAATGCCTCCCCCATGACTTGAACCTTGGACTTATACCTTAGCCAAGTAACATGAGTACCATTGGATATGGCCCAATGGTACTCATGTTACTTGGCCAAGGTATAAGTCCAAGGTTCAAGTCATGCGGGAGGTGTTCTATCATGACCAGAGGCTATCCTCTATCTTGCCACCTTCAGGCTCAAGGGCTTTCCCTGCATGTTGGACATGTCCAAGGAATTGTTCGCTATGGGTCCTTCTGGCCACACTTCCTTCGGACCCTCACAGCTTTGTTTCGCTTCGTGGTCTTTTGTCCACCTTGCAAACACCTCCCCCATGACTTGAACCTTGGACTTATACTTTAGACAAGTAACATGAGTACCATTGGGCTATATAGCCATGAGGGTTCAAAGGTGGTGTGGCCAGAAGGACCCATAGCGGACAATACCTTGAACGTGTGTTAAAGTAGGTGCCCTAGAACCAATCAATTATTGTAGAATTGACTCTTTGTAATAATGTTCATTGATCAGTAAAAGACATTTTATTCTATATCGCGTAAATCATCATTGTATGTATTGATATATGTCCTTAGAATGGTATAATTGTGATGAGGGTATCAAGTGTTTCAAATCTTGATAGTGAGAACCCTATGAGCACATATGGTGGCCATTCTAGAAATGTCTGTAGCCCTAGTATTATTTTGAAGTAAGGACACAGATAATACGATAAGGCTATCATAGTGTTGAACGACCCTGTCAAAAGGCAGTGACTGATCTCACTTGTCAAGGTTGTTTGGTGACAACCTAGTGCAACACATGGGTGCTTGCTGTAGGCAAGTTCACTGGACTGACCCATCAGAGGATTCCATATGGATGGTAACCCTAGTGTCTATGGGACAAATCCTCTAATGAATGGTGGTGCATGTGATCCTTAGACTTGAGATCATCGGAGCACCTTGTGCACCGATTGGTGTAGTTTGACACTAGACCAACACAATTTTATTCAGAGCTGTCAATATGGTAGTGATTGGCTGCATCAAGGAGTGTATCAAAACTATGGTGGATCGACAGAGGATTCATCACTCCTGGGTACGGGGCAAGTTATCTCATGGCGCAATTTAGTAAATGGCAATGACACTAAAACTGTGGCCACAGTGGAATTGAGTTGTTCCTATATCCAGTTTATAATTCAGGTCATTGGTCCAGTAACTGAACACATAATATCGAGAGTAATAGAGGTGACACTATTTCTATGCCTCGGTCTCGTTGAGATAACGGATGATGAAAGGATTGGATTGTACAGTAACCATATCGTTGACAAGTAGCTGCTTCGCTGAATCTGAATCTATCGGGTGGCCATGATGCCTTTCTAGGGGCCAATCTTGGTCTGTGTGTAGTGAGATGATTAATTGGTGTTAATCGCGATACTACACACTACCAGTGTGATGAGGAGCCTACAAGTCACACACATAGAAGATAATTTAAGAGTCAGTTTATAAGAAGGGTGTTTTCGTCTTTTTAGGCAAAAGGGTATTTTGGTAATTTTACAGTGCAATTAAATTTGCTAAGGTTGTAGCCTTCATTTAATTTGTTAATAAAATTAAAATTATATTTAAATACGTGTTTGCATATATTTAAATGAATTATTATTATTGTTAAATGTTAATATATGATAAATATTTATTAATTGAATTGAATTGAAATAATAATAAAAATATCTAAATGGGGTTGTTTAGACATAGGGGTTGTTTGGGTTGGTGCCCAAGCCTATTCCATGATGGAATAGGGCAAAGTGTGCACTATATTGGTGAGACATTAAATAATAAACCCTCAATTAAAGTATATTAAGTCACGTATGCCTTCCATCACCATGGTTTTAATCAAACCACTATTTTTCGAAACCTTGTTCACCAAAGCAAAGGGTACACTTCTACCAGCGGGAGGTTAAAATTCATTGGAGTTTTCCTTAATGGTGATGGGTCGACTTAAAATGATAGTTTTGCTTGTTCGTCAAAGCGAAGGTTGATAAATGCATCATAGGCATAGTAGAGAAGTACACATATTGTGTGTATGCGGTGGCATGTAGTGTCCACTCTACTGATACTGAGAATCACACTTGAGGACGATGGTTGGGGCCATTGGATTGTGTGATTTGCTTTTTGGCTTCTTCACATTTGAGGTTGATAGTAGGAGCTATCAACTGGTGTGGATTAAGTTTGTTGGCCTACCTAATCAACCCATTTTGGCTTGTTCGCCAAAGCGAAGGTTTGAAATGGGCGAGATGGGATCTCAGTCCACTAGGAAAGCCAACAGGCTTTGCCGAGTTAATAGTAAGGGCTATTGACTTGAGGAAAATAGTGGGAGCGTCGTTTAATAAATAGACCATATTAAATAATAATGAACTTTATAATGACTTTATCTTTTCTGCAATTGTAGATTCACCAAAATGAGCATTGTGAACCTGTGACCGATAATCGAGAAAGAAAACAGGTTGGATGGATCCAATTTCTCAGACTGGTATCGTAATCTTCGGATTATACTCAAGTTGGAAAAGAAATTGCATATCCTTGAAAAGCCATACATGGCTGAGCCTGATCCTGATGCCACTTAGGAAGTGAAGGATACTTATCAAAAGTTCCTTGATGATTTTGATGGCGTTCAATGCCTGATGTTAGCATCGATGACACCAGTGCTGCAAAAGCAACATTAGAATATGGACACTGCTGCCATTATTCTACTCCTCAAGGAGCTTTTCGAAGGGAATGCTCAACATGAGAGGTACAAGGTGTCAAAAACACTATTTAGAAGTCGTCTTACTGAGGGAGCCCAAGTTGGTCCTCATGTGCTCAAGATGATCGAGCACATAGAGAGGCTTGAGCCTTTGGGATTTGAGTTGGATGCAGAATTACAAATGGATTTAATCTTGCAATCCTTGTTTGACTCTTATGCACCATCCATAATGAACTTTAATATGAACACAATGGTGAAAACCCTGTCAGAGCTTTTGAACATGCTGAGGATTATAGAGCAGGACTTGAAGAAGTCTAAGCCCATTTTACTGGTTGTTGTCAGTAAAGGAAAGGGTAACGGCAAGGGTAAGGCCAAGGCCAAAGCCAAGCCCAAGCCCAAGCCCAAGCCCAAAGGACAGATTGCTCTTGGGCCTGAGAGTGGCATAAGGAAGGGCAAAGTAGTCTGCTTATATTGAGGAAAGCCTAGCCACTAGAGGAAACATTGCAAGGCTTTCCTCGAAAGCAAGAAGAAGTCAGATGCTATGACTTCAGGTATTTTTATGATTGAGATTAACTTCTCTCCCTTAACATCTTGGGTCATTAACATTGGATGTGGTACTGACATTTGTATTGATGTGCAGGGACTAAGGTAGAGTATAGTGCTCGCCAAGGGAGAGGTGGACCTATGAGTTGGAAATGGAGCACATGTGGCTGCATTGGCTGTAGGGACTTACTATTTATCTTTGGCTACGGGCTTGTAGTTGGAACTACATAGCTGTTATCACGTACCTTCTATTTCTAGAAATATTATTTCAGTATCCACTTTGGATAAAATAGAGTATCATTTTGAGATATCTAATGGATTGTTATCCTTTAGTTTGAATGGTATTCTATTTGGAATTGCAAGGTTCTATAACGGGTTATATGTTCTTGATTTAAACAATAAAGATATTCTCAATGTTGAAACCAAGAAAGCTAAACATCTCAATGTCAAAACTAGACATATCTCTGGCACTGTAGATTGGGTCATGTTAATAAGACCCGCATTGCAAAACTTCAAAGAGATGGAGTTTTGGACCCTTTTGACTTTTAGTCATTTGAGGTATGCGAGTCATGTTTGTTAGGCAAGATGACCAAGTCTCCTTTCACAGGACAAGGTGAAAGGGCTACTGAACTGTTAGGCATCATCCATAGTGATGTATGTGGTCCAATAACAATTGAAACAAGAGGTGGATATTCATACTTCATCACATTTACTGATGATTTTAGTAGATACGGTTATGTCTACCTTATGAGATATAAATCTGAAGCCTTTGATAAATTCAAAGAATTCAAGAATGAAGTATAGAATATGTTAGGCAAAAGTATTAAAGCTCTTCGGTAGGATCGAAGAGGTGAATACTTAAGCTCAGGGTTTTCTGAATACCTGAAGGAATGTGGGATAGTATCATAACTCACCCCTCCATATACACCCCAACACAATGGAGTATCTAAAAGGAGGAATAGGACCTTACTTGACATGGTTAGGTCCATGATGAGTTTTAGTGATCTACTTTCATCATTCTGGGGTTATGCCCTAGAGACTGCGACTCATGTTTTGAATCGTGTGCCATCAAAGTCTGTAGATAAGACTCCATATGAACTATGAGTTAGGTGAAAGCTGAACTTGTCTTATCTAAGGATTTGGGGTTGCGAAGCTTATGTTAAGAAATTGACTTTGAACAAGCTGGGTTCAAAATCCTGTAAATGTTTATTTGTGGGGTATCCAAACGAGAGCAAAGGATACTATTTCTATCACCCAGAAGAGCGCAAAATTTTTGTGGCTCGTTCTGATGTCTTCCTAGAAAAGGAATTTTTTCTAAGAAGTACTAGTGGGAGAAAAGTAGAACTCGATGAAGTTCTAGAACCACAAATTATACTAGACGAAGGATGGGATGATGTGCCACAGGAAGTGGTTGAACATCATGAGGAGGTTACTCCACAAACTATGGATCAAAGTGAACCACCTCAGGTAGCACAAGAGCTACGTAGATCTGGGAGAGTACGCCATGAGCCCGAGAGATATGGTTATCTTGTGACTCAACATGGTGATGTACTAGTCTACCAAGATGATGAACTTAGAACCTATGAAGACGCTATATCGGATCAAGATTTCATTAAATCTGAGATGGACTCCATGTACCAGAACCAATATGGTCTCTTGTGGAACGACCTGGAGGGGTAAAACCCATAGGGTCTAAATGGGTCTTTAAGAAGAAGACTGACATGGACTTCTAATTGTGATCATTGACTTCTAATATATATTATTCTTTAATTGAGTATTTAACCAAAGATTATCAAGAAGCCAAACAATCTTTATCTTCCCTAAGTTCATTAATCTAAGCCCAGCACACAAATTAATTCTTATCAATAAACCACTTGGTATTACGCAATCCTTATGAATTTACTAATAGCATTACGAATTAGGAAGTAGTTAAAGATGAATAACAATTGAACAAGTGTCAGATTATTTAATTCATTCCATGTTTCTTTTAAACAATCAACAAAAGCTTGGATCACAATTATTTTGCTTAATTACTACTCTAACTGAATATTGCAACAATTACGGATTACAAATTCAGTTTAGCAATCAATCGCACAATCAATCAATTACATGCCTCTTTAATCAATTAAATCATGCAACCATAATAAATAAAACAAAGAAACACATATATACGAATATAAGAATAACTAAAATTAAGAACCAAGTCTCACAATTATGCCAACTGGATTGGTGTTTCCTTGAATCGAACAAAAGAATTTAGCCCGACATGATGAGATGAAAGGCACAAAGAAAAGGAAAAATAATATCTTGTTACGTCTCCAACTCTAAAACCCTAGTAGCCTAAAAGTTCTGTTTTCTATCTCCCCAAAGAAACATATTAAAACTTCCCTTTCAAAAGCCAACTCCTAAAATTAAGGCAAATAACCAAACCCTTTTAGGAAAACACTTCTTTCTCTCTCTTCAAACCTGCCCTTAATTTGTGCAAGTGAAATTCCAGCTCATACACATGAATTCCAGCCCTCCAGACTTGTATTGAACTCCCTCTTGAAGTTGGACCAAGTCTTTATGCGAGCCATACAAAAATAATCCAAATCGGCTAAGGATTAAAGCTTTTGGGCTAAAGCCGTAACTTCCAGGCTAGTTTTGGATAGGACAACGAGCTTTCTGGACTTCGACCCCTTATAAGAATTGTAGTTCAGGATGTGTACTTAAATTTGGGCTTTTGAATCGTCTCATTTGAGTTCTAGAAACTCTAGTTATTCCCTTTTAAAGCTCTAGTGGTCGAACAAAAATCTTACTCCAATTAGGATTCGATTTCAGTTTTCAGCTCCAACTTTACACCAACAATTGGAGGCCCAAACGAAGTCGTCTCTGGGCATGCCACCCTAGCTTAGAAAGCTTTGGATGTCTACTTTAACTTCATAGATGGTCCAAAAACTAACTGTGACTCCAAGTCCATCAAAAATCTGCAAACAGCCCAAAACTTACAAAAGTAAAAATGCTGGAAACTTCTAATTTTACGTATATTTTACTAACTCCTAACCACAAATGCCTTATACATAAAAATCATCACAAATAGGCACCATAAGATATCAAACATGCCAAATAAACTAAATGCAAGGATAATAAAAATATAAAACTATAAGTCTATCAACATGGCAGCATGAGATTTTGAAGGATATCAACCGAGACAGTTGACTTGATCTAGGTAAGGACTAGTCGATTGGCACAATGCCAATGAAAGTGTGCAGGACTGACAGAACCATCTTGAAAAGTTGGCAGTGGAGGAAAGGCATCGGTAGCCACAATATGGAGGAGATCATGGAGAGCAAAGACATCCAGGAACGTTGATCTCCAACCGCGGTAAGTGCGGTGTTCCATGGGTTTGGCAAAAGAGGAACTAATGTTAAAGCTGAGAGGCAATGTCGGCAAAGGAGAAGGGTTGGTTGCAATCATTGTGTGTAGAAGAGAAGAATCAACAGCAATTCTAGATGCGATCGTGATCACTGGAGGAACTACCATGATGCAGTAAAGAAAAACAAAAGACAAAGCTAGTGCATAAACAATGACTGAAAATAAAAAAGACAAGGGCAGCAGAAAAAAGCTACAATTGAAAGGAGAGATGTTGTGTTTACTGTACAGATGATAAGGGAAAAAAGAAAAAAACGAGGAAATCAGGCAGGATGTTATTGCTCTGATACCATAAAAATTTTGCAGCTTGTGTATTATATGTTCGATAATGATTACAAAGAATACAAGTTAAATAAGTACAAGAGGCTAACATGATAAGCGTCAGCCTATACACAAAGTCAATCACCAAAAGGATAAGTGTTAGCCTATACACAAAGCTAATCACTAAGGAAAAGTACAAAAATACCCTATCCATAATATTATCTAATAAAAGAAAATTTTTCAAGAGAACAAAATTTCACATTGATCTTAGCTAATATTCTTGGATAAGTAAAGCAATATTTGCACTTACTGATTTTAGTTTCTTGCAATTTGCCACAGTATCAGCTTCTTCAGGATTAGCAGTGCCACCACAGGGTGACTATTCTTCATACTGCATGCCATCAAAGACATCCTAAAACAATGTGATTAGATTGTCATAAAGGGGTGCTATTTTGTTTATTCTGTTTCAAGGATTTATTGTTATAGATATTAAACATATTCGAATTAATGAACACATATACTAGTTGAGTTGAGATAGCTGAACCTATTTCGGAAACTAATATACCTAAAATAGATTAGAATTTGCAGAGTATGAAGGAAAAATCAAATAGTTATTCAATGGATTTTGTCATATATTTCTCAAAGAATTACTAGCTAAACAGTATATTACATTTTTGGTATTAGAGTGTCGGTTTTGGGAAATTGACAATGTGCCTCTCCTGCTACGTTGATGTACCATAGCCGATCGTTGTAAGTTATCTCTTTTTCTCATTTGTATTAACTGACTAATAGTATTGGTGCTTTGTGTTTTAGATGAGATAGACGACTCGATCTAGTAATAAGAATGCATCAAGTACGGGTGAGCCATCCAACCCATCAGGATCTACTCCCCCTGTCCTCAATGAACTGAGGATTCATAACATTAGTCAGCAGGTATTGGCAGAGAGTCAGGGGAGACCTATATCAGAGAGAGTTGAGACACCAATTGTTGTATCGACCACTAGAGATGAGAGAGAAAGGTCGGTACCTCCAATAGTATAGAGTCATCTTGAGCCTATTTATGGGTTACCTAGTCAGCATTAGTCGTCAGAGTTTAAAGGTACAACAAACCCATCAGTGGCAGAAGAACGGATTAGATATGTGGAGTGCACGACAACCCTTTTTCCCATGATAGATTGGGAGAAGATTCGTTATGCCAGTTTTTTGTTTAAGAGTGAGCCCGGATCTGGTGGGAGCTGATGGAGGATACTCATGATGTAGCCACTATGATCTGGGGAGATTTTAGAACACGTTTTAAGACAGAATATAGGACAGCTGGCAGAATGCATGAAAAGATACAGGAATTTATTTGCCTACAATAGGGGATCAGTTTAGTGAAAGAATACTCCATTAGATTTAATTCTTTGGCGAGGTTTGCACTAGGTATAGTGAGCACACCAGAACTGAGGATGAACGAGTTCATGGATGGGCTGAATCTAGAAAATAGCTCGAGATGTGATGGTGGGTGCCTAGCCCCTGCCCCCCCCAACAACTTACAGTGAGGCCTTGGAGCGAGCTTTACGATCTAAAGTATTTGTAAATAAGTTAACAACATTGACTCCATCAGCAGTAATGCCCAGTATTCCACCTCCCACTCCACAGAGAGACAAATTTGATCCCTCCAGCAATAGAGAAGGGAAGAATAAGAAAAGATTTCAGTCAAAGAAGAACAGGAGAGACGGGAAGAATAAACGGCCGAGGACTTTTGGGTTTCCCCAATGTCAGAAATATGGGAAACATCATCCGGAAGAGTGTCTCAAGGGTGTGTGTTTTAGATGCCGACAGCTCGGACATATGATGAAAGACTGTAAGGCCCCTCCTACACCCACAGCACAGACATCCAGAGGTACTAATGCTCAGGTATTTACAATTGCACAGAGTGAAGCCGAGGCCAGCCTATCTGCAGTTACTGGTCAGTTATTATTTCATTCAGTTTCCCTTTATCAATTAGTTGATTCTGGAGCCACATACTCATTTATTACACATGGGATTATAGAGAGATTGGTTTTGAAACCTATTACAGTAGATCAGCCTATTAAGATAGAATTGCCAAATGATGATAGTGTGGTAACTTTGGAGATGCTTTCAGGGGAGTCCGTAGTGATCCATGGAAGGATGTTAATGTTGGTGAATGACCCAGTTACGCAGCGGAAAACAAAAACATAAACTACATGGATCGTTCCTTAGAATAAAGATTCGAGTACAAAAATCACAGTTTATACAAAATAATCAAATCTCAAAAAAAGCCATTCAGTTAAGAAATCATACGCGACGTTTTTAGGCTCCTCCAGTTGGCTCTGAACTATTTGCTCACTACCCGACCCCAAGGGTAAGGAGTCGAACAACCTATCCACACAAGATACAATAATGAATAAAAATGATTTGCTAGATCCTCTTTATCTTAGAAACAAAGAGAGAATGAGAATATTTTGATTTGTTCATCAAAACCCAAAACTGGCGTGTTGAGAGTGAAAATGGGCGTGTGTTTTTCTTTCGTTTATGAATGAATGAAATGAATTTCTTAACCATTTTCTCATTAAACGTGTTGTTTAAATATTCACTTAATTGTCCCTATTGCTCATAGAAATAGTTTGGGTCCAACCCAAACACCCCCGTTTGTTCCAACACTTCCCAATTAGATATGTATTTCTTCATATATCTCAATTAAAAATCACTTAATACAATTATATGTATATTACAGTTAACAATAATGATATTTAGTTAAATATATGCTACCACATATTTAACGTAATTCCCTTAGTTAAGTTTTCTCAACAATTACATAAGGCTCTACCGCACAAATTTAATTACACTGTTGAATTACAAATATACCCTTTTGTCCCAAAACGAGCGAAAACACCCTTCTACCTTCCTGGCTCTTTAAATTACTGTCTATGTTGTGACCATAGATTCCTTAATCATGACCGGCAGGTATAAAAAAAAAATCCCCCCCAAAAAAACGAATTTTTTATAATTAACCCAATTAACGTCCTCACTAGACACGACCAGATGTGGACCTTAACACGGGTATACAGGCCACTCGATAGATTCTATTCAGCAAAGGTAGCTAACCTGTCAACGATAATGGTGTACCGTCAATTCGTCCTTCATTCAACTTTATCTTGAGACGAGGCATAGATATTGGTCCATCTCCCTGTTACTCTCATATTAGATTCGTTACTGCCCATTGACCGTATAGAAACGATAGAGCACAGCCTCAATCCCACTGTGGCCACATTTTTTATTGTCATTGCAGTTACTGAATTACGCCGTGAGATAACTTCTCCCATCACCTAGGAGTGATGACAATCCTCTGTCTAGCCACCATAGTCCTTGATACCCTCCTTGATGCCCATCCTACCGTATTGACACTCTGAAATAATGCATTAGGCTATGTCAAACTGCACCAATTCCGTGCACAAGGCGCTTTGTGATCTCAATCCTAAGGATCATGATGCTTTGTAACTACACCATGCAATGTAGCAAGTGCCTAGTCGCACAAAGTATAAAGTGATGAGTTAGTACTCGTTCCACTAGTAAATAGATGATAGTGATTACTAAGTACCAGATTTTCTCTCTTTTCAGTCCAATTGAAAGAACCCATAAATTGATTGGGGAAATTAACAACGAAATACAAATAACAAATATAAATGAATGATCATGAAATTCCAGCAAAACCCAACCACTTAACTAATTAAACATCTAGTAAAAATGCCTAAGGTGTTGGATTTCATCCGAGATACGCTCTACCCGAATTCATAGAATCTAGTACCCCAGTTCTAATTCCTTGAGTGAAATCGAATTCCCTAAGTGTAAACAACCGTCTCAGGCTACTATTTCCTACTTACCCTATTAAAGCTTCCGCACTCCCCAAATGGCATAATGTAATATGTCAAAGTCCTTTTACAAGTTTTTATGAAATCTATCTAGATTTCATAGATCGCTAAACTACTCTATCGTTTGCTATCTACTATTTAATCCCAAAGAGCCCAATCACAATCACTTCTCAGGCTCTCAGTGTGAAACAACACACATTTGATGTGATCAAAGCATCCAACGGTCATTAATCCAGATATTAACACTCAATCATGAAATTAAAACTCACAGTAATCGACTTCATACATTTAATCATGTATCAGATTACATCACACCCGAGCTAACACTCAGTTCCATACGCAAAAATGAATAAAATAAAAAAATAAACTGAATCAAGATTCTCATTGAAAAACAAAGCAAAGAGGGCGAACTCATTCTCTAATTGAAGCCCAAATCTTCAAATACCTTCTCCGTCCAGAGCTCCTTCCCAATTGACAACCAAGACCCTTTTCTCTTCTTTTTCACTCCCCTAAAAAGTTTTTGGTATAAAAAAAAAATAAACCCCTCCCCTCTCACTTAAGATGAAGCCTAGTACACCAAAACGCGGTTGTATTTTTATAGCTGTGCAGTTTACCAGCACTGTCGCGAAGCGTTTTTCCGTTACCGCGTCGAGAATCTTTCGGGGCCGATTGTTTGCATGATAAGTCTGAATCGGAACATGTTAAACATATGATTGTAATCCCTTTCACATTATCTTTCTACTTTGTTCCCGACTAGCACCTCCAAGGTCTCGCTCAAGTTATGGTATAATACTGAATCACATCCAAAACGTTTTCTTAGTTCCCAGTGTCCTTTTCACGACTTAAGCCAAGTTTCACCCTTGTCGCCTACAGAATTAAGGAAAAAATCCAAAACAAGAAAGTTGTAAGTTTCTCTCTTAGCTTCCAAAGCTCTAAAGTTGGTCCTTAAGTCCGAGTTCAAGCTCAATTACATTAATTACACTCAAAACTATCATTTAATGCTCAGAATCAATCATCGGTTTAGCCTGGACAGACAAATTAATAGCATTCGGTAGCAATTAGGCCCAAATTGTATGAAAAGTTAATCCTAAATCCTACCAAAATTCACATTCAAAATCTAGTTCAAATAGGACCGATCATCACATGCCCCACAATTCCTTGAGGCTTTGGTCCACAGACACTGTGGGGTTCCATCCAATGGATCTTCTGATGGGACAGTCCAGTGAATTTGCTGGGTTATTCGCCTTACAGCAAAGCACCCATGTTGTTGCCCACGCTAATTTTCACACACCAACCTTAGACAATGGAGATTAAGTCCACTACTTTCGACAGGGTCTTTTCACCACTATATAGCCTTACCATGTTATATGTACCCGTTCTTTTTTATCCAAATAATACTAGGGCTATAGACTCGTTCTAGAATTGCCACCATATGTGGTCTTCATAGGGGTCCCACTATCAGATTGAAACACCTTGAATACCCCTCGATCCACGGTCCCTATCCATTCTAAGGACATAGTCAATACTTTGTGCAATAATATGATTTTACGTATTTATGAGATAAAATTGCCTTTTTAGTGATTTAATGAACATTATTATAAAGAGTCTAATTCTACAATATTATATTTGGTCCTTCTAAGGGCATCACTCTAACATTGTTATGATATTCATTCAATTTCTAGAAATAACTTTTTCCTGTGTCCTACTTTGGACACGTAAATATTGCTTACTAATGGATTGTTGTCTTTTTTAGTATAAACAAAGTTCTATAGAACTGTTGTTCATAATAATTGTTTTTCAAAATAGACAATCATAATATTCTCAAAGGTCCAAGTACGCAATGTGGCAATTATTCAACAATACATGACGGGATGGAGTTAGGTCGAATGATAAGTTTTTGTGGATCTACCCACATAATTGTGGGGGTTTATCCCATAGAGACTGCGACGCGCCCGCACTAAAATCGAATGCATCAAGTCTATAGATAATACTCCATATGACATGTAGTGGGCGAAGCCCATTTGGTCCTTAATCTCAGGATTTGGTGTTGGAAATTTTGTCAAAAATTGACTTCGAACCAGTTGGGCCCAAAAGTATAAATGCATTTTTGTTGTGATCCGAGGGAAACCAAAGGGTACTATTTCTACAACCATCCAGAAGATCACAAAACCTGTTGTTGCTCATACTAGTGTCGTTCCTAGAAATTTTTTTTTCCTTCTCAAAAAGTACAGTGGGAGAAAAGTAGAACTCGTTGAATTCTAGTACACACGATACATTAACAGAGACTGGATATGTGCCCATAGTCAAGGGGGTGAACAGCAGAGGGGTTACTCCCAACTTGTGGATCAAAGTTGACTAACCGACCTCAAGTATCATATAAGTTATGTAGGTTTGAGAGAGTACCTTCATAAGCCGATAGATATGGTTACTCATGACTCAGCTGGTGACTACTGGTCTACCAAGACAATGAAGCCCAGACCCTAACAAAGAACGGTACAAAAAAAAAACAAAACATCGGATCGATCCGTTAATCCGCTTGAACGCCATCCAGTTTGAGATTGGTTCCATGTACCAACCCAGTCATGGCTTCTAGTGAATTCACCTGAAGGTATTAAACCAGGGTTTAAGATGAATCTTCAAGAAAAGACTAACATGGATGTAGGTGCGATACCTTGATAAGGCACGACTGTTACCAACGGTTGTCATACAAAGTCTGAATATTTGACTATAGAACCTTTTGCCATTTACCATAATTTCATCCATCTCGATTTTCTTTTTTATGCCTTGTATGTTGCATATCAACTAGAGATTTGGCAACTGATGTCAAAACAGCTTTCCTGCATGAAAAAACCTTTCAGAAGATGTGAATGGCAGCATCTCGATGGCTTTTGGTTCTTGTGGACAAGCTACAAGTATAATGCAAGTTGTAGATGTTCCATTTCGGACTCAAGCAAGCTTCAAACGTAGTTTGGAACATCCCGTTCAGTGAAGCCATAATCAGTTTACTCCAGCATAAATGTGCGGCCTAGTTTAGAACACGGTTGAGTCCGGAATGTAGTGGCATTCCTAGTTTTGTTGTCGATGACATTTTGAGTATGAAAGGTTGTACTGAGCTTGCAGATCGATAACACTTGGTTATCCAGTGATTCGCCATAAAGGACTTAGAATGAAGTAGCTTACACATTCTCAGAATGAGATTTATCATAATAGATCAAGAAGGTTACTTAGCCAAGTCGGAGTATGACAAGGTACTGAAAGATATTCAGTGTGGAAAAATGCCAGAAGAGATCTCTTCGTTGGCACATAGTGTCCAGCCTCTAAGGATATGTGTCTTAAAGCACACATTGAGAATAGAATGAAGATGATACCCATATGCTTAAGCAAGTAAATCCATCTTGTTGCTCAACTGAATGCCCATGTGCATCAATCATTGGAGGGATATCATCGATCCAAGAGGGCGCTGTTTATGATTGCATGCTCAGCCTGATATCTATATGCTTAAGCCTTGCATAAGATATCAATAGTTTGTTAGTGAACAAGGTGTTTTATGTCTCAGATTTGATGTCTTATGTCATCACCTTGTAAAGTATCAATCAATCCAGTGAGTGACACAGATCAGTGTCAATGGACATCCTAAATACCTGAAAAGAGAGCTAAGGATATGATCTTGGATTATGAAGTGATATCAGCTCACTGTAAGAGTACAGTATGCTAATCTCCAATAGATAAAGATATTTTCGCTTACATTGGATATTATAGTTTGTCTCAATACAGTTTCATTGTGAGCTAAAGAGCTCGAAGTTAGTACTAGTAGCAGATTCTATGTTGATGGTAAGTGTAACGCATTGGTTTATGCAGCCGTATTTGGCGTTTGGATCAAGATTCATACTAAACGTGATGTGGTTCACTCTTGTGATCCAGTAATTTCTACGCATATCACGAATGGACCTTGTTGTTGTTGAGGATCACCGGTCTCACCAGTAAGCCAAATACTTACTTAGGTCATTCAATCTGATTGAAAGTCATCAAAAGATGTGCGATTTACAGAACCTACTAACCCACTTTGTAAGTTTCGTTTGGAGGCACAAAGCATGGGACACTTAGGTCAATTCGAGTTAATACATAAGGATTAGCTAAGTCCAGTGGGATGTTATAATAATTGCCCTAGAGCCAATCAATTATTATAACATTTGACATCTACAAATAAATGTTTTATTATTATAAAAGGCATATTCTTCTCATATCGTGTATGTATGATATGTCATTAGGATGGTAGAATGGTGACTAGGGTATCAAGTGTTTCAAATCTTGATATGAGAATCCTATGATCCCAATATGTGGCCCTTTCTAGAAACGTCTGTCACCCTAGTAGTATTCTGACCAATTACATAGATAATCACAGAAGGCTATATCAAAATAGTGTTGACACCTTGTCGAAAAGCAACATGACTGATCTCAACTTGTCAGGTTTGTTTGCCTACAACTGGTGCAACGCATGGGTGCTTGCTAAGGAAGTTCACTGGATAACCCCACCAAATATTCCATATTATGGTAACCCCAATGTCTCGGAATAACTCCTCTAACGATGATGGTCAACGTGGATCTTAGACTTAAGATCACCGGAGCTCTTTGTGCACCAATTGTATATTTGAGACTATCCCACGTAGTTCTTTTCAAAGCTATCAAGATGTAGTGATTGGCTACTTTGAGAACTGGATCCAGAACTATGGTGTATCGACCAAAGATTCTCACTCTTCATGTACAAGGAAAGTTGAGCTCACCGGGTAATTCAGTACAAATGGAATGAACACTAAATTTTGGCCAAGTAGAATTGAGTTGATGCCATCCAATTATTCCTGTGCATTGGTCGCCCAGTTAACTGAATACAAACACGTCGAGGACAATGCTAAAGTGACAACTATTTCTTTACCTTTCGCGATGAGATAACATTGTGGAAAGAATTTGATTGCACGCTAACCATACCGTTGCAGGCTCGATTTCGCTGAATCTTACTCGATCGTTGGAGCATCAGTTTTCATAAATATCATACGCCGAACTTTACTGTTTGCTATTTGAATTATTTGCTTGACTAAACCAAGCACTCACCACAACCAACTCCACCGAAAATATTGGCTGATCTGTTCTATTTACATAGTGGTTGTTAGGTTCACAGCCTTTTTCAGAAATCAATGAAATTTGATTGTTGGTCATTAATTTTGCTCAAAGACACAAACCACGAAACAGCTGCCCAGGTTCATAAGTGCGTTATAAAGCTGGTCCCGTATACGCAGCCCGGAAACAAAAATAATCACTGAACCCCCCTCCAGCCGATCATTTACATGAGCCAAGATCAAGGGCCCACAAATTTTACCACTAATCCGCTTTAGCACTAATAAGAATCGCAGAAAATTAAAAATGAGTTTAAGAGAAACAACGCACATCGTTGCGTAGGTCCTTCACATTTTCGACGAATGTTTGCCCTACCGATCCAGTGTTAGATCGAACCTACGTAGGTCCACCGAAGACCATCTCAAAAGAACCAAAGAGGGATTTGCCTAGATCCTCTTGCCCTTCAGACTTAAGAAGCAAGCAAATCAATGAAATTGATTTGGGGCAGGGGGTTCGGGTTATTCAGCCCAGGAGATGAAAGCAGAGGCAGTTGCTGTGTTTTTGTTTTTTTTCAAAGAAAAATCTCTTTTTGACAAAATCACACAGTTCTTTCTTTTTATAGTAAAAACAATTTGCCCTAATCCTATGCCGGAATAGGCTGATTGGGGCTCCACCACAACGCCCCATGTAGCAACACTCCAATTTGATATTTTATGATTTCCATCCTTATCTCATTAAATCATTAATATAATGTAAATAGAATTAACATTTAACATAATGAATAATATATTTAAATATGTCCGCGAACACACATTTAAACGTAATTTTCACTTATTAAATTTTCTAGCAAATTAATAAAGGACTACACAACTCAGCAAATTAGTTAATTGACTGTGATTAACCAAAATACCTTTTCCACCTTAAAAGACGAAAACGCCTTTCTTTCTTCTGTGCGATCCTTAAATTATTTTCTTGGGCCACCATACGCTCCTTCATATCGGCAGTGTAAGTATCGCGATCTACACCAATATCGTCTATCACTAATACACAGACTAGATAGGCCCATAACAAGGCTCATGCGGCACCACCGATAGAAGTTCAGATTCAGCAAAGCTAGCTACCTGTCAACGTATGGGTTCCGTGCAATTTTATCATTTCATCATACTTATCTCCGACGAGATGAAGGCATAGAAATATGTCCAAACTTCAGTTTACTCCTCTATACTATTTATTTCAGTTTCGGGACCATGAACCGTTTATAACTTCGATTATAGAACATTACGGCCCCGCCGTTGAGGACGTTGTTATTGTTTTCCGCTTTTTGCCCTTCAATCGGTGTGGTTTTTGCTGTTATTATTGTTTGGTTTGATGTTATGTTTGAAGGTTTTGCCCCTGAAAATTGCAAGATTTGAAAATAGAGACGTTTAGTATTTTCAGTCTATCGCCCGGGGCGCAAGAAGAATCTTCGCCCGCGCCTGAGAGAGGTGTTAGACGCCACGGGGAGCTGCCACTGGACAGTTTCGCCGCGGCGACAAAGTTCTTGCCGCGAGCCGACACCGAATAAAATGTTGAATGAACGTTTTAGATAATCTTTCTTCCCTAAGGGCAATTTGTTACCATTCTAACCCCTAATTATAGGCAAAAGGTGGGAGTGTATTGAAGGACATTTTACATCGGAGATATGTTGATATAGGGGATGTAGTTTGTAATTAATCAAGATATGGATAGGAATTCCCAATAGAATAGGGCAAAAGTGAGACGAATGGGTGTTTATATTTCTTCTAAAAGGAATTAGATCAAAGAACCCCTCATTTCTTCTTCTCAAACGCTGACTGCTCATCCTTCTCCTCTGCAACTTCTCTTTTCTTTTGATCAAGGTTTTTCATTTTTTAGGGTTTTTGAAGGATTTAGGAGTAGAAAGCAACCCTATGGCTTTAGGTAAGGATTTCCTCCTTAAGTTGTGCCTGTATTTGTGAGTTTTTTGTAGTTCATGTTTGGTGTTTGAGGTTTTCATTCTTTTGGATTAAAAGATAGACGGAAACGTCCCGCTAAACAAGTGAAAGGAGACAGTTGGTGAAGTCTCTCCATAACAAAGTAAGTAAAACCCAACCCAAGTTGAGATTTGTGAATTTCTGCATTAGCGGTTTTGATAGACTTGATGATAGTTGGTGATGTACATGTAATATTCATGTATGAAGGATTAAATAAAGAGAGTTCTATGCCTTGTGATCTGGTTTACATTGCAACAATATGAGAATGGGTGTTTTGGCAAGGTAATTTGAGAGATGATTTGAGGCGTGTTATGGAACCTTTGGTTGGAAAACTGTTTTGTTTGCAGGCACTTATTCTGACTTTGGCAGGGTTTTTTCCCCATTTTGGATGGTAAGAGAAAGTTTTAGAATCATGGCTATGATAGAGTTTCAAGTGCACATGAGTTGTTTGATGAAATGCCTAATAGAGGTTGAGTGTGATAATGAACCTTAATTCCTTGCAACATTCATGTTGGCATCTCATAAGTGCATTGGGAAGATGAACATCCATAGCACTATTGTACATGGAGTGACCTAAGAAAGTGTAGGACATAGTGTATGCATTACCCTATATAGAGAGCTTAGTGGTAAAATCTCAAGGGTAGAGCAGCATTGAAAAAATGCTACAATAGAATGGTAGGAGTTAGTATATGGGATGATGCTTTGTGATCACATCCGACATAGCCCTTAGAGGATGGTCGATGCTTTGTATCGTCACCTAATGAGTAATAGAAATGGGGTAGATGCTTTGTGATCACTATCCGTTAGTTTTAGATAGTGAGTTGATGCTTTGTGATCAATCATCAAACCTTTAGTAAAGCGGTTGATTGCTGTTGTGATCATCACCCACAGTGCATGAGAACGGGTTAATGCTTAGTGATCGTTACCAAAAGTCATGAGGAACGTAGGTGCTAATGTCTCCACCCGATATGTTAGGAAATCCGAGTAGGTAGGCTTTGTGATCCCCCTTGGTAGTTCACTAAGAACGGTTGGTACTATGTGAATTCCACCCGATATATGGAAGTGAGATGGTGACTGTGTGAACGCCATTCGGGCCGTACCTCCGGTAAGATGAGGTCATATTTAGTAGAAACAAGAAATAAACAGAATGAGAAAGGAAAGATGAAAGTCCACACGGGACAGACGTTAGAGGGTTTACTTACCTATTTTATTGTGCTCACCCCGTTATTTTTCCTTTGTGGATGCAGTTCTGGTGTTGATGCGGTTGGAGGGACGTCGTGCGGCGAGCAATAGCACACTATTCCCTGGTTTTGTCTTTAAAATCATTTTTGTAAAACAATACTTTTTATTTTAAAGCACATGAATTGTAAGAAAAGAAAACTTTGGCCCAATTTTCTATTATTATTATGCATGCATGTACGTTTTCAGTAGATGTACAGAGCACACACTCAATCCCACTGTGACCATAGTTTTAGTGTCATTGCCATATACTGAATTGCATCGTGAGATAACTTCTCCTACCCGGATGATGAATCCTCTGTCAATCCACCATATCCTGATACACTCTTTGATGCAGCCAATCCCCCCGTTGACCAGCTCGAAAGAACTGCGTTGGCTAGTGTCAAACTACACAATCGGTGCACAAGGCGCTCCGGTGATCTCAAGTCTAAGATCACATGCACCCACATTCGTTTAGAGGATTTGTTCCACGACACTGGGGTTACATCCATATGGAATCCTTTGGGTGGGTCATTCCAGTGAACTTGCTACGGTGTATCGCCTACAGCCAGCACCCATGTGTTGCACCAGTTTTCACCAAACACAACCTTGACAGTTGAGATCAGTCACCTGCCTTTCGACAGGGTTGTTCAACACTATGATAGCCTTCCCGTATTATGATAGAAATTACAGTTTATATTTTAAGAATCTGCAGAAAAATAATCCAAAGGTTTAGATTCATACCCACGTTGGAGGCTCCCCATTTGTCTCTACGTGTTTGCTACCGACCCAGTATAGGATCCACCAAGAAGTCCACACAGAACAACCACCAAGAACCAATGAGGATTTGCTAGATCCTCCTTGGCCTAAGAATCAAGAAGAACAAAAGAAAAAGTTTGTTTTCAATCAAACAGTGAAGTGGCGTGGAGTAGTGTATGGGGTGTTGTGTTTTCTTTTTCAAAGCAAATCAATTCATTCATAAAAAACACACAAACACTATCTTTTTATAGCAAACCAAGTTGCCCTATTCCACATGGAATGGGCTTGGCTCCAACCCAAACACCCCATGTTGCCAAACACTCCAAATTAGAGATTTTATTTATTCATCATTATTTCAATTAAAATCAACTAATATATTTTAATAATATATTAAATACAATAATGATATATTTAATATGTGTGAACCATATTAAACGTATTTCACTTATTTAATTTTTTAACAAATTAAATAAAAAGGCTACGACCTCGCAATTTAATTGCACTGTGAAATTACCAAAATACCCTTTCGCCTAAAAGACGAAAACGCCCTTCTTTCTTTACTCTTAAATTGTCTTCTATGTGTTGACCTTTAGTTTTTTCATCATCGGTCAGTGTAGTATTGCGATTACACCAATTAATCGTCTCACAATACATAGACCAAATTGGCCCCTAGCAAGGCATCATGGCCACCAATAGATTCGGATTCAGCAAAGTAGCTACCTGTCAACGATATGGTTACCGTGCAATTCATCTTTCATCATCGTTATCTCCGAGAGACGAAGGCTAGAAATAGTGTCACCTTCGTTACTCTCGATATATTTATTCAGTTCTGGACCAATGACCGTATTATAATCCGTATAGAGCAACAACTCAATCCCCTGTGGCCACAGTTTTAGTGCATTGCCATATACTGAATTGCGCCGTGAGATAACTTCTCCTACCCGTGATGAAATCCTCTGTCAATCCACCATAGTCTGAACACTCCTTGATGCCAATCACCACGTATTGACACTCTAAAAACTGCGTAGGCTAGTGTCAAAACACCAATCGTGCACAAGGGCTCCGTGATCTCAAGTCTAAGGATCACATGCACCACCATTCGTAGAGGATTTTTCCATAGACACTGGGGTTACCATCCTATGGAATCCTCTGGTGGGTCATTCCAGTGACTTGCTGGGTAATCGCCTACACAAACACCATGTGTTGCACAGTTGTCACCAAACACCTTGACAAGTGGATCAGTCACTGCCTTTCGACAGGGTGTTCACACTATATAGCTTACCGTATTATCTGTGCCTTATTCAGAATAAACTGGGCTACGACGTTTCTAGAATGGCCACATATGGGCTCATAGGTTCTCACTATCAAGATTTGAAACACTTGATACCCTCTCACGCTACCATTCTAAGGACATATATCAATACATTTGCAATAATATGATTTACGCGATATAGAATAAAATGCCTTTATGATTAATGAACATTATTACAAGAGTCAATTCTACAATAATTGATTGGCTCTAGGGCATCTACTCTAACACCCACCGCTGAAATGGTGCTCTGATTCACCCATTGATACTAGCTCAGATTCTCCCCCCCTGCAACCTGCTACTTGACTCTTCTTCTACCATCTCTGTCTCCTGATAACGTGATGGTGAAGTAACGATCGTGCTCTGAAGGCCCCCAAATGGATCTTCGCCATTAAGATTGGTAGCTCCAGCTTGCGTACGTTCTTTTCTCCTCCTTCCCACTTCCCCACTGTTCTTTCGGTCTTGCCCCTTATCTTCACAGAAGTTCTTGGTTCTCAGCTGATGTGAAGATTTCTCTCTTTCCCAGTCTCTTCTTTCATCTCTTTCTTCTCTCATGCACATTAATTCATGCATCTCTGTCAGATATTCCTTAACGCTACCCCATGTCAAATTTTAACATACTTATGTTTCCTTACTACTGTCTTCTCTCCTCTCTACATTATCCATTCTATTCTCCATTTTGGATTTTGGATTTACCATTCCCACTCTGTCTCTGATACCATTGTAGGTTCACCTGCAAACAAACCAACACACAACCAAACCCACAACACAATATGCCCGACAAACAATCTATAAACCTCCAATACGTTTATATTAATTTAATATCAAGAACAATGGAATCAGATGATATGGAATGAAGAGTATCTGTAGCTGCAAATCCTAGCATTTCGAGAGCCAGGAGCCTCCACTATTTACATTCAAAATATATGACTATCCTACTACTAAGACTCATTCTATTTATATACTTAAACCCTTTCCCGTAATTCCCTTAGTTACATAATTCTTACTCTCACAACGACTCATACCAACATTACACCTGTGATTTGTGGACCCTATACCGTAACAACCTCCTTATGTCTATACGCCCTTAAGGGTGTACACCTTATCACAGCACAGGTTTATCAGCCATGAGACCACAATGGTGCCTGCTGAGTGGTTTCAAGGCATCAACAGGATAGTGCGGTTGCATAAAGATGTTGTTTTGTTTTAGGATAATGGTTCTGGTTGCTTAGGAGTTTTATTTTTTGGGATAATGGTTCTCTCTGCGAACCATATGAATATTGCAAATGTTGTTGTTCAAACACTGGTTGTGCTAGTATCACACTACACACTTTCAAATGTTAGCCTATTTAAATGAATAATAAAAGGATTTTCTGAGAGATATTGAGTTGTAGTTTGATGCTGCCGACGCAACCAAAAATTAAATCTCTACTCACGACGTTAATCATTAAGTACAAGTCGATCTACAGAGACTAGCTATCAGTTATCCAACTTATATCACAATACTTAATGAAATAAAAAAGGGGAAATTACTTCTAAAATTAATTACTACAACAACTAAGTAGGAATTTAATTAAATATATATATATATTGCCTCAAGGACAATTACTCATGGTTACCAAATTGATCGCTGACTTCTATATATATCCTTTAATTGATATTTAACCAAAGATTATCAAGAAACCACAATCTTTATTTTCCTATTTCATTAATCTAAGCCCAGCACCCAAATTATTCTTTTCAATAAACCACTGGTTTACAAATCCTTATGAATTTACAATAGCATTACGAATTAGGAAGTAGTTAAAGATGATAACAATAAACAATGTCAGATTATTTAATTCATTTCATGTTCTTTTAAACAATCACAAAAGCTTGGATCACAATTTTTTGCTTAATACTACTCTAACTGAATATTGAACAATTAGATTCAAATTCATTTAGCAATAAATCGCACAATCAATCAATTACATGCCTCTTTAATCAATTAATCATGCACCATAAAATAAAACAAGAACACAATATAACGAATATAAGAATAACAAATTAAGACAAAGTCTACAATTAGGCAACGGATTGGTGTTTCCTTGAATGAACAAAATTTAGCCCGACATGATGAGATGAAAGACAAAGAAAAGGAAAAATAAATCTTGTCTTCTCCAACCTAAAACCCTAGGCCTAAAATTTCTTTTTTCTATCTCCCCAAAGAAACATTATAAACTTCCCTTTAAAAGCACACTCCTAAATTAGGCAAATACCAAACCTTTTAGGAAACACTTCTTTCTCTCTCTTCAAACCTGCCCTTAATTTGTACAGTGAATTTCACTCATACACATGAATTCAGCCCTCCAGACTTGTATTTGAAGTTGGACCAAGTCTTTATCGAGCCATACAAAAATAATCCAAATCGCTAAGGATTAAAGCTTTGGGCTAAAGCGTAACTTCCAGGCTAGTTTTGGAAGGACAACGACTTTCTGGACTTCGCCCCAATAAAATTGTAGTTCAGATGTTACTTAATTTGGGCTTTTGAATCGTCTCATTTTAGTTCTAGAAACTCTAGTTATCTCTTTAAATCTCAGTGGTCGACAAAAATCCTCCAATTAATTCATTTCATTTTCACTCACTTTACACCAACAATTGGAGGCCCAAACGAAGTCTCTGGGACTGCACCCCAACTTGGAAAGCTTGATGTCTCTTTAACTTCATAGTGTCCAAAAACAAACTGTAACTCAAGTCCATCAAAAATCTGCAAACAGCCCAAAACTCCAAAAGTAAAAATGCTGAAAATTTCTATTTACTTATATTTTACTGTTATGCCTAAGGAATAAGGCTGACATGGGAAGATCAGCGTAGAAGGCGAAGGCGACCTGCTCCCGTCAGAGCAGCACGCACACGTCAGACCGCCAAGTGATGTGAGCCCACACGCGTCCATTCTCCTGCCACAAATCGTGCGATCAGCTTGAAAAAGGGAAATGGGACATAAAGCCGATATTACCTGACAATCACACCAAACAACGGATTTAGCAATGATTATACGTTTCGATTCAGTATAAAATAGGGAAGACCCCTTCATTAGGGGATTCGGCCATTTTACATACAAAAGAACAAACGGAAATCTCATCTCTCTTGTAAACTTTGCTTTGACTTTTTCGTCTGTTGTAAGTCAGCTCGCGACCGCAACCTGACACCCACTAATACAATACAAATCAGTGGACGTAGGACTTGCTATCTCAGCGTCCGAACCACTTAAAAAACTCCCTCTACAGCTATTTACTTTTCAGAATTTCTATTTTCACATGCATCCAACAGTTAATGATATTATACACGTAAAAGATTCGTTGGTGTAAAAACGACATCAACAGTTTGGCGCTAGAAGGAGGGCTGATTTAGTGTCTACCCTTCATCAGGAGAATCTTGACCTACTGGCTTACAGCTACAATGCCCGCCAACTGAACCTAGCAAGGGAACTAGCATGCAGAAGGAGTCCCCCTGGCGAGGACACCCCTTCCAACATACCTCTAATCTCGCAAATGCTGCTGGAATACCCCAACAGCCCCTCAACTGGACCCTGCATCAGGAGTTACCTGGAGAGGTTTGATGATACTCTCCAGACAGTCAACCAGAGGTTGGACCGTCTGGACCAAGCATGTCATCCACGACAGCCAGAGCGTACAACCGCCAAAAACGCCTGCAGTGCGCGCGAAAGCGCGGCACAGGCGATAGCCGTGCCGCGAGCACTGCACGCATAAGCGCAAGGGTAAACAAGTGGCAAAAAATAGCCTACGGGTTCCCAAGGGCCGGCGAATACCAGGAGGTGCCCCTAGCAGGTATCAGCAAAGCGAGACTCGGCGAGAGAGTGGACCACAGCTGTCCCATGCCACGATGCAACAACCCAGCAAAAATCTGGGCAGTGGTCCGATCACCACCAGCAGAGCAATCCCGATCATTATGCGAGGTTATCACACCTCACGGGGCGGTTCGTACCACCGCGGGGGTCGTGAAAGTGCCCCTCACAACCCGTCGTCCTCACATGCCCATAGTCAGCATGTGTCGAGCGCGGCCGGAAATGCCAGCCGAGGTGAGGAGGAATCCGATCTCGGACTGTCCTGAACCGCAACCGAAAGGAGGGCTCTACGGTGAAAACCAACCCCCAATTGGCTCCATTACCGCATTGAGAGCTGCAGCGAGCTTTGAGGCATGAGGGGCAGCAAACACGAGCAGACACAGGTCGTGCTCTACTCCCCATTTCCCCTGAAGTCTAGCTGCCCCACTTCCACCAGGGTTCAGAATGCCAGACATGCGGCCGTTTGATGGAAACTAGTATCCGCAGGACCATTTGTATGAGTTCAACGACCTGATGGAGCTCCACCAGGTTTCGACCTCGGAAATGCCGATGTTTGGCTGTGACACTGACTTCTCACGCCAAACGGTGGTTAAGGTCGCTCCCAACGGGTTCGATCAGTTCGTGGCCTCAGATAGCACGACGTTCTTGCGGCACTTCCAGCCAATCGGAAATTTTTCAATGCCTTTGAGCTACCTCAGCAACATAAGGCAAGAAAGAGACGAATCCCTGCAGTCTTATGTTGACCGCTTCCACAGGGAACTCAACAATGGCTCACGCCCCAGAAGATTCCATCCGAACTCTTATAAGCCGGAGTCGCCCGCAACCGACCTGTGGAAGGAACTGCAGGCTGAGGACGATATCTCCTTCACCAGATTCTACAACCTGGCGGAAAAGTATCTCCGAATAGAAAATTCGCTGGCGGCACTTCGCCGTCGCGATCACGGCACTTCCAGCAGTATGTCGTCGGGGAGATAACAGGCGAGCTGATCGCAAAGGAGACAAGACGATCACGAAAAGGGAAGAGACCCCGCTACACAGAAAAAGTCCTATGCTCCTGTCCCCCGTCACGACCGCGACAGGGCCCATACACCCCGCTGAATGTGTCCTATCTGCGATCCTCGACAAATCCGAGAAGCCAGCCTGCTCGGTGAGCCAGAACCCATGAAAACTCCTGCAGCGGCCAGGAACAGCAAGAAATACTGTCGGTATCATCGGATAACGGGCATCACACTGATGAGTGCCGAGCCCTAAAGCAGGCTATTGAAGAACTTATCAAGAAGGGGCACTTCAAGGATACATTGACAACTCCCCAAAGAAAACCAGGGGGAGCGAAAGAACAAGGCGTCGGATTGCAGCGTACAGCAGTGTGAACCTGATTTTCGGAGGTCCGCACCTCACTGAATACACGGGGCGCAGGACAGTATGCTCGGGAAGCGCATCATGACCAATCAGTGTCATGAGCACATCGCAGCGACCTCAAAAGCCAGAAGGAAAGAACCATCACCTTCTGCGAAAGGAGGCAGCTCGCTTGTACCATCCGCACGAGGACGCTCTGGTAATCACCCCCTGATTGATGTCATAATGTCTGCAGGATGCTTGTGGACACGGAGCGATGTGAACATTCTGTTCAAGTCAGCTTTCGAAGAGATGAACCTGGTCGAGGCCGACCTGAAGCCAGCCTCGTGCCTCTATACGGTTTTACAGGGATCACCTAATCCCCAGCGAACAATCCAACTCCCAGTCATGCTCGCGACTACGACGAAGTGACTAGAGTTACAGAGTTCCTGGTCGTAGACTGCCCATCGCCTTCAATGGAACCTCTAGGGCGGCCTCTACTGAGAACCTTTAAGGCGGTTACTTCCATCTATCATCTCAAGATGAAGTTTCCCACCCCTCGGGGATGGGGGAGGTGAAGCGGTCGCAAGTGCATCACACGAAGTCTATATAAACGGTCCAAATGGCCGACAAAGGGAGGGCATTTCGCGGTGCCGCCCCGTCAGGCCATGACGATCAGCCGAATCGAGCCACAGCCGTCCGGCAGAGGATAATATAGACCACGAATTTAGAAATCCCCCAGCGCCCGGTTGAGGATCTGTCTGAAGTATCAGTTTATCCGAAAGAGCCGAGCCGAATGCTAAAGATCGGGAGCTGTCTCGATCCCCAGCTCGCTTCCGGCTGGCGAACTTCTTGAAGGAGAACATTGATGTGTTTCGCCTGGTCACACGCTGACATGGTCGGATCACCCGACGTTATCTGCCATTCCCTGAACGTCAGCAATGAACTAAGCCGTGCGCCAAAAGAGAAGGGCGATGGATCCAGAGCGGTACGCCGGTTAAATCCGAAGTGGAGAACCTTCTCCGAAATGGATCTATTCGCAAGCTCTCTACCCGACCTGGGTCGCCATCCGTCCTGGTAAAGAAGCCAAATGGTAAGTGCGAACCTGCGTAGACTTCAGTGACCTGAACAAGCTTGCCCGAAAGACAGTTTCCCCCTACCGAATCGACCAGCTCGTTGACGCCACCTCGGGGCACGAGCTGTTAAGCTTCATGGATGTATACTCGGGATACAATCAAATCCCGATGCATAAGCCAGATAGGAGCATACACCTTCATCACATAGGGGGCTATACTGCACAAGGAATGCCCTTCGGCCTCAAGAATGCGGGTGCGACCTATCAGAGGTTGGTCAACCGAATGTTCTCCGACCAGATCGGAAACAATGGAGTCTATGTAGACGCTGCTGGTTATCCCAGGTCGCCTCTGAACATATCAAGCCCTCGCAGAAATGTTTGACATACTCCGACTCTACAGAATGAAACTGAACCCTCTCAAATGTTCATTCGGTATCGTCGGCAAATTCCTGGGATATATGGTCAACCAGCGGGGCATAGAAGTGAACCCCGAAATATCAAGCTCTGCTCGATATGGAGAGCCCGACCAGTAAAAAGCAGGTCATGAGTTTGAACGGGCGAATAGCGCACATCAGTCGCTTCATATCAAGGCTAACCGACCGCTGTTTACCATTCTTCAACGTTCTGAAGGCCAATAAGAATCGAATATGTCTCATGCGAGCAGCATTCCAGAATATAAAAGAGCATCTTGGGAAGCCACCTCTTCTCTCCAAACCTCTTCCACAGGAATCCTGCTCGTCTACCTGTCCGTGGTCTCAGTTCGCGGTCAGTGCAGCATTAATACGGGAAAGGAAAAACTCAGTGGCCGGTTTATTATGCAAGTAAACGTCTATCGGACGCCGAGACGCGGTATCCGAAATGGAGCGATTAGCTTTCGCCCTGCTGATCGCGTCCAGAAGCTACGACCTTACTTCCATGCCATCGATCAATGTAATGAGAGATTACCCCCTCAGGCAGGTCCTCCAGAAGCCAGAGCCTCAGGAAAGTTGCTCAAATGGGCCAGGGATTGAGCCAGTTCGACCTAAAGTATATGCCCAGGTCGACCATCAAAGGGCAGGCTGTTGCAGACTTCACCTCGAGTTCTCCTATCTCCCAAGCGAGCAGCAGTCTAGCGAGTCGGGCAAGAAGCCATTCAGGACCTATCGACCTGGAACCTCTACGTCGACGGGTCATCAAACAGGAAAAGAGCCGGGGCGGGTCTCCTCCTGTAAGCCCCGAGGGGGCTAGAGTTCATGGAATTCTCCGATTCGGGTTTAAGGCGCCAACAATGAGTCCGAATACGAAGCCCTGCTCGCCGGGTTGCGACTCGCCAAAGAAATGGTGCAACCGCGATCAGTATCTACAGCACTCCATGCTGGTCGTAAACCAATTCTCGGAGAGTACCAAGCCAAAGAAGGAAACATGGTCCGCTACTTGGAAAAAGCTAAGGCCTCTTTAGGGTCGTTTAGACACTTTAAAATCGCTCAAATCCCCAGGGAGAGCACTCTATCGGACGCCTTGGCGAAGATAGCTCATCATTAGACTCTGAGGCCCCCTAGCATTCCTGTTCGTTTTGACGCTCCGTCTATCAGCTCGACCGAACAGGCCGTGAACGAGGTTCAGTCAGATTCCTGGATGACTCATTATACATACCTCAAGGACGGGACCTTGCCTGACGATAAGGTCAAGGCAGGGTCCTGCGAGTAAGGTCTCTCACTTCCCACTCTCGGGGACCAGCTATACAGAGAGGATTCAGTGCCCCTCTCCTCCGATGTGTAACCCTTGAAGAAGCAGACTACATCATGCGGGAAATTCATGAAGGGATCTGTTGCCAACCACACGCAGCTCGATCTCTCGCGAGCAAGATGTTCGTCAGGGATATTACTGGCCCAAATCCAAGAAGATGCGCACAACTTTGTTAGAAGTGCGACAAATGCCAGCGGTTCGCGAACATCCCGCGAGCACCCTCTCACGAGCTGGTTACTTGTCAGCCCCTGGCCGTTTTCCATGTGGGGGATCGACCTTATCGGCCCCATGCCAGTTGGAAAGGGAGGTCAAGTACGCCGGGGTTGTAGTGGATTACTTTACAAAGTGGGTCGAAGCCGAGCCACTGCCGCGATTACGACCAGGAAGTTAAAAGACTTCGTTTCAAGAACATGGGGTGCCGCTACGGAATTCCTCACACCCTCATTTCATAATGGAAAACAATTCGATAATGAGGAGTTCAAGCAGTTCTGCAACGAGCTGGCATCCACAAGAAATTTGCCTCGTCGAGGCGCCGAAGCGAATGGCCAAGTTGAAGCAGTCAACAAGACCATCAAGCACACCTCTGAAGCCAGCTTGGGGCAGCCAAGGGAAATTGGGCTAACGACCTCCCAGAAGTTTTATGGCATACAGGACAACTCCAATGACCTCCACCTCGGAAACCCCGTTTTCATTAGCCTATGGCTGTGAAGCCATGATCCCTGCGAGGTCGGACCGGGTCTCTTCGGAGGACCGTACAACGAGGACGACAACGAAGCAATCTGAGAGCAAGTTTGGATCTAATTGAGGAACGTCGCAGCAAGGCTTCGCTAAGGATAGCAGCCTACCAGCAGCGAGCCAAAAGGTTCTTTGACTCGAAGGTCAGGCGAAGAGACTTCCAGGTCGGAGACCTGGTGCTAAAGGAAGTTCTCCTGGGACCAGAAAGCCAAGTGCGGGGGTACTAGGGCCTAACTGGGAAGGTCCATACCGGATCGACAAAGTGATGCAACCGGGGAGCTATCATCTCAAAGATTGAACGGCTCCAAGGTACCCCGAGCTTGGAACGCCAAGCACCTTCGGCCATACTATCAGTAATCCCAAACTCAGCTCAGTTTTTGATAATTTCTTTTTCGAGCGTTACTTTGTCTACTTAAAACAGTTCGAATGTGTTCTGTTCGCATGTCAAATTTATAATTTCACTTATGTGAACCACAATGTAAATAGTGCATATTTATAAAAAGTAAACTTAAATTGCAAAGAAAGTCATATACACAAGTTTAAAGACTCGAGTACAAAAGGAACGACTCTCTAACACTAGCTGGTCGGAAGATCCTTCGAGCCGAGCCACCCCCTGGTCAGGCCCCTGGACGTTCCTGGGTGCCCGCAGCCTGGTCCTCCTCGGCCTGGTCCGCAGGTCGCCTGCCAAGATTCGTAGGTCGGAGAAGTCCAAATCGATTCTTGCGCAAGACGGACGATGGACCCGATCGCCCAGTCCGCGGCCTTCTCCTCCAACCCCTCAGACTTCTGCATCTCCGCATCAGTGCAGCGATCCTCTCTCGACTCTCCTGAAGTTCGGCATCAAGAGCCAGCCTTTCCTGTCGAAGGCCCCATTAGCTTCTTCCTCGCTGAGCCCGTTCGAAGTCGCCCGCAGTTTCTTGGTCTTTCGCTGACCTCCTTGGTGAGACGGCGGTCGTCCTCTGAAGCTCTTTGATCTCCTCTGCACGACGGTCGAGCTCAGCCTTCTGGAAATCCACTGATCGCAAGGCGCATCCTTTGGTGCAGATACCTCCGCTGCTTCGAACGCTTGTGCTCTTTCAGCTCGACGGACTCCAAGCTCTGCTTCAGCTTCGCGACCTCCTCTCAGGTCGCTAGTCCCTTTTGCGTCCCCCAGACGCGTCTTCTCCATGGACATCCTCATCGCAAGTAATCCCTGCGAGCAGAATTGGTTTAAAAACAAATCGGATGGAATTTCCAAGTACGGTTAATTTACCTTGCTCAGATGCTGAAACGACGTAGCCAGCAGGTCGTCGCCCGTATCTGCAAATTCATTGTATGACTCCGATAGCTCGCAATCGAGCAGGCCATAAACGATCGGCTGCAGGTACTCGGCAGACTCCCCACAATCTAGAACAGGTGCTCCGTTGCACCTCCTCGCCCACAATCCCTTACCCGACCTCCGGGACCCCTGACGTGCCTAAGAGCTCTCCTTGTTCGGTCTCCGATCGTCAGGCTGAATTTGCTTTCTCTCTTTGACTTCTGGCCGGGCCTTCGCTTGGCGGTAGAGGCGGGTGCCGGGCGTGCAGCCAGCCTGGTTTCCGCCTGTCGGCCTGGCGTGCGCGGCCGGGGGGGCTGGGACGGGCGCTGACCGGCTGTGCCGGACAGCGAGCGCATCGCCTCCTCTCGACCCTCAATCGTGGAAAGACAAACGTGCTCGGCGGGCTGCCCGGATTCTTTGGGGGCATCGTTCCTGCATTCAAGGTCGTAGTAATCGAGACCATTCGCGACCGAAGGGGACTAAGTTGACCTACCTTCTTGAGGTTCTAAAGACGCCCGGTCGCTGAAAAAACCGTACTTCCGCAAGTTCGCGGTTGTCACAAGCTTCCTCGCGTCGCGACTATCTTCTCTAATACCCGAAGGATACGAGCCTATCTGGGTCAGCGAGTAGCGACTGATGGTCGTCTGTTAACTGCAAAACAATCAAGTCGTTATTATGGATCGGCGAGCAATAATAGACTCAATAAGAAAACCTACTTGGATCTTGAAAACGGCAATAGCCGTTATACATGAAAGAAGAACTTTGACTCATAGGCCCCCGCATTGCTGGGTAGCTATGTATCCCCGCGGCAATGGTAGGTCGCCGAGATAGGTGTACGAGTCCTTATCCCTACTCTTCTAAGGTAGTAGGCGACACCGAGCTCTACCGCCGTTGGCTCCCCTAAGCCGCTCTCCCAGCACGCGATGTACATCGTGACAGCGATACATACGCTTTGGAGTCAATTGCATCGGTGCGATCCCGAAATGATCCGGACCGACCTGATGAAAGGATGGAAGGGAATCCTCCCTCCACCCTTGAAGATCTCCTCTGAGATCGCGGCGAGGCCAGTGTCTGGGCGCCGCGACGGTCTGGTATGGTCGAGGAACCCTCTGCGCGAATATCGTACTGCGTCTTTATTCTATTATACTCCTCGGAAGTAAGAACAGTTAACATCAAAGCTGCGTCCTCGGGGACTTCCCGCGAGGACGAGTTGGCTCCTTCCTCGGTTGGATGTGGACGGTTCCATTCCAGTCTGCAACATCGACAGACACGGTCATTAGGGCCTTTGTGTTCGTCCCGAGTGATGACAGGACGCCTAAAAATCTCAACGACTCGAGCCGCCGTCCACGGCTCGCCAGGGCGGCGTCGTGCTCCGGTGAAACTCGAGAGACCCACGCCACTATTCCACCAACAAACAAAAAAAAAAAAAAAAAAAAAGGAAGAAGGAAAACCTTACTCTCTGAGCGTGAGGCTGATGCCGAAATCCGTTCGATTGCCTGAAAAATGCCGATCGGACGAAAGTTGCTTCTGGCGTGCGAAGGTTTTCTGTTTGAAGCGAAAGAAGTTTCGGTGCTTCATCAGAAAAGTGAGTTTTTATTGGGGATTGCGAATCGACGTTACCACCCTTTGGAACTGAAACGACAGCCCTCTCTCTCTCCCCGCCTTAAATGCGCCCCACGTCATATAACTAACGCAGTAATGGCCCTCGTTTCGGTTACGCTGCCCTAACACTGTCAAACGGTGCCAGCTCAGCACGCAGAGCATTTAATGTGCCTGACATGCTTTAGCGCGCGCAGACCACATGCAGCGTGAAACCAGGTTCGTTGAACCTGTACAAGAGCGCCCCCAGATCCAGGTCGCCAAGGTGGGAGATTGTCAGGTCGTTCTGACTGAGGACTGCATGAGGTCGTGTTCGCCAGAGTTCTGTACCGAGCTCTTCCCTTCAGTCGGGGCAGTAAACTTCAGCGTAACTTAGTTTCCAAGGTCCGCCTTCGAACCTTAAAAACTAGGGGGCTTCTGTTATGCCTAAGGAAATAAAGGGCTGACGTGGGAAGAGTCACGTGAAGGGCGACCTGCTCCGTCGAGCAGCACGCACACATCAGACCTGCCAAGTGATGTGGAGCCCACACGCGTCCATTCCCTGCCACAGGTCGTGCGATGTCAGCTTGGAAAAAGGGAAATGGGACATAACCGGATTATTACTGACAATCACACCAAACCACGATTTACAATGATTATACGTTTCGATTCAGTATAATATGGGAAGACCCCTTCATTAAGGGGATTCGGCCATTTTACATACAAAAACAAACGGAAATCTCTCTCTCTTGTAAACTTGCTTTGACTTTTTCGTCTGTTTAAGTCAGCTCGCGACCGCGACCTGACACCCACTAATATCAATACAAATCAGTGGACGTAGGATTGCTATCTCAGCGTCCGAACCACTTAAAAAACTCCCTCTACAGCTATTTTACTTTTCAGATATTCTATTTCACATGCATCCAACAGTTATTGATATTATACACGTAAAAGATTCGTTGGTGTAAAAACGAGCATCAACATTTACTAACTCCGAACCACAAATGCCTTATACATAAAATCATCACAAATAGGCACCATAAGATATTAAACATGCCAATAAACTAAATGCAAGGATAATAAAAATATAAAAATAAGTCTATCATAGTTATTGTGATACATGGATAAATTACAGCAGAAACCAATAATATATCAATAATTCAACTGATATAACCCTTAGTCTGCAGTGGGTTGAGTTCCAAGAAAATTATCGTTTCTCAGTCGATTACTTTTAGTATGAATCAAAACTTCTTTTAGCTGGAATTGATGATTCAAAGTTGAGAAAGTAGGACTCTGCTTAATCCTGAAGTTGCGTCTTCCTAGGATGTCTCCTGTGAGACTCCAAATTTTTTCCATCAGGAAGCAAATTGCTATAGTGTTTTTCTTGAACAGAATTTAAGTGTTGGCTGAAATTAGTAGCTAAGCGGACAGGAAGGTGGAGCATTTCTGTTTCATTTCAAAATACATGGTCTAGTTCCTTAGCCGTTACCTAGATGTCTACTATAGATTATGTTTCAAATAAACTATAGCGAGTTTAATTTTGAATGGTTTGTCTGTCAAAAGTTTATACTGAAGAAACACCTTTAGAGATGAAACAAAATCTAAAGATATAAAGCTTTCTTTTCCCAGCTTTTACTTCATGATGTTTAGCCAGCATTTCACCAAGTCAGAGGTAAAGTTATCTTTAATAATACACACAAGAGGACTTTATCCGCCACGAATTTTCAGTGGAGCAACTCAATTTACAAGAATCAACAACTTTTAAAGCTCACAGTAAGCCTTAGAACCATTGTGGGCTCTAGATATAAGAAAACAATTAGCAAGAGCTCCTCCTTTCAGTGAGGTCCATCTCCCTGATCATCAACAGCGGAATAAAAATGTGGCCATCACTGGTGCTGCGGTTCCAATTGTTAACTCCTCAACTACCGCTTCCATGCTAGGTCTGTTTCAGGAAGCCCTGGGTGCAAGCCAGCGCAATTTTCCCCAACATAGCTGCCTCTGACTCTGAAAAATTACCCTTCAGATTCTTACGAGAAATTTTCAAATATACCTGATTCGGCTGCCACTCGCATAGAGCTGCTGAGCAGTAGCTACTGGAGAGAATTTGAGGATGATCACTCAATGCAAATACGTCACTCTTTCAGTAAAATGGCCTGTGGTAACATACTCTGGAGCTAGGTATCCATCGCAGCACTAGTTTTAAGAGCTAAAAAGACAATGTCATCTGCAAGAAGTTTATGAAGGCTGCAGTCTGCAATCAATGGTTGAACTGCTGGTCAAGGAGAATCTTCTCAACAGATATGTTCCGGTGAACTATGGCAGGCTTGTTCAATTCACTGCCATGTAAATATGCAATACCTGATCGAAAAGAAATATAATGATTCAATTGAAACAGACTGTTGTTAAAAGATTTCTTCATCATGCAAACTGCATAGTAGCAGTTAAAAGTATGGTGAATGATAATAAAGCAACAGACCTTTTGCTATGCCAAGGATAATGGAAACTCTTGTGGACCAGTCAAGTGCTAAGTGTTTCCAGTTTCACATCCACATCAAGATATCTAGAGAGCTTTCCTTGGGGATAAAATCATAGATGAGAAAACATTCTCCTCTGCCCTTGAGCAACAAAAGCCTCGCAGCACATAACAAATTTTCATGTCTTATTGAATTCAATAATTTCAACCCCTTTACAAATTCAGCCTCCTCAGATTTACAAGCTGGTCCACAATTCTCTAATAGCTACAACACTACCTCCTCTTAGAATTCCTTTATAAACACATGAAAACTTGCTCCTTCCCAATAAGTTCACCTCAGAAAAGCACTGGGTTGCGTATTCAACCTCTTCCAGGTTGAACCTAAAGTTATTTAGTTGCTCTTGGTAGAATCCACTGCCATGCAGACCATGACCCAAGGGGTCCCATCCATGAATATATTCAAGACTCACAAGTGGAGAGGCACCATTCCCATTCAACTCCTTAGCCAGATCTGTGCTAAGTCTACCTTCAGAAGACTCTTTCGTATTCCCAATCTTTTGTTTTTGCCTACGGTAGCGAAAAAGGGTCAGAAATCCGGTAACTGCTAATGTGAAAGTGATTGTAACAACCCCAGCAACAATAAAAACTTTTGGTAATTTTGATGATCTTAAGCAATGTGTTTGATTGCATTGTGCCTGGTAATTTGTAGACTCAGGGATGTCGATGGAAGCTGTATTGTTTGCATGTGATCCGAAGGGCTCAACCTGGTTGATGTTCATATTATCAAAAGCAGTGCAAACTCTCAATGAAACAAACCCAACTCCACACAAACCGGGGTTGTTTTGACACTGGAATCTTCCATTTAATCTCTTTAAACCTTCATTTCCAGTTATCAAGAACTAAAATAAGTCGAGATCATAAAAGGAATTTTCCAACCAATAAGCAAGAATGGTAGAAACAAACTTACCAGGAGGGACAATCCCAGTAAGAGTATTGTTTTGGACATCTAGCACTTCCAATCGTGGATTAAGTGCTAAGCCTCGAGGAATTGGACCAAAGAAGCTATTGAAGCCCAAATCAAGCCTGCTTAACATCCCCAAGTTCCCCAGACTTGTAGGAATTTCACCAGTTAATCTGTTATGCTGCAATGTAAGAACACTTAGGCTCTTCAAGGACCGTATTTGGGCAGGCAAATTCCCTGTCAGCTGGTTACAACATAGCTGTAAAACTACAATACACGAAATCCCATTAAGTTGAATTTTTGATATCTTCATCATTTCAACAGAGAACTATAGATTCATGGCCCACAATGAAATGTTACTCAAATTTTACCTAGTCTATTTAAATTACGCCCTGAAACTAACAAAGTACTATATTTGTTAGCCATAAACATCACATTTGCCTACTAGAGTTATCAACTAGGCTTTGAAACAAATGATGACCAGCAGAACCTAAAATTAACTTTGATCCTATTATATTAATCCCCAAAACAGGAAATCAAAAACATTTACAAGCGGAGAGAGAGAGTTAAAAGTTTTTCTCTACTCCATTTTTTTTTTTTTTTTCAAAATCCAAAAATCCCCTGGCATTTTTTCGCAAGTTCGGCTTCGAAACTGGAGCCCCCACTGAACCTTACAATCTTTGGGAGGTGGAAAACAATGGTCTTTGATCATTCATGTGCCCATAAGGGGGCTTGAACTCCAGCCTTGTGGGAGCAAACCACAGGCCTGGCACAAGCGACTAAGCCCCCATGAGTTTCTTTACTCCATTGACTTATATAGTTGTGCCACACAAATAATTCTCTTCAGATGAAAAGAAATTAAACTTAATGCACAAGTAACAGTTCATATCTATACAGAAAATACCAACAAAAAGAATGATTTGTTGAAAAGCAATATTATTATCAACTAACCTTGCAAGTTGGTCATGTGCCCAATCTCAGGAGGAATACTCCCAGATAAATCATTGACATCCAGATACAAATCAGTTAAGTGAGTGAGGTTGGCAATCTCTTTCGGTATCTCTCCAGACAAATTATTGTAATGCAAGTACAGACCAGACAAAGACTTGAGACTTGAAAAAGCAGGCGATAACTTGCCACTTAAACCCTTTCCCTGTAACGAAATGTTTGCCACTTCCCTATGCTCGTTGCATCCTATTCCCTTAAATGAACCGCTACATGGATCTCCATTCTCTGTCCATGACTTCAACAGCTTGTTTTCTGGGTCCAAAGACGCTTTTACCTCTAAAAGAGCTCTCAGCTCTGTGTCTCCACAAACTGAGAGTAAAAGAGAGAACGTAAACGAGACAAGGAAAGATAAAGCAAAACCAGAATTACCCATGTCTGTTAATTTCTGTTTCTTAGGCATGATGCGTTCTGGAATGAAGAGAGTCAGATACTGAAGATGCCATACCTATTTGATTAGATTTTTTATTTTTATTTTTATTTTTTTTTATTATGTCTCCGTGTAGTAAAATTATAGTAGGTTGTGGAATTGGGGAGAGAAGGGAGAAATCCTGATTGTGAAAGTTGAAACTGGAGGACAACCAATAACGACTTTTGGTGACTAGCCTATGCACATTCACATTAGACCCACATTTAAACCAAACCTCCTGATTTATATCATCCAACCAATCACAAATCCATAAAAGTATTCATATAACAGTCTTCCTAGTTCCTACAGTTCAACAACAAAGTATTTATAACATATTTATAAACGAAACCAGTGGTTGGGTCCTAGCTTTTCTTTTATTTAGCAACATTACGTATACAAATTATTTCTTACAAATTTATATAACAACCTTACATGTTTTGATATATATATATATATATATATATATATATGTTTTCAAACTATTAATATACACATTACAAATACTCCTATGGATTAAAAAGTCAAAACCTAACGTCCACTGATTGGCACATCAATCATGGCTTCCCACATGGGATTTTGACTATCTTTCTCCATCTTTTTCCCTCACACAAATATATATTTCTTGTTATTTTTTAAGGGAAGCAAAAAATATATTTCATATCTTTATGAAATGATTCTTGGATCCACATAAACATCTAACTTTACTATGGCGAAAAAAAAAAAATTATATTTATTATTAACTTTCGATCCCCTTTAGCTCTAATTTAAATCACCTTGCATTTGATAGCACCTTGGGAATGATTAAATATAGTTTCATTCTTAAGTGGATTCTTTTTCTTTTTTACAACTTTTTCAAGGTTAAATTAAGTTGGATATGTCATAGTTGATCTTGTGGGCACTTGGCAGTTGGTTGTAAGACACCTTATTATTATATTTTTCAAGAATAATAATTATTTCTCCATACAAATAGATTGTAAACAAAATGAAGGAAAAGTTAAACTTAAAACAATTAATAATACAGTTGATAAAGATGTATGTATGACAATTAAAAGAAAATAGTGTTACATCAAGTTGTGTGTATATATAGACCTGATAAAATGGGTTTGGACTTACGAGTCAGTCCGTACCCAAATAAATAATGTAGGGTATAGGTTTACATAATTAGGTCTATTCTTTTTGGACTCATACCCAACCCTAGCTACCTATTTTGTAAACGGGTGGACCGGGTACATGTTTGTAATTTTAAAAATCCCTAATTCTTCTCCAAACCACAAGCCGCCTCCTCTTCTCTTTAGTCTCTCCCTGTATTCAATGATGAATATGCAGCTCTATGTATATGTATATATTTTGAATATGCAACAGTATATATAAGATCATAAATATAGTAAAATCCAATAACCGTATTTGACGGAAACCAAAAAGTTAAAAATCCCTTCAAAAATGAGGACTGATTTCCTGATGTCCATAGAAATAACTCTAAAAGAATGAAATAAAGCCATGGATTTGAAGGTTCACAACAATATTAAGGAAAAATGTGCTATCAAATTGCTGTGATTAATAAATTGTCCTGAAACTACTAAAGACTGGAGGAAAAAATCTACACCACCATCAGTGTACCAACTCTACATTTTAAATAGGAATAATACTATAGTGGGCGAAAAAAAAAAAAAATCCACAGGAAAGTAGGCAGCCCGCTATACAATTTGAACAGGGGAGCCAACGCCATAGTTGCTACTAGCTTATGAACATCATTTTCAATCCCTAAAAAGATGCCAACTACTCAGCCTCGTAATTAATTTAAATGGCAAAGACGTCTAGTGGTGAGAAAAGATAATAGTATAAAGAGAGAAAATGATGTCACTTCATTGAAATGTGATAGAGCTTTTTTGTCAAAATCTCCCCACCATTCTCGACAAGATTGCGGTGAAAAATTAAAGTATGGTGCTTTTCTTATTCTACGTACCAAAACAAAAGATTGTTTTAGATAAAGAAAGCAACCGCAAATTTTTAAATGCGTTTGTAATATTTAAACAGACTTTTCAGTAAACATCTTTTAAAATGTCAAGAAAAAGGAACAAAAAAGAAAAAGTATCATCAAAATTCAAAAGTATTATCAAAATTCAAAAGTATTCTACTTCCAACTAGAATAATTAACTTAAAGTATCCAAGGACTATACATATACGTCATTGGATCTAGATTATAAAATAATACTTTAGTCCAGTACAATTAATCCACTAATGAATATGTATGGTCTTGACCAAATTTATATCAAGACGTTTATTTCTTTCAAACAACTTTAATTTGAAATGAAGGGTGTTATTGTATTTAACTAAGTTACTATTTGCAAAGTTGTAATGAGAGTGTACAACTTTCTCTTTGACCCTTAATTTCCATGTTCCACTTTTACAAGACCAAGTATCAATCTATCAATCCTCTAGTCAATATATCATTCACTTTCCTTGCTAATAATCATTTTTCATCTCTTTGTCTTTTTCTTTTTTCTTCCTGGTCTTAAGGGGAAGGTTTGTTTAATTTTTAGCTTAATCCTTTATTTTGCCAAATCTTGAGAAAAGAAAAAAAGTTTAAAGTAAAAGAATATTGTACCCACTAAGTATTGGAATTAATGTCTTTTCAATTTTTTTGATATCTTCTTTTTATTACATATTACAACATTATCACCTTAGAAGTTGAATTTGTCGTAGCTCATCAATCATCTTATAAAATTTTTCAGTATAAAACAATTTAAAACACTTTGTGTAAGTCTTTACTTACCTCAAAATGGATGAAGTCCAAGGAAACACAATTACCTTACGCTGTCCTAGCAATCATAAACTATACTCAGACATATGATGCGTTGATTCTACAACATGCAATGTGTAGGAAGTGCACTAGTCGCAAAAAATAATAAAGTGATAAGTAGAGTATTGTTCCCACGAAGATTGCTTGTTAAGCACTGATTTTACTAGTTGTTTATCAAGTTGGAGAAACCGAAAGATGTTTGGATTTGCGGGAGAAAACAATCTAAGTTACAACAAAATTTACTACGTACTTTAAAAACTAATTAATGACAGGAAAACTAATTCAAGGGAAATATCGATTAAACAAAACGGTTAGGGTTTTGACTTCACTAGGATTTTATGAATTAATCTACGAATTATGTTATTTCTATACTTGCATGCACGGATTATAAATCGGATTCCCTAATGTGTAAAACATATCTTCTTAGGCTATGTTTTCCTACTTTTTCCTATTAAGCTTCCGCACCCAACAAATTTAAGGTTAATAGTTCCAAGTTCGTTAAGCTAAATGGAGTCCCAAATTGATTTCATTGATTCTCAAACCTATCTCTAGCGTTCAATAAAACAATGTCAATTACCGTAAGAAGCTAATACATGATTCACCTCTCAGTCTCATCATGCTCAACAAGTAATTTCAATAAAAACAAGAGTAATCACACAATCCATGCAATCAAATGTAAAAGCAACATCAATTTATTGATTAAACATAAAAATCTCAATTACATCAAAACCCTAACCTAAAAGTGAGTTAGTTCATACTAAAATTAACATAAATCGAAATAAAAAAATTAAACAATACATTCAACATGTTGGAATAAAGAAAAGAAAACAAAATCTTCGTTATTTGATGAATCCAAAGAGTGCAATCTCCAATCTTCTCTTCTTTCTCCCAAAAATGTCCAAACCCCCACTAAAATGACTAAGTCCCACTTATATAGTCGGTCCAAAAAAACCTAAGACTCGCCTAAACTTAAAACGCATAGTTTTAATAAAAACTAAAACTTGCAGACTTCGCTGCGGAGAAGTTTAGTTGGTTTACAATTCTTTTTCTGTCCTGAGAGATTATCGTTGCGGTGAAGAAAGAACTTCGCCGCGGCGAACTTTTCTGAACAATTATGAAATTCCAGAACTGCCTTTCGCTTGTTTCCTTGCTTGAATTTTCATTCTTTGGTGCTCTCAAATAGGAACAAGCTTCATAGTGCTTCTAATCCGCTTCAGAACTTCCCGGAATCCTAAGATTTGCTTGCTTCTGGGTCCAGAAACTCAATTCCGCTCATTATTTGCTCTAACTGCACGTTTTGGCCTAAAACATAAAATACATGAAATTAAGTTGCAATTTAGGCACAAACGAAATAAGAAGTATCTAAAATCCGGTCAAAAAGCCTAGATAAAACAGTATAATCCTAGGATTATCAATACATCAAATCATGTTCTTAGAAGCACCCTCTAACAGTCCACGAAAACTTTAAATCATAATCCTGAAGGTAAAACATAAGAAACTCCATTAAAATCTGTTGTGCACATGCAGACCCTTCACTGGACACAATTAAATAGACATACAGGCGGATTTCCAGAAAAGTTTTCAAGTAAAAACGAGTTCAAATACCCCTTCAAAATGTGCATCAAACACAGATCATATACACTGTCTAGAATTTCAGTTTTTTTTATTTTTTTATTTCATCCTTAAAGAAAATAAAAACAATTTGATGTGCTTTAGAAAAATATAAGAAAAGCTTTATAACTATCCAGACCTTCTAAAGATTGATTAAAAATATTTTTATGGCTTTTCAATCATCTTAGGGCAACTAAATCAATTTAAGAATACATAGGCTTAAGGCTTTAAATTAATACAATTAAAATTTTGGTTTTACATCTTTATGCTCTTGGTGTTTAGTTTCAAATTAATAAGTAATGTTAATCAAAAGACTTTCAAATGGTGTTATATGTCCCGGTTTCTAGAAAATACGTGTCCTTGAAAAACCAAAATAACCAACTTTAATCGTGGAACAATAACCACACAAGTAATGGTTCTAACATGCACTTTTAAGACAAACAATTCTACCCCTTACCAAAGACTCTGATGCAAAAACCAACCTCATCAGCCACAATTCAGTTAAAATTAAAGTCCTATTTCTATTAGGATTAACGCATGAGAAAATAGAAGAAGACGTTTAAACTTACTGAACTTCCTAAGTTAATCCTTATTCCACCGAAACAACACTTCAGCGCATGTAAAAAGAATTTTTAGAGAATTTTATTAATTTGAGACAACTACTTTGAGAAGAAAACAAAAGAGTAAACGACTTGTTCCTACCCAAGGTTTGCTTTAATTACACTTTCCACCCAAAGTTTATATTCTGTTAATACCAAAATATACTTCACTTTCTCAATCGGTGTTTGGTGAGTTACCAGAAGCTAGGGTAAGAGGGGTTTTGTATAGTGGAGGTAGGTCGATCGAATGGTGTTGACTGATTGAATATTCACTGTCAGAATCAATTAGAAATCAACTAAGAATAGGAAACCTTAGCTTTACAGTGGCCGACAATCGGCAAGAAATCAGATGCCAGAGTGAGAGGGGTTTTGTAGAGTAGAGAGTAAAGGTTCAGATAGAAGCGATGGAGAGAATTTTCACCGTCGGAATCGGCTTTGGGTAGTAACAGTGTAGGTTAACGGATCCATAAAACGCAGCGGAAATAAAAAAAAATTAATTAGATCCGCAAACCTTAACCAAGATCTTTATGCCCTATTTACATTATTTTAAATTAACCAAATCAAAGGATATAAAATTTCATACCAGCGTTGGAGGCTCCTTCGATTTGAGGTTGAAATCGCTACCACTCCAAAGTAGAATTGCACTCGTGATATCCACATGAAGACAGGTCGGTTACCATTGAGGGATTTTTAAGCTAGGAAAACTCTCAACTTCAAGAATGATTTTTCTACAGAATTTTTCTTGGAAGAAAAATTATTTCTCTCACAATTGGGTTCACATTTGGGAGAGAGAGGGAGGCTAGGGTTTTTTTTTTAATTGAATATGTCATTTCATTTTAATTTTAGTTGCACTTAAATAGTTCATACTAAAACCCTATTCCAAATTGGAATAGCCATCTATTCCAATTGGAATACTGGAATAGATTACCATTGCAACCAAACATGGCATTTTCAATTCAGATTTAAAAACAAAATTTGGATTCACACTATCAACATTAATATTGGATAATATCCTTTATATTTAAATATATATATCTATATATATATATATATATATATTATATATATATATATATATATATTATATATATATACTAAATATTTAAATATATATAATCTCACTAATTTAGTTTAAATTTAGGCAACAACCTCAGTAAATTTAATAACACTGTGAGATTACCAAAATGCCCTTTCATCTTAAAAGATGAAAATGCTCTTTCATCATAAATGACGAAAATACCCTTATCATGAGTTTTATTCTTAATCTGCCTTCTATGTGTATGACCTGGAGGCTCCTTATCATATCGGCAGTGAATCTTATCGCGATTGACAATCAATCAATCGTCCCATTAGACACAGACCAAAATTGGCCTCTAGCCAAGCATCATGGCCACCCAATAGATTCGAATTCTGCAAGATCGCAACCTATCAACAACATGGTTACTGTGCAATTCAATCATTTCATCATCTATTATCTCATCAAGGCTGAGGCATAGAAGTAGTGTCAACCTCGGATATCTTGATATCTCAATATTTGATTATTGGACCAACGACCAGAATAGATTGGATTAAGCGACAACTCAATCCCACTGTGGCCACAGATTTAATGTCATTGCCATTTACCGAATTACTCATTGAGATAATTTCTCCCGTACCCTAGAGTGATGAATCCTCTATCAATCCACCATAATCTCGATACACTTTTCAATGTAGCCAACCACTACCATTCTGATAGTCTTGAGAGGACTACGTTGGGCTAGTGTCAAACTACACAAATCGGTGCACAAGGCGCTTCGGTGATCTCAAGTATAAGGATCACATGCATTACCATTAGTTGGAGGATTTGTTTCACAGACACTAGGATAACCATCTATGTGGAATCCTCCGGTGGACTGATTCGGTGAACTTGCCTACAACAAGCACCCATGTGTTGCACCAAGTTGTCACCAAACAACCATGACAAGTGAGATCTGTCACTGCCTCTCGACAGGGTCATCCAATACTATGATAACCTTACCGTATTATCTGTGCCCTAAGTTAGGATAATACTGGGGCTATGGACGTTTCTAGAATGGTCACCATATGTGCTTATAAGGTTCTCACTAGCGAGATTTCAAACACTCGATACCCTCGACACAATTCTACCATCCTAAGGACATATATCATTTTCTTATACGAATATAATTTGATCACATGGTATAGATAGATGCATTTATTGATAATAAAACATGATTACAAAGAGCCAATTTACAAAATAGGATTGGCTCTAGGGCACATACTCTAACAAATAGAATATTAACTGTGGGTGAGAAAGCGGTATTTTGAAACTTTTTGAGTAGGAAAGTGTTATTAAGGCAAACCTTGGGTAGGAAAAAGTCATTTACTCAAAACAAAAGTATGGATATAAAAGGGTTTTGTTTTACCCTAAAATTCCATGCAGAAAAGTTATTAAGGAAAGCAAGATATAATCCCATGATTATTTATTTCCTAAACATCAAATCCATTATTAATCTTTTATCTTCCCTTTTTATTTTGATTTTAATTCCCTTTATTAAATAGATATGCCTAATACATTTTCTACCATGCCTCACAAAAGTTTCCTTTCAATTTTTTTAAAGAAATTAATTGCGGATATTACACTTCTTGCACTTAGTATTGTCTACAACTTTTTCCCACTAGCACGGTAGCACCCTCGCGCATGCGTGCTTATTAGTGGTGTTAAAAAAAATGCAGAAAACAAACCGAATTGATTTTTCGGTTATTTGAAAAACCGGTTCGGTTTCTGTTTAAGGAAATACAAAAATCAATTTTTTGGTTGGGTCATCGGTTTATGAGAATAAGGGAACCAATTCATTATAAAAATATTAAACTAAGATATAAAATATAAAAATCCAGTTTATTATAAAAATATTAAATAGTAAATTAAAACCGGTTCAAAATCGATTAATCGGTTTTTACTAACTGGTTAACCGGTTCAGTTTCGGTTTAGGAAAATTCCTAAACCGAAAACCCAGTTCGGTGTTCAAAATCGGTTAACCGGTTTCAAACACCCCTAGTGTTGATGCGCCACATTTATTCGTCTCCCTAGTCTATAACTTAAATATGTTCAAGACCTATTATTAAAAGTTAGACATTTTATTTGGATACAGTTGTTCTATCATTTATCTCGATGAGGAATGACAAATCTTATGCTATCAAAGAAGAGACTTTGGGGAAAAAAAAAAAAAAAAACACTTGTACATAATGAATGCATTGAGCTAGACAGTGGGAAATTTACTGTTTAGTGTAAACACAATGAGTAGTTGTAAATTTCACATTCTGGCATCTAAAGACATACTTGTTGGAATATTTTTTTTTAATAAATTGAATGAAATGTGGTGGTGTAAGTTAAGAATTTGAAAGATGAAAGGTTAGTGGATTAATGGAGGAGGTTTTTAAGTTGGAAAGTGAAAAGGTGGAAAATACTGGTGGAATTCAATGTTTGTCCCACCTTGAGTAGTATTAAAAGGTGGGTTTCCTCTCTTTCTAAACACACAATAATTGAGAGCTCTTTCAATCTCTTGTTTTCTTTCTAGTTTTTCTTAAGGTTTTCCTTTGTTGGAGTTAGGGCTTAATTCAGTTCATTAGAATAGAAGAGTGGTGCTTCTCTTGCTATTCATCTGTCATTGTATCCTGGGAAACAAACACTGCTCAAATCTTTGTGCACCCGAGTGAAGGAGACAAATCTGTTTTAAGGAAATTGTGTGTTACACAGGCCTCGACATTCATCTTAAGGTTATATTCTTTACCGGATCTCTTCCTATCATTTTGAAGGATCGTCTACACGTGATCACATTATTGGTATTGTTAATTTTATTAACATTTAGTTATATTGTTTTTATATTCAATATGTTTATTATTTGCGGTTACTGATATAATAATTGATTATTTTATAACAATCTCAAAATGGATTTGATTTTATTAGTAATCGTATTTTTTAGAGTTGGTGAACTCTATTTAACGTTTAGGCACCCATTTTTAAAGACGCGGTGGAATGATTTACCGAGTTGTGTTAACACAGTCAGGTTTACAACAAATCAATAATAATTAAGCTATAAATGTAAAGCACACCAGCATATACATGGTTTGGCTAAATCCACTTTTAGCCTACATCCATGGAATCTTGTCCAGATTGAGCAAATCCACTAATCAACAAAGATTACGAAATATAGTTCAAAGTTGATCTAAGATATAGTAAAAAGAACTCCCTATTCAACTTTACATTTAGCACCATGTTTAGAATCTCTAATATCTTGTTGCACCACAGGTCTCTTAACACCAGATTCACTCCTGGAAAATGCTTGGGCTCCACCCAAGCTTCATCACTGAAGACACGCTCTAGCATCAGCAAAGGAACCACTTTCTAGAAAGTTTCTAGCACAAACCCATATAAAAGAACCTAACCAAGAAAAACTCTCTGAAAAGTTCAAAGCACCAATGAAATAGATATCCAGGTTCATAAAAAAAAACAAACAAGGAAGAAGATGAACTTCCTTTTAGCTTAACAAACATGAAGGATGATAAGTGTTTAACACAAAAACATATGAGGAACCTTTAAAGAAAAAACTCTCTGAAAGTTTTAGAGCACAAGGCAGAAACAAACATAAAGGTTAGCCAAACAAAGTCGCAAGAATGGAGAAGATAAACCCAAATTCGTGCTCTCTAATTCTGGACAGGTCAACAAACAAAGGCTAACATGTGTTAGTCCAGAAATAGAAATGTTTTCAGCTTTAGTTTAGGACCACAACCAAAAGGGGAAAAAGGTTGATTTTCCCTGGACCACTAAACGTAACTTATGAAAAATGAGCCAGACATGAGATGTTAGCATAGTAGAAAGGTGTGCGCACACATGAAGTAAAATGCGAAATGAAATGCAACATGAATATGTCTGACATAAGTGTGCAAGCACACATCCACTATGAACACACATGAAATGAAAATGCAAAAGGCATAAGTCTGACATAGCTGAACATGTGGAGGACAAATACAATCCCAACTTTTTTGTTGGATCGTAAACATATATTTTCTCCTTCTTAGGGGACCACAGACAAAGCCTGACAACCTTTTAGGACACATAGGGAAATTAGGACACATGTAAAGTTAGGTCACACAAGAATATCATGAATCAAAATAAACTTGATGGGCAAGACAACAAAGAGAAAACGCCACTTGGCAAAATGTGTCACCATAACATAAGTATGACAAAAACATCAACAATCTCCCCCTTTGTCAAACTTAAGAACAAAGCACTAAAATGATCAAAAGATCAATACATACCTGTCTCACAAAAACAACCAACATCACATAAAGAGAGACAAATATCAACCAACAATAAGAGTGTCATAAACAAATCATGAAAAGCAAATATGACACTAAGAACCATAAATGGTTCAGCATATTTAACAAACAATGAAAAACAAACTCCCCCAATAGAGTCAACAAGAAACAAAAGTAACTTCATTAGTTCAACCAAAGAGAAACAACCAAAAGAAATCAAATATGCACCACAATACTACCAACAAAGGAAGGAACAAATCACCACAAACACAGCAACAAAACTCCACTCCCCCTCAACTTTTCATCTCTTCTCCCCCACTTTGTTCATAAGGTTTGAACCAAACCTCAATGGCGACTTAATCTGCGAGTGGGAAGAAAATAAGATTAAAGCAAAGACTTGAGAAAAAAAATCAGGGACAACGCAAAAAAGTTTTGTCATAGACAAGAGGTGTGATAGTATGATAAAATCAAAAACCCTAAAAATGAGATTCACTTAAATAAGGACTCTACTCAAACAGATGTGCGTATAGCTGATGCGTTGTTACTACAACATGCATAAATAGCAAGTGCACTAGTAACACAAAGTAATAAAGTGATGAGTGAGTATCGTTCCCACGAGGATTGGTTGCTAAGCACTAAGTTTTCTATTGTTTTCAAGTTGGAGCAATCGAATTTGTTTGGATTAATGGGAGAAAATTAAACTTAAAACTAAAACAAAAATTGCTAAATGCTCAAAGTTAAATTATGAAAGCAAGATTAAAAACAAGGTAATATCAATTTAAACAAACGGGTAGGGTTTTGACTTCATTTGGGCTCTATGGATTAAACCTTTGGATTATGCTATTTCCATATTCACATGCATTGATTGTAAATCGAATTCTCTAAATTGTAAAACATACCTTCTCAAGCTATGTTTTTCCTGCTTTTCCCTAATAAACTTCCACACCCAACAATTTGAAGATTAATAGTTCTAAGCTTATTAAGCACATGGAATCCTAGATTGATTTCATTGATTCTCAAATCTATCTCTAGCATTCATTACTAGAATGGTGATTAACCAAGAAGCTTAACATGACTCATTTCTCAATCTCATCATGTTCATCAATTAAAAGCAATAAAATCAGAATAACCACACAATCCCTGCAATAGCGTATGAAAATAACAAAAATCAATTGCTCAATCCATGGAAATCCGAATTACATCAAAACCCTAACCCAAAATGGGTTAGTTCATAGCTAGATCAAAATACACAACAAGAAAAACAATAAACTCAATGTTTAACATATTGAAATGAGAGAAAAGACAAGAGATCTCCCCTGGTTGAAGAATCCACCAGATTCAATCCCAAATCTTCTCACTTTTCAACCCAAAATTCGTCAAATCTAATCTAAGGAAGATGAAAATAAACTACTCTAGACTAAAAAACGACCACCCTCTTAAAATGGCAAAGTTTTGCTTTTATACTTTGCCCAAAAACCTAAGACTTTGCCTAAAAATGAAACTGTGCGTTTTAAAGAAACTGAAATTTGTAGACTTCGCCGTGGCGATGAAGTTAAATTAACTCTTGTGCGTAACTCATTTCGCCACGGCAAAGAACAAACTTCGCCGCGGCGAATCTTCATGAAGAATTTTGAAATTATAGAATTGCTCTCCGCTTGCTTCTTTGCTTGAATCTTCGATCTTCGATGCTCTCCCATGGGAACAAGCTTCATAGTGCTTTACTCTGCTTCAGAACTCTCCCAACTTCTAAGATTCGCTTACTTTTGAGTCTAGAAACTCTAATTCGCTCATTATTTGCTCAAAATGTCCATTTTGGCCTGAAATACAAAATGTAAAGAATTAAGTAGCAATTCAGGCATAAATGAACTAAGAAGTATCTAAAATCCAGCCTAAAAGCCTAAATAAAATAGTATAATCCTTAGATTATCAAATACCCCCAAACTAAAGACATGCTCGTCCCCGAGCATCAGGTACAAAACTCAAAGAAAGAAAACAATGAACAACCAAAACACGACACAATAAAACTGGAAATGAACAAACAAAAATTAGACTCAACTCAACATACGAATTTCCTAGAATTTATACAAGTCTCAAAGGTTGTTGAAAAATTATTACTAGAGAAATATTCAACACTCCAAGAAGTTATAAGTTACATCGACTATCTTTCTCTATTGGTCCCCCGAGTAGGTGATCCCCACTTCAATCCACCTTCCGACTTCCTGGATTATTCTATGTAGACATGCAAAGTTTATCAAATGGCTGCAGACTCCATAAGCCTAAATATTGAACTACTCTCCACTAATGAGGATTAGACATCGCTAAGAATCAAAAGGTCTTTGCAAGCTTGTAATGTTAGGCTCGGGCAGTGGGCTCCAAAGGAAAGGAAAGGACAAACAAAACAAAAGAACTTTGTTTCCTTAAAGCAAACACTAAGACTTAATCCAACTCCCACTTCCTTTCTCAACCATCACTCAAAGTGTCAACCATTTAACAACCTTCAACCATGAACAACTCTTATTTTTGCTATTGTAATGCAATTCTCGAAAAAGAAATTTTTTTTTTTTTTTTAACAAAATAACAAAAATCTCAAATTGAGGTTAATTATGTCTCTTATTCTTCTTGCCCTTCTCACAACCCCCAAACTATTCTTTTAGTTCATTCACACAACTCTTCAAGTTCTTTGTGTTTGCATTAGGTCTAAAATTCTCCTAAAGAGTATGATTATGTGTTTAGGGTAATTGTATTGGACAATTTTTGGTTTGCAAGGGAATAAAAAGCAATGATAATCTCATAAGGCTCAAATGGGTGACTAGGGAAAAATTCATTCGTGGATTGGCTGGAAAGGCTCAAACGTTCCGAAAAATGTCTAAATCATTTCCTCAACAGTGTCTATTCCTAGAATCCCGCCTCAAGCACTTCTCTACTAGGTTCTAGAGTCCACCAACATTATCAAAACTTTACCTAACCACATAAAATGAATCTAAGCATGCCGAAATAAATGAAAATGGTGGTTGAACCACTCAACAAACCTCAATCAAAATTCAGTCAATCAACATAAACTTGAAGCAATGCTTAACATTTTTCAACAATAAAATCCCAACAACCGTATTCTCATAATTGATTTATACAATTCATCATTGGCACACACAACAAAGCCAAATAACATAAACAAAAGTCCAAAAATTCTCAAATTTTTCCTACCCCTAAACTAAAGATGACATTGTCCCCAATGTCACATTATGCACAAATTAGGAATAGAAAAACAAAATCGACAAAGGTACAAGATAGTTACCTGATTAATCCCTAAAGTTGAAGTTTCACTCAACAGTGTGAACACCCGGTCCTTGACTTTTTCATCACCAAAATCTGTAAAAACAATTGAAAACTGTGGTGTCCACTATGTTAGAAAAATTCACTGACTAATATGAAAATATTACAACCTTACATCAACTATGAAATTAAACAAAAATTAAACAATCCAAAACAAAAAGTATCAACTTAGTTCAATGTTCGAAATGAAATATAGAAACAACTAAAACAAACAAAAACAGGTGCTCAAGTGCTCATTCTTCGGCTTCCTCATCTCCCTCGGCGTCGTCCTCTTTTGAGTCAGAGCCCATCCACTCATCTGAATCCCAGTCAGCCCATTGGAATTCCGAAGTATCAACATTGAGCTTGGTGAAGCTACTTTTCTGCATGTCATACATCATCTGGGTCTGCTCTGCCAGCCACTCCTGACCTTTTTGTTAGGAAATGACCCGGTTGTGCAGCGGAAAACAAAATTTTATACAACCGTAGATCGTTCCTTAAAGCCCAAAATCAAGGCACAAATTTTACAGTTTATTATAATATCAAGAATCTGCAGAAAAAGTAAATCTAAAGCTTAGATTCCTACCCACGTTGGAGGCTCCACCAATATTGTCTCTGAACGTGTTTGCTACCGATCCAAGTGTAGGATCGAACCAAGAAGTCCACACGAAGACAACCACCAAGAACCAAGGAGGGATTTGCTAGATCCTCCTTGGCTTTAAGAAATCAAGAAGAAAAGGAAATATTTGATTTTTCAATCAAATAGTGAAAAGTGGCGTGGGAGAGTGTATGGGGTGTTGTGTTTTCTTTTATCAAAAAGGCAAAATGAATTAATTAAAACAAAACACACAAACACTATTCTTTTTATAGGCAAACCAAGTTGTCCTATTCCTACATGGAATGGGCTTGGGATCCAACCCAAACAGCCCATGTTGCCAAACACTCCCAATTAGATATTTTTTTAATTTAATTCATCATTATCTCAATTAAAATCAATTAATATTTAATTAACATTTAACAATAATGATGATTCAATTAAATATGTGCGAACACACATTTAACCGTAATTTCACTTATTTAACTTTTCTAACAAATTAAATAAAGGCTACGACCTCAGCAAATTTAATTGCACTGTGAAATTACCAAAATACCCTTTCGCCTAAAAAGACGAAAACGCCCTTCTTTCTTCTTGGCTCTTAAATTATCTTCTATGTGTGTGACCCATAGGCTCCTCATCATACCGGTAGTGTATAGTATCGCGATTAACACCAATTAATCGTCTCACTAATACACAGACCAAGATTGGCCCCTAGCAAGGCATCATGGCCACCCGATAGATTCGGATTCAGCAAAGTAGCTACCTGTCAACGATATGGTTACCGTACAATTCGATCCTTTCATCATACGTTATCTCGACGAGACGAAGGCATAGAAATAGTGTCAACCTTCGGTTACTCTCGATATTATATATTCAGTTTCTGGACCAATGACCCGTATTATAATCTGGATAGAGCAACAACTCAATCCCACTGTGGCCACAGTTTTAGTGTCATTGCCATATACTGAATTGCGCCGTGAGATAACTTCTCCCGTACCCGGGAGTGATGAATCCTTTGTCAATCCACCATAGTCTTGATACACTTCTTGATATAGCCAATCACCACCGTACTGACAGCTCTGAATAGAACTGCGTTAGGCTAGTGTCAAACTGTACCAGTCGGTGCACAAGGCACTCCGGTGACCTCAAGTCTAAGGATCACATGCACCACCATTCGTTAGAGGATTTGTTCCATAGACACTGGGGTTACCATCCATATGGAATCCTCTGGTGGGTCAGTCCAGTGAACTTGCTGCGGTATATCCGCCTACAACAAGCACCCATGTGTTGCACCAGGTTGTCACCAAACAACCTTGACAAGTGAGATCAGTCACTGCCTTTCGACAGGGTCGTTCAACACTATGATAGCCTTACCGTATTATCTGTGCCCTTACTTCAGAATAATACTAGGGCTACGGACGTTTCTAGAATGGCCACCATATGTGCTCATAGGGTTCTCACTATCAAGATTTGAAACACTTGATACCCTCGTCACGGTTCTACCATTCTAAGGACATATATCAATACATATTGCAATAATAATGATTTACGCGATATAGAATAAAAATGCCTTTTATTATTGATTAATGAACATTATTACAAAGAGTCAATTTTACAATAATTGATTGGCTCTAGGGCATCTACTCTAACACTTTTGCCATCTGTTTCATCCAACTCATCATCTGCTGCATCATTTCCCTCATAGTGGCTGTGGAACTAGATGATGTGGCCGTGCCTTGTGTGGTTCCCTGTCGTTTTGTCCCGACGCTGGGTTGTTCATCGTCTGGATGTTCAATATGCTTGTGATAATAGTATGAGTCAAGAACTGGGGCAGCATGGATAAGTGGCTCATCATCATATATCTCGATTCCTGCTCGAGTGCACAAAGCTGTAATGAGATTTGGGAAAAAGTAACTCCCTCGCCTTGGTTTGGCTGCATGCAGAATGTTGCTCAGGATAATTTGTCCCACATCCATTCTTTTTCCTATGGCAATAGAATAGAGCAATAATGCCTTCTCATAAGTCACCATACTATAGTGCGTTTCTGGCATCATCCTCGCACTAATAAAGTTCTGCCATAACCGAGCTACCGGTGTCAAATTAGTTCCCTTGATGCTCTTCTTGCCCTTTTTTGAAACCTCCCAAGTGGTGTTTAGTTTTGTAATGATCGGAAAATAATATCATCCTCAAACTGTGTCATCCTAAAATCCTCATAATCATTACAGTCAATCTTAGGTAGGTTATAAAATTCATTGATGACCTTCGCAGTAAATGCCACATCAGTACCCCTCACAAACACAGCACTAGATTCACACTCTGGGAGGTTGGCATAAAACTCTCTCACTAGCGTTTCTACAGCCGCTTGTGCAGGTGCACTCATAAATAGTTCCCAACGTCTCTCTTGACTCCAATCCATAGCCTAGCTCGTGGTCAATCCCCGCTCAGGAATAAATCCTTTATCTTTCCTTTGGGCTACCCCTTCATAGCGTGTCCGAGCCTTGTCATTTACAAACCAGTTGTCCACTTTCTTTCCTTTTCCTTTACCCTTTGATGGTACCTTGAGTGGCATTTTCCCAAAACTACCAATCAACTCAACAATTCAACTCAAAAAAATTCAACCCTAAGCGTCCCACGACAACCACAATCAATCCTGCAAAAATGGACAACACTTCCAAAATTTTTGCACTTAGACCCCCAAACTACGATTCTTCCAAACTCAACCAAACACTCTAAAATTCAAAACCCACTCTCTTCAATACCAAACAATGCACAATCAACATTTCCTCAAACAAAATCAAAACGTAAACTTCACGAAAATCCCCAAAACTCAACTCAACAATCAAATCTCAAATTCAACCTTAAAAATCGAAATTGGTTAATTTAAAGTTTGGAGGGCTTGAAATCTTACCAATCCCAACATGTTTTCACCACCAATTTCACCGATTTTGGCCCAGATCGCAAGATCCCCAAATTTTGTAAACCAAAGGTTTCCAAAAATTTTTGCGATTTTTCGTAGAAATCCTCGCTAAAATGAGTTGATTTTTGTGTTTGGGAGAGTTTAGTAGTTAGAAAAAGTGATGGAAATTCACTGGAAAGGCTCAAGATTAAAGGTGGAAAAATTTTCTTTCAAATGTGTTTGAAGTTTTTGCATTGAAAATGAAAAGTTGGGTGGGTATTTATAAAAAGCAGACTCCGCCGCGGCGAAAAATTACAGCAGCTTATCGCCTCGGCGAAGAACAATCTTCGCTGCAGCGAATTTTCCCTTAGTAAATTTTTGCCCAACATGCTTCTCTGCGGCAAAACCAAATTCTTCGCCGCGGCGGAAAAATACAGAGGCGCATCACCTCGATGAAATAAATACTTCGCCGCGGCGAAGTCTAGGACTTTCCGAATTCCAAATTTTTCTAAATGTGCTTCGTCGTGGCGAAAACTGGAAAATTCCATTTTCCGACTTGATTCGATAATTCACCTGAAACACCCAAAAAGACACAAATTAGACTTCATCTAAAAATAAAAAATAATAATAAGAAACTAAACAATTTCAAAATAATAAATAAAATACAATAAATGAAAACACTTGGGTTGCCTCCCAAGGAGCGCTTGCTTATAGTCGAAAAGCTCGACTCTCTCAAGTTCTCATGTCGGAATGTCAAGCCGGAGGGGAATTGACTTGCAACTCATCACTCTGTCAATTTATGGCTTCAACCTTTGGCCATTGACCTTAAATGTGCCTTTCTCTTCATGTGACACCTCCACCGCTCCGAATAGGTAAACTCTTGTAACTATGAAGGGTCCTGACCATCTAGACCTAAGTTTTCTTGGGAAAAGCCTAAGTCAAGAGTTAAACAACAACACTTTCTAACCCACTTCAATGTTCTTCTTCCTGATATACTTGTCATGCCACTTCTTGGTCTTTTCCTTGTACATCCTAGCATTCTCATAAGCTCTGAGACGAAACTAATCGAGTTCATTCGAAGTCAGCATCCTTTCCTCTCCAGCAGCTCGTAAGTCCATGTTTAGCTGCTTGATTGCCCAGTATGCTTTATGCTCGAGTTCTACTGGCAAGTGACATGCCTTCCCATAAACCATCCTGAATGGAGACATACCAATCAGAGTCATAAATACAGTTCTGTAGGCCCATAATGCATCATCCAATTTTCGTGACCAATCTTTCCTAGATGCATTAACTGTCTTTTCTAAAATTCCCTTAAGTTCTCTGTTTGACAGTTCCACTTGCCCGCTCGTTTGTGGATGGTAAGGTGTTGCAACTATATGTTTCACCCCATACTTTCCCAATAGGGCATTAAATTGCCTATTGCAAAAGTGCGATCCTCCATCACTAATGATTGCCCGTGGTACTCCAAATCTTGGGAAAAATGTTCTTTCTCACAAAATTAATCACTACCCTGGCATCATTAGACGGCAATGCAACTGCTTCCACCCACTTTGATACATAATCCACTGCTACACTACTACCAAAATGTATGTGTTCCCAAAAGAATTTGGGAAGGGACCCATGAAGTCAACTCCGCACACATCAAACAGCTCAACTACAAGGATATTGTTCAATGGCATCTCATCTCTCTTTGAAATATTACCACTTCGTTGACATTGGTCGCATTCCTGAACCATTCGAAAGGAATCCTTAAAAAGGGTTAGCTAATAAAACCTAGATTGAAGAACCTTGGCTGCTGTCCTAGCTCCTCCAAAATGGCCACCTACTTCCCCCTCATGACAATGCCTTAGAATACTCTCCATTTCCTCTTTCGGAGCACACCTATGTATCATCTGATCAGCACAATGTCTATAAAGAAATGGCTCTTCCCAGAAGTAGTATTTCAAATCTGAGAAAAACTTCCTCTCTTGTTGGAAGGTCATGCTGTTGTGCTGTCATAGGCACCTAGAATTAAAACCCTAAAAAATACACGTAGTAGTGTGAGTAGGGATCGTTCCCACGAAGAGTGTCTAGCCGAGTTTAATGTTACGTGAACAAGGCTGGGGGGTTTTGAGTAAAATATAAATAATTTTATGAAAAACAATTCAAATTAAACTATCGAAATCAATCAAATAACGAAACTTGGTCTAGGTCAACATCCACCATCGGAATCTTACAACTGATCATCGATACAAAAATAAATCAATTCATACCCTGAATATTCACCGTTGGAACTATTTTCCCATCTCTCCTTAGTTGTAATTAATTAAGAAACAAGTGATCTAATTAACCTTACTACTAAACAACCCTAGACAAGCGCCAAAAGATTTAATCTAGTGGCAGCCTTAAGACCTAGAGATATCGATGAAGCTAAACAACACAAACTCAAGTAGTTGCATTTAATTCAGTCAAATGTTCTTCTTAAGACTTAATAATTTCTGACGCAACAAATTCTTAAACCCTAATTACTTCACAAGTTAGAGGGATCAAACAATTACGGATTTGATATCTAACTTAGCAGTAGATTGCAACAATTAATAAACTAGTAGGCCTCCTAGTAATTAAACGCAACAATCATGAAAATATGCATAGAAGAACATCCAATACTCAAACATAAATTGAACACTTAAAGACAAAAAATAGATTGATCTCACAGTTTATTGATTCCGAGGTCTTGTTTCCTTCGACCAAGTTATAAAAATTAGCCACTCATGGCCATCACAAAAATTCAAAGGAAAAGTTCAAGAAGATGAGAGGGAGAGGCGTGTGTGTCGCTCTAATCCCTCATCTGATCTCCCTCTCTAAATATCCAATTCGAATTCTAATTCTACTAAATCAAGATCTCCTAAAAATATTCTAAAATCCCAAAATAACCTTTATCCTAATCTAACTAATTGAAAATAAAATAAAGTCTTAATACAAAATAGGAAAGTGGTGATTCTAGCTATAACTTGCATGCAACAGGTCTTCAAATCTTCCAATAATAAACTGCCTCTTTAACTTGCATGACAAGGCGGAATGTTCCAGAACGTCGGCAGTGCAGGTGCGTCAACTTCAAGGCCGATTACAACCTTGATGCATCAAGTATCTCTCAAGTTGTAGATCCCTTTCTTAGGGTTCCACTGAATTTTGAATCATCTCAATAGGAGCTCGGATGAGAGAGTTATGCCCAGATTACGAAGCAATGTCAAAATTGTCCGAATTCACCTAATTAGTTCCGTTTTGCATTTAACGCCTCCATTTGCATCCTAAATCAAAATAGAATAATAATGAGTACATTTAGGCAGCAAATAAGTATAAAAGACTAGACATTAAGGGGGGTAAATATGACATTTTGCATTCTCATCATATGCCGATGGGAAGCACTCTCGTTGACAAGTAGTTTGCAAAATCTGCATACCACGATGCTTCCTCCACTTTCATCAATTTCTCATCTAGGAAAGTTTCTTTGATTTGGGTTTCTTCTTCATTTCCCTGAATTGGTTGTTCAATCCTTGACAAATGGTCCCCCACTACATTTTCTGACCCCTTTTTATCTCGTATTTCTAACTCAAACTCTTGTAGCAATAGGATCTATCTTATCAGTCGAGGTTTCGCTTCTTGCTTTGCCAATAGTGCTTGATTGCTGAATGGTCCGTGTAGACTATCACCTTGGCATCTAGCAAATATGAACGAAATTTATCAAAAGCAAAAAACCACAGCCAACAATTCTTTTTTAGTGGTAGTGTAATTCAATTGTGCATCAGTGAGTGTTTTGCTAGCATACTGAATTGCATGCAACACTTTGTTTTTCCTTTGTCTTAACACTACTCCTAGTGAAAAATCACTAGCATCACACATCAATTCAAATGGTAGTCCCCAATCGGGAACTGCAATAATAGGTGCAGATACTAATAATTTTTTTAGAGTTAGAAAGGCATGCATTCATCATTAAAATCAAAAGCAACATCTTTAATCAATAAATTGCAAAGGGGTTTAGAGATCTTAGAAAAATCCTTGATGAACCATTTATAAAACCCTGCATGCCCCAAGAAACTTCGAACTGCTTTAACATTGGAGGGTGGTGGCAGCTTCTCAATCACGTCCGTCTTTGCTCGATCCACTTCTATTCCGTCCTTTGAAATTCTATGACCAAGCACTATTCCTTCCTGGACCATAAAGTGGCACTTCTCCCAATTGAGCACCAAGTTCGTCTCTTAACAACGCTGCAAAACAAAAGAAAGATTAGCTAAGCAATTATCAAAGGACGAACCAAAAACAGAGAATTCATCCATGAAGACTTCTATAAACTGCTCCACCATATCTCCAAAGATTGACATCATGCATCTTTGAAATGTGGCTGGTGCATTACACAACCCAAAGGACATCCTTCGGTAAGCAAAGGTGCCATAGGGACAAGTGAAGGTCGTCTTCTCTTGATCCTCAGAAGCGATGGCAATCTGATTGTATCTTGAATAACCATCCAAGAAATAGTAATAAGCATGCCCTGCCAATCTCTCCAACATCTGATCAATGAAAGGAATTGGAAAATGATCCTTCCTTGTCGCTCCATTTAATTTCCGGTAGTCAATGCACACTCTCCAACCTGCGACCGTCCTAGTTGGTATCAATTGATTGCTCTCATTCTTTGCCACTGTGATACCTCCCTTCTTCAGAACCACTTGCACCAGACTCACCCATGGACTATCAAAAATGAGATAAATTATTCCTGCATCTAGAAGTTTCACCACCTCCTTTCTCACCACTTCGTTGTGGTTGAACTTTAGGCTTGATATCATCCTCCATGAGTATCTTATGCATGCAAAAAGATGGAAAGATGCCTCTAATATCCGCAATAGTCCATCCAATTGCTGATCTGTGTTCCTTTAACACTCGAATTAATTGCTCTTCTTCCAATCTACTCAACCTTGAACTGATTATTATTGGGAAGGTTTCTGATTCCCCAAGATACACATATTTGAGGTGGGAAGGTAAATGTTTCAGCTCAAGCTTTGGAGGTTCTTCCTTTCTTTCCTTTTCCTTCTCTTTTTCAAAATCAAAATCCTCAAATTCTAGATCTTGGCTCTCATTAATCGGCTGAAGTGCTTCCAACAATCTAGCACATTCATTCCTTGCCGACTCGTCTACCTCTATTGTTCTTGATTGGACAATACACGCTTCTAGAGGTAGTTATGGAGTGTTCTCTTCAATGACCTCTACTACTAGTTTATCCACCACATAAACCCTAAAGCACGAATCCGACTCGGATGGAAACTTCATAGCTTCAAAAACATTGAATGTTATTGTTTCATCTTGAACTCTTAATAGTAACTTTCTTTCTTGCACATCAGTGAGTGCTCTTCCTGTAAAACCCCTCCCTAGCCGGGTATTTCCTAAGTATCCCTTGGCCATTGAGAACCTTGAAAACGCACGCCTAGAAAAGAAGTTTATTTTAAAATCCTATTTAAAGAATAAATTTGTAGTTTATAAACATATTTATTTATATTTATTTATTAATTCAATTTCTAAACTATAATAAGTTCATTGTATAAGTCAAAAAAGAAATATAGTTTCCTTTCTTGGAGTAAATTATGAAATCCATAGTAATACTTACTCGAACTATATATACTTTACAAAATTTACTAGTAATTTGATTTCCTTATTAATACAACATATTTACTCCATTTAGAACATGGACATATTTACTACATTATGAATATGAACATAATTACTACACTAAATATTAGCAAAACTATTCAATATCATCATATTAAAATGTCCTTCATGCTCATATCGTCCCTCGGAATCCTCTCCAGTTCATGCCTTAATCCTTACCTGCAAAACATTTTAAAATATTTTGTGGGGGTGAGCGCTAATCGCTCAGTAAGGAATATGGCCATTTAAAAACTATTAAGGTTCATTATACAAGTATTTACTTAGGACCTTCCCTACCTACAAACAAACCTTCATTTTCTGACATAACAAGTTCATAAAACATATTATACACTTTGGACATTCTCATAAACATAAGTCATAACATAACCATACATAATAAACATGAACAATTATGACTTATGAAATATTCATGTACATGGCAAGCTTATTTCTTTTGTCTTTATACTTGATGGTTTCATTAGTCTTTGTTATCTGATCGGATTCATTTGAACCATTACCTTGTTCTTGGTCGGCACCTCAAAGGACTCATGGTTTCAAGAATTTCATTCCTCTGATCTGGTTATACCTCAAGAGACTCATGGAATTCATTCTTTAACATTCATAAATTTCATTATAAAAACAAATAAAAACTATATGCATTCCATTTGAATGCAAACATATGGACTAAATCTCCCATGCTCAATATACTAATCTCCTTCAGTAGCAGATTATTCAGGGGTTTATTAGAATTAGAAACAAATGGGAATTCATGAAGAAGGTGGATGCCTATATAGTTTGTCACTTTTCAAGCAATTTTCCCTTATCTTCCAGTTCGAATTGATTTTTGGCTAAAACATAAAAGTTTTAGGTATATTTCCACTTTTACACTTCAAGAATCACTCAGTCGGACTTCTATAACTTCAGTTATGACCGATTCAGTGAAGCTGTACAGTATAAGTCCTAAAAAGCCAATCTGAATTCTATTCATTTTAACCATGTCACCTTCATTTGCACACTTCACATCATTTGCCATGTCATTATAGGTATAAAAGGCCATAAAAACCTCCCTTTTTACAGAACCAAAAAGTGCCAAAACATCGTCCAACTACAAATCTCTTAATTGGCATAATCACCTCCATATGCATACATACACCAATCAACACACCCATTTAAACAATCCATAACCAAACATAGCATCACACTCTATTAACATAAATAAATGTAAGTTCCATAAACCCTAGGTGTTATCAATCGTAGTCATAAGGGAGATTTTTTTTTCCTACCTTAGTATTCAAAGCACAAGGACAACCTCCTTAGCTCAAAGGTTCCCCCTTTCTACTTACACACATAACCACTTATGAATTTCTCTTTTAACTAAAAGGTCAGAAAAAACTAGGGTTTTGAAACTCACCTTAAACCCTGAAATTGAAGGTCTTTGTGTGGATGGTGATCTCCTTTGAAAATCAACTTGAAATCCTATGAGAATAAAATGCTTGGATTAGTGGCTTTTATGGGGATTTGAGAGATGAAGAAGAAGAGATTGTATGTTTGGGGTGTACAAGGCCGACTACTCTCTCTTTAAACCTTGTAAATATATTCAATTGTTGCTTAATGTGATTGGTCAATAAAAGTTAGGTATAAGGGTCATTTGGCATAAATTTTTCATATAAGGGCGTTTTGGTCATTTCCACCACAACATAAAGATTAGCACCATTTAATGCCATTGATTCTTTAAAACACTTAACAATCAAGAAATCCCATTGGTAAATGACTAATTTACCTTGGTGCACTTTTATGGATACTTATTTCATATGGATTTGTATGAAAGAACATTATACCCTGGTTACCGTTTACGCCATTTAACCATATCAAAACTTTATGACCATTCTACCCTCATTTCTCTTCAATGACATCATCCTTACACTTTATAATGGCAATCTCGAAATACATGTAAATTGACCATTTTACCCTTCATTCAAAAAAGAAAGAAAATTACTTGAAAAGGTAAATTCTATACCTTAGGGCATCAGAATAATAATGTGGGGTTTACACTTCCCGTGGACAAAAATGGTTGGCCCAAAATAAGAGGAATTTCCTTATCCTCCTCCATGTCTAATACAACAAAATATGTCGGAAGAATAATCTTGTCCACATTTGCCAACACATCTTCTACTATACCCCTTGGATGTTTGATGGATCTATTGCAAGTTGCAATGACATGGTCGTTGGCTTCACTTCACCAATTGCCAATCTCCTGAAAACAGAAAAAGGCCATAAATATGTGCTAGCACCTAAATCACATAAAACTCGATCAAAGGTAATGTCTCCTATAATGCAAGGAATAGTAAAATTCCCTAGATCTTTGAGTTTTGGGGGTAGCTTCTTCTGGAGAACGGCGTGCATTCCTCCGTGAGCATCACTATTTCCTCATCCTCTAATTCCTTTTGTTGGATAAAATCCCTTGAGAAATTTCGCGTAGCTCAGCATCTGTTGCAATCCATCTGCAAAAGGAATGTAATATGCAATTTCTAAATATTTCAATGAATTTGGAAAATTGCTTATCTGATTTTTCTTCAGTCTCTAAGGAAACAGAATAAGAGAGGAGTGTGATGTGCCAGTTCTGGTGGTATCTCGGGAAATGGCAATTTTTCTAAGGAAACAGTCTTTGCCTCACTTCCGTTTCTGTTCTTCTTCCTAGAACTAGATGGTTTCTCTTCAGCAACTATCTCTCATCAACCTTCTCATCAGAGTTTTCCTTTTTTCTCCCTTTGATGGACTTTCTTTTCCCTTGATTTTTCCACCTCTTCCAACACTGTCCCACTTCTCAGAGTTATCACATTTGCTTGCTCACGTGAGTTAGTATGTGTTGCTCGGTAGTGAGCCTTGTGGTCTCTCATTTAATATCAGCCAATTGACCCACTTGTACCTCCAAGTTCCTAATGGACGCCCCTGATTTCTGAAATTTGTTCGTCTCATTCATAAAACCTGTGGTCTCCTGCATAAAATTTCCAAACATGTCTCCAATTTTGTCACTCTTTGCTCTCTGAGTGATTGTTCACCCCTGTTTGGTTTGTTGGCAATGCTCTTTGGTCCATTGATTGTTCGCTGATTCTGTTGATTCTGATTGCCCAAGATAGGTTCAGATGATTCCTCCAACCAAGATTATGTGTTGGGAGTACGGATTGTTCGGTTGTCTTTGATTCCCCGCCAAGTAGTTAACCTGCTCTGATGATGATGCTGAACAAACGTGTCCCCACTTGATAGTCGCTGCTCACGTGATTACCTGCACAAAATTCACAAGTTAGTTGAGGTGCTTGAATGGAATTTACCTGCATACTTCCAACTGTTTCGAAGTGCTGTCAGTTGGGCAGAAAATGGTTGTATATGCATCAACTTCATGAAGACCATATATTTCTTTGTTGCACCCTCTCATTAGGTCTTTGATAATTGTTGCTTGCCAGAACCTCAAGCAAACTCGTGAGCTTCTTTCGGAGTATTTTGCAGTGTTCCTCTAGATGCTGATTATATAGTTTGCACATTCACCATTAATCCGTTATAAAATGTTTGGACTTGCATCCAAACTGGCAACCCAGATGTGGACATTCTCAGTAATTCTTTGATCTTTCCCAAGCCTATACAATGATTCTGACTCTTCTGTAGAAACGATGTGTGATATCATTCAGCTTTGCTGATTTTGCTGGAGGAAAGAATTTGGTCAGGAACTTTTGCGCTAAATCGTTCCATGTTGTGATCGTTCCTGTTGGTAATGCCATTAACCATCCCTTAGTTATCCTTCAATGAAAAAGGGAATAGTCTCAATCTGATGGCCTATCTCACACTCTGTTTGACTGAAAGTATCACAAATCTCCAAAAAATTGGCAATGGTGTAGATTTAGCTCTTCCTTCAAATCTCCCTTGAACTGTACCGAATGTTGGATCATTGGATGATGCCGGCTTTATATCATAGTGTTGGCTTGTACTGCTGGTCTAGTGATACGACCCATGCCATCAACTGAGGGAACTGAAAACTCTCCTAGTGTTCTATTTCTGCCATCTCTACAACTATGACTTCTAGTTCCCATGTAGCTCTCTTTCTCTTCTTTCCTTATTAAGTCTTTAGTGGTTCTTTCAATCTCTGGATAACAGGAACCACTAGCTGAATTGCTCTTGCACTAAAACTACACAGAAAATAGAAAAAGTAAGATCACAAAACACCACCTAAAAGAGTAACAAAAAAATTAAACAAACAATTAAGCAAAAATAAAGCTCTAGTCTAGCTAACGCAAGAGAAATTTATGTTAACACAAAAATCAGTCCTCGGCAACAGCGCCAAAAACTTGATGCGTTGTTACTAAAAACTGCATAAATAGCAAGTGCAAGTAGCGACAAAGTAATAAAATGATGAGTGAGTATCGTTCCCATTAGGATGGTTGCTAAGCACTAAGTTTTCTACTGTTTTCAAGTTGGAGAAAGAATTTGTTGGATTAATGGAGGGAGAAAAATAAACTTAAAACTAAAACAAAAATTGATAAATGCTCCAAGCTAAATTATGAAAGCAAGATTAAAAACAAGGTAATATCAATTTAAACAACGGGTAGGGTTTTGACTTCATTCGGACTCTATGGATTAACCTCCGAATATGTATTTCATTTCACATGCATTGATTGTAAATCGAATTCTCTAAATGTTTAAACATCCTTTTCAAGCTATTTCCTACTTTTCCCTATTAAACTTCCGCACCCATAATTGAAGTTAATAGTTCTAAGCTCATTAGCACATGGAATCCTAGATTGATTTCATTGATTCTCAAATCTATATCTAGCATTCAATACTAGAATGGTGATTACCCAAGAAGCTTAACATGACTCATTTCTCAATCTCATCATGTTCATCAATTAAAAGCAATAAAATCAGAATAACCACACAATCCCTGCAATAGCATATGAAAATAACAAAAATCAATTGCTCAATCCATGGAAATCTGAATTGCATCAAAACCCTAACCCAAAATGGGTTAGTTCATAGCTAAATCAAAATACATAGCAAGAAAAACACTAAACTCAAGGTTTAACATATTGAAATAAGAGAAAAGACAAGAGATCTCCCTTAGTTGAAGAATCCACTAGATTCAATCCCAAATCTTCTCACTTTTCAACCCAAAATTCGTCAAATCTAAACTAAGGAAGATGAAAATAAGCTACTCTAGACTAAAAAACGACCACCCTCTCAAAATGGCAAAGTTTTGCTTTTATACTTCGCCCAAAAACCTAAGACTTTGCCTAAAAATGAAACTGTGCGTTTTAAAGAAACTGAAATTTGTAGACTTCGCCGCGGCGGTGAAGTTAAATTAACTCTTGTGCGTATCTCATTTCGCCGCGGTGAATCTTCATGAAGAATTCTGAAATTATAGAATTGCTCTCCGCTTGCTTCTTTGCTTGAATCTTCGATCTTCGATGCTCTCCCAAGGGAACAAGCTTCATAGTGTTTTACTCTGCTTCAGAACTCTCCCAACTTCTGAGATCCGCTTACTTTTGAGTCCAGAAACTCCAATTCGCTCATTATTTGCTCAAAATGTTCATTTTGGCCTGAAACACAAAATGTAAAGAATTAAGTATCAATTCAGGCATAAATGAACTAAGAAGTATCTAAAATCCAGCCTAAAAGCCTAAATAAAATAGTATAATCCTCGGATTATCAACAACGCCACAGTGTGGGGACACAACAAGCAGACTCAGCAAAATGTGTGAGCATTCAACAAATGTGAGCACACAAGGAGCAGACATGAAGAAAACAAGTCTTTTACACAATTTGTATGCACAACATCCCAATTTGACAGCAAATTCCAAAAGCATCAGACTTTATTTACAAAAAGAAAGACAATTAAATAAAATTAAAATAATGAAATGCTTCACATGATTTTTTGAAGCTCAAGACAATCAATCTGTGCAAATCATCATAATAAATCAAATTTTCAATCTTAAAAAGGCGCAATTACTCATAAGGAAGTTGTCAACATAATGCAATCAAAACAACACTTCTTTAATCACATGCAAGAGAGATAAAGTCACAAGAGCTTGTCTAAGTGTGTGATAGTGTCCCCAAGGTGGTTAAATGGCACATTGGTCAATTTAAAAATTTGTAAGAGATACTCCTCCTTCCCTCATGCCCTACAATAATTTTTCATTTTTCTTTTTCAGCATAGGAAATATGAATTTTTTTGTTCATATTGAACAAGGAGCAATTAACTCTCATAAACGTAACCAAAATGTAGCTTCCACACTTGCAAGAAGGTAGTCCTCTTAGTGGTAGATTTTCCAAGATATAGGGGTCTCTACAAATCAGACAATTACTCAAAATAACTTTCACACTTCATGCAAGGTAGCTCTTTCATAATGATGACAAGAATGGACAATCAACTCATGATGCGATAAGGTCATGTTATAGAGAGAGTCTTAGTGGACATAACAAAACAAAGTTAGCACACATATATGAGAAAATTAATGACAGTTAGAGTGCTAGCACATATTAAAGAATCTTGACAAACAAAAATAAAAGTAGCATGTTCATGCTTTATTTATTAACAGAAATGAAAAAACTATTCAAGTTGAAGTAGTCCAATGGACTTCCTCAAGAAAACAAAAGTGTTATAGTCAAGTGCTTTTGTAAATAAATCAGCCAATTGGGATTTTGTGTTCACATAAGCAAGTACAATGAAGTTCTCCTCAACTAACTCTCTAATGAAATGATGTCTTATGTCAATGTGCTTAGTTCTAGAATGTTGGACTGGATTCTTCAAGATGTTAATGGTACTTGTGTTATCACAAAAAATAGTCACACAATCTTGATCAACACCATAATCATTCAATAACCATAAAATTTGAGTGCAACAACTCCCTGCGGCAATGCACTCAGCCTTGGCAGTGGATAAGGAGATTGCATTTTGCTTCTTATTGTACCATGTGACAAGATTGTTTCCAAGATAGAAACATCCACCTGAAGTACTCTTTCTATCATCCAAACTTCTTGCCCAATCAGCATCACTATATCCAACCAAGCAATTGTTAGAATCAAATGAGTACCAAAGACCAAAATCACATGTACTTGAAACATATTTTATAATTCTTTTCATTGCATTCAAGTGTAATTCAGATGGGTTAGTTTGAAACCTAGCACAAACACTAACACTAAAACAAATATCAGGTCAGCTTGCAGTTAAGTAAAGAAGACTTCCAATCATGCTTCGATACAACTTATTGTCTACCTTTTTATCATGTTCATCTTTTGGACAATTTAAGGGTAGCACTCATAGGGGTTCTAGCATGCTTTGCATTCTCTAAACAAAATCTTTTCAACATGTTTCTAGCATACTTTGATTGGGAAACAAACATGTCATTATTCATTTGTTTAATTTGAAGACCAGGAAACATATTCAATTCCCCTACCATACTCATCTCAAACTCATTTTTCATCAGGCTAATGAATATTTCAAGTGCATATGAATGAGATGTAGAACCAAACACAATATCGTCAATGTAAATCTATGCACACATGATTTCATTGTTAGCACGCTTGATAAATGGAGTTTTGTCAACATTACTTCGTTCATAATTATGCTCAAAAAGGAAATTTGTCAACCTTTCATGCCAAGCCCATGGGGCTTGTTTTAAACTATAAATTGCTTTCTTTAATCTGAAAACATGATCAGGTTTGTGGGGGTCTTGAAAGCCAATCTGTAATACCCTATATTTTTTGTACAAAATTTTATTAAATTTTATTTTATGATTTTGGCGGGTAAAGTGTTAGATTTTAAAAGTTTAAAGAGAGTAAAGTGTAATAGCTGAAACAAGTGAGGACTAAAGTAAAATTTGCCAGATATTTTGAGCAACAATAATCAATCAAAGAAAAGAAAAAGGGAGAAGAATGGAACGACTGGTAGAAGAAGAAAGAGAGGAGAAAAAGAAGAGAAGAAAGAAAAGAGAGAAAATGGAGAAAAGAAAAGAAAGAAAGAAGAAAGAAAGGAAGAAGGGAGAGAAGGTAGAGAGAGAGGAGTAGAGAACGATGAAGGTGACTGGAAAAGTGGCTGCCAGTGATAGGCTATTTGCAAGTGTATGAAATCGTGCAAGGAGTAAAGCTCGAGTAAACGAGTGTCGAATCCCAAGAGAACTACCTACAATGTACCAAACTAGTTTATTTTAGTGCTATTTGATGAAACAAAATTTTAAGAATGAATTTAATGAAAAATAAAACAAACTAAAACAACTAACCAAAAGCAGAATTTGATTAATACCTTGGTAAAAAGATCAATATGACAAAAAGAATAAAAAATAGTTCCCTAGCAACGGCGCTAAAAACTTGACAGGCTATTCGCAAGTGTACGAAATCGCGTAAGTAGTAAAGCTTGAGTAAACGAGTGTCGAATCCCAAGAGAACTACCTATCAAGTACCAAACTAGTCTATTTTATTGCTATTTGATGAAACAAAATTTTAAGAATGAATTTAATGAAAAATAAAACAAACTAAAAAAACTAAACAAAAGCAGAATTTTGTTAATACTTTGGTAAAAAGATCAATATGACAAAACCTGGGGCACAGATTTCACACCAATTTAATCCTATGCATTGACAATTATTGCTAACCTAATTAAGCTTATTCTAAAGGCCAAACTCTCTAATATTCTACTAACTTTCTCTCGAACAATTAGCGAATTAACCCTTAAGCAACAACCCAAAATATCTCTAAGTTGGATTTAGAAGCTAAGAGATCATTAAGTTCTATGGAATTTATCAGAGCCTCACAGATCGCGGTAACCCATATCTAGCTTTCGCTCAATCTATGGTTTTGTCACCTTAGCCTAATCGGGTTTCATCTCCCGATCTCAACCCAACCCATAAAATCATTCAACTCTCGAGCCCTTAAGAATTGAAAGCATTACACACAATAATAAAACTTAGAATTAATGCTCAATTTAAAATCAACAACAATAACGTCAACACATATTCATAAATTGGGCTACATCTTTAGCCCTAGAAAAAAAGTTTGGTTCATAATTGTAGTAATAAAAACAACCATTGTATTAACAAACATGAGTTCAAGAAAGAAAAATAGAAAAACTTCTCTAATTGGCGAACGACAACTGCAGAAATTCTGATCTCCAAAATTATTGCCGCCCTTTCTCCTTCTCTAATCTCTCTAAAAACTAATTAAAGACCCTTATTTATAGTGCTAGGGTTTGGAGGTTAATTAGGAAAGAACTAAATGCCTTAAACCATTCAGTTTCAGACTAGAAGAATACAATAACCCAAACAGGCCCGTGATCCATCACTGCAGCGATCAGAAATGGTCGCTGTGGCGATCGTTCTTTCTGTCCCATGAGTCTGTAATCTTCAGAATTTGGTAAATTGCACAAAATTTGTAGCTCTCTAAATAAGCTTTCCAACACCACAAGAATCATTGAATTCTGATTTCTACAGCTCAAGTTATGATCAAAACATAGAAGCATACTCATCTTGAAGGATTTCCAGGTTTTACGTTGTATCTTCAACGCGTCACAACTTTCTCGTTTCAACTCCGATTCTTGCACCGTTTCTTCCAACTCATCATGAATTCCATCAACATCATTATTCTTCATTAAAATATCATTTTTAACATGAAAATACTCAAAATACACCCGTGATCCCATAAAAGGTATTTATGAAATAATTAACTCAAATTTCACATTGAAAACACATTTTCCACAAATAATCCAATTAAATCACTAACAAAATATGTATTTTCAAGCTCTTATCACAACCCCCAACCAGCTTCTTGCTAGTCCCTAGCAAACTAAGTGATAAAACAAGTCTCTAAGTGTAAAACCCCTCCCTAGCCGGGTATTTCCTAAGTATCCCTTGGCCATTGAGAACCTAGAAAACGCACGCCTAGAAAAGAAGTTTAGTAAAATCCTATTAAAGAATAAATTTGTAGTTTAAACATATTTATTTATATTTATTATAATTCAATTTCTAAAACTATAATAAGTTCACTGTATAAGTCCAAAAGAAATATAGTTTCCTTTCTTGGAGTAAATTATGAAATCCATAGTAATACTTACTAGAACATATTACTTTTACAAAATTTACTAGTAATTTGATTTCCTTTATTAATACAACTTTTACCCATTATAGATATGGACTATTACTACATTATGAAATAGAACAATTACTACACTAAATTAGCAAAACTATTCAATAGTCATCATTAAAACATCCCTTCATGCTCATAGCGTCCTCGGAATCCTCTCCCAGCTTCATGCCTTAATCCTTACCTGCAAAACATTTTAAACATTTCGGGGGTGAGCGCTAATCGCTCAGTAAGGAATATGGCCATTTAACTATTAAGGTTCATTATACAAGTATATTACTTAGGACCTTCCCTACCTACAAAACATAACCTTCATTCTTGACATACCAAGTTCATAAACATCATACACTTTGGACTTTTCTCAAAAACATAAGTCATAACATAACCACATTATAACATAGAACATATGACTTATGAAATATCATGTACATGGCATGCTTATTTCTTTGTCTTTATACTTAATGGTTCATAGTCTTTGTTATCCTCGGATTCATTTGAACCATACCTTGTTCTTGGTCGTCACCTCAAGGCCTCATGGTTTCCATAAGAATTCCGTTCCTCTGATCTTGGTTTATACCTCAAGAGACTCATGGAATTCATTCTTTAACATTTCAAAATTTTTCATAAAACAACTAAATAAGCTATATGCATTACCATTTGATGCAACATATGGACATAACATCTCCCATGCTCAATCTACTATATTCTCCTACTAAACTTCTTAACTTATTCATTCAATTCTGATACAATACAAGGAATTCAGTAGTAAGATTTCAGGGCTTATTAGAATTAGAACATTGGGAATTTCCACGAAGAAGGTGGATGCCATATAGTTTGTCAATTTTCAAGAAATTTTTCCCTTTCTTCCATTCGAATTGATTTTTGGCTAAAACATAAAAGTTTTGGTATATTTCTCCAGTTTTTAACACTTCAAATCAACTCAGTCGGACTTCTATAACTCAGTTATGACCGATCAGTGAAGCATGTACAGTATAAGTCCTAAAAAGCCAAATCCGAATTCTATCATTTTAACATGTCACCTTCATTTGCCATTCACATCATTTGCCAGGTCATTATAGGTAAAAGCCATAAAAACCTCCCTTTTACAGAACCAAAAAGTGCCAAAACATCGTCCAACTACAAATCTCTTATTGGCATAATCATCCTCCATATGCACACTACACCATCAACACACCCATTTAAACAATCCTAACCAAAACATAGCATCACACTCATATTAACATAAATAATGTAAGTTTCATAACCCTAGGTGTTATCATTGTAGTCATAAGGAGATATTTTTCCTTACCTTAGTATTCAAAGCCAAAGGTACTCCTCCTTGGCTCCAAAGTTTCACCTTTCTACCTTACACACAACCACTTATGAATTTCTCTTTTAACTAAAAAATTCAGAAAAACTAGGTTTTGAAACTCACCTTAACCCTGAAATTGAAGTTCTTTAAGGGTGGATGGTGATCTCCTTTGAAAATCAACTTGAAATCCTAAGAAAATTTGAGAATAAAAGCTTGGATTAGTGGCTTTTATGGTGATTTGAATGAAGAAGAAGATGATATGTGTGGGTGTCAAGGCCGACTACTCTTCTTTAAACCTTGAAATATTATTCAATGTTGCTCTAATGTATGGTCAATAAAGTTAGGTATAAGGGTCATTTGGCATAATTTTTCATATAAGGGCGTTTTGGTCATTTCCACCACAACATAAAGATAGCACTCATTTTGCATTTGACTTATTTAAAACACTAACCTTAAGCAATCCCATTGGGAATGACTAATTTACCCTTGGTGCACTTTTATGGACACTTAACAATGGTTTTGTATGAAAAGACCTTATACCCTGGTTACGCGTTTATGCCATTTAACCTTATCAGTCACTTTATGACCATTCTACCTCATTTCTCTTCATGACATCACCCTTTACACTTTATAATGGCCACATCTGAAATACATGTAAATTGACCATTTCCCCTTCCATTCAAAAAAGAAAATTACTTGAAAAGGTAAATTTCATACCTTAGGGCATCGGAATAATAACGCGGGGTTTACACTAAGCTGAAAATAAAACAAACAATTAAAACATTAAACCTATACTCAACATCCTAAATCACTTTCGTGGTTGACACGATTGCATTTAGCGTATGCAACAAGCCTTTAAACCCCTAGTCGGCCCTAGTTGGACGAGTTGTGGTCTCATGTGCTTCCAGCGATGATACCCATAAACATCCATACTAAACTTAACCTAGACTCCAAAAAAATAAAATAAACATAAAAAGAACTAACAACAAAAATTCTTGGATCAATTCATAAAGTTATCTCAAAAATCGCATATACACAAAACAATAGAATAATTAAAAATTGCCTAAACTCCACAGATATGCAAACATCAATTCTAGTTTGTTTCGACCCTAGAACATCCATCACACCACAAACCATTAGTCTACAAACCCGATAGTTTTATGCTCAACATCATGAACAAATTTTGATCCAGTATTCAGTTTATGACTTATATGTGAATCATGGAATCAACTCCATAGGCTCACTTTTCAAACCACTCTCTACTAATGTAGAATTTCACATTACCTTGGTCAATAGGTCTTGTAAAGGTTGTAACGTTAGGCTAGGGTGTGAGTTTATGAAGGAACGGAAAGGGAAATTAACAAAAATCAAATTAAGAGACTTAATATTCATTCATTCTTAACTATCATACAAAACACCTTCCCTTTTCTCTCAGTAACTTCCCACCTTTATCGAGCTCTTCCTTTTCGACACTAAGTAGGCCCATTTGCAATCTCACATCTTCGCAATGCTTTTCAACACCCACTTTTCTTTTCTTTCTCTCTCTCTCTCTCTTTTTTACAAGGAAGAAAGTAAAACACACACACGCCCCACTAATCTTACAAGCACTCCACAACCCCTAACCAATTTCTTTGCATAAACCTAGGTTGTGGCAAAACTACACTTCCTCACCAACACTTTAATAAGCTTGAATCACAATTAAGTCTCTTAAAGATAAAAAGGTAGGATTGTGTTTAGGCTCATAATCAGGGTAGGGTAAAAAATTTAAGTTCAAGAAAGAAAAATAAGGCTAAATTGTGTTTAAAAGGCTGAAAGTTAACTAGCGATGATATAAAAAGGGTCTGCTTGATAGGCTCAATTGTCCAAAAACACCTAATCATTTCCTAAGTGATGTGAACTCTAGGACTTCGCCTCGAGTGGTTGTCAAATGATTTATAGAGTTTGTTGAGATCGCAGAAATGTCCATGAAAACTTCACACATAAAATGTCTCTAAGTGAGTAAACTTAACCACTTTCAATTCACAAACCGCTAGGGTGTCAAACTATATTACTACATTCACAATCATCCATAATTAAGGCAAAATAATGTTCTCTAGCATGCTGTCGTAGGCACCCAAAATTAAAACCCTAAAAAATACACGTAGTATGTGAGTATGGATCGTTCCCACGAAGAGTGTCTAGCTGAGTTTAATGTTATGTGAACAAGGCTGGGGGTTTGTGATAATAGAAATAATTTTAGGAAAATATTCAAAATAACTATCGAAATCATCAAATAACGAAACTTGGTCTAGGTCAACATCCACCATCGGAACTTACAACTGATCATCGATACAAAAATAAATCAATTCATACCTGAATATCACCGTTGGAACTTTTCCTATCTCTCCTTAGTTGTAATTAATTAAGACAAGCGATCTAATTAACCTTACTACTAACAACCCTAGACAGCACTAAAGATTTAATCTAGTGCAGCCCTAAGACCTAGAGAGATCGATGAAGCTAAACAACACAAACTCAAGCGGTTGCATTTATTTAGTTGAATGTTCTTCTTAAGACTTAATAATTCCTGACGCAAACAATTCTTAAACCCTAATGCTTCACAGTTAAAGGGATCAAACAATTATGGATTGATATCTAACTTGCAGTAGATTGCCAACTTAATAAACTAGTAGCCCCTCAGTATTAAACGCAACAATCATGAAAATATGCATAGAGAACATCCAATACTCAAACATAAATTGAACCTTACACGAAAAAAAACCAGATTGATCTCACAGTTTATTGATTCCGAGGTCTTGTTTCCTTTGACTAAGTTATAAAAATTAGCCACTCATGGCCATCACAAAAATTCAAAGGAAAAGTTCAAGAAGATAACGAAGAAGAAAAATTCCAGAAGAACGAATTCCAGAAGAGAGAAGAGTTAGGCTTGTGTGATATGTGTTATCCCTAATCTGATCTCCCTCTCTCAATATCCCCTTCGAATTTTAATTCTCCTCAATCTCCTAAAAATATTCTAAAATCCTAAAATAACCTTTATCCTAATCTGAGTAATTGAAAATAAAATAAAGTCTTAATACAAAATAGGAAAGTGGTGTTTCCAGCTGTAATTTGTGTGCAACAGGTCTTCAAAACTTCTTGTAATAATCTGCATATTAGAATTGCATGACAAGGTGGAATGTTCCAGAACGTCGGTAGTGCAGGTACGTCAACTTCAAGCTCGATTACAACCTTGATGCAGCGAGTATCTCTCCAAACTCAAAACATAAAAGTTGTAGATCTCTTTCTTAGCGTTCCTTAGAATTTTGAATCATCTTAATCAGAGCTCGGGTGAGAGAGTTATGCCTAGATTACGAATCAATTTTGAAACTGTCCGAATTCACTTAATTAGTTCCGTTTTGCAATTAATGCCTCCATTTGCATCCTAAATCAAAATAGAATAATAATGAGTACATTTAGGCAGCAAATAAGTATAAAAGACTAGACATTAAGGGGGTAAAAATGACATTTTGCATTCTCATCATTCTCCATTTGTTACATGTTATTGCAGTCATATTCCTATCATAGACATATAAATTAATCCAAGAATAGAACCAAATTCAAAACAGAACACAAAAATAAAAAATAAAAATTTCTCATAAATCCATAAATTCGAAATCTTTGGGAAGAAACTTCCCTTACCCCCAACCTAAAATCTACATTGTCCCCAATGTACAAATGTAAACAAAAGGAAAAAGAGAAAAAGAAAAGTTACCCCCTTTGCAATGGTGAAGTGCGAATACGCATGACAATTCTATCACCAACTCGTTTCATTCCATTGTTGCCTTTTAATTCTGTCAAAGCAAAGAAACTTGCAGTGCACCTCATCGGAAACACACATGACGTGTTAAATTTATGAATTTAGAGAAACAAACACAACATCAAAATTATTTACACTAAACAAAAAGAAAAAAAAAATTAAACATTCTTGAAAATTAATGCCTGCAAAAATAACAAACTAATCAATAAGAGGAAAAAAAAAAAAAACAAAAATAAAAAGCTTGGGTTGGCTCCCAAAAGCGCTTGGTTAAATTCGTAAGCTTGACTTTTCATTTTCTTAAATCCAGATCATCTAGGAGAATCCGAGCCCTCATATCCTTAATTTCACCATTCACATAAGGCTTTAATCGTTGTTCATCTACCATCTCAAAGTCAACCTCCATAGTCCTAGAGTTGACTAAACTATTCTCTAGGGGTGAACTAGGATAGTTTTCTTCTAATTTTTTATTCACTATGTTATCAAGGACACTAATCTCAAAGCATGTGCCTAAGTTGGATGGACGCTTCTTAACATAAAAAACATTAAACTCTACTTGTTCATCTTCTACCCTTAAGATTAGTTTCCCTTGATGAGCATCTATCAATGCTTTACCTATTGCTAGAAAAGGTCGTCCTAGGATTAAAGGCATTTCCCGATCTTCCTCCATGTCTAACACTATGAAATCTACTGGGAAAATCAGTTTGTCTACCTTAATCAAGACATCTTGTGCCACCCCCCTAGGATATGTTATTGATCAATCTGCCAATTTGAGAGACACGGTGGTTGGCTTCAATTCTCCTAATCCAAGTTTCCTGTAAATAGAAAACGGCATTAAATTTATACTTGCCCCTAAATCACACAAAACCTTGTCAAAATAACAACTACCAATAATAAAAGGGATACTAAAAACTCCTGGATCTCATAGTTTAGGTGGTAGTTTCTTTTCAATCAGCGCATTGTATTCCTCCGTTAACATGACTTTATCGTGTTCTTCAAATTTTCTCTTGTGTGTGAGGATCTCCTTTAGAAACTTCACATATTTCTGTTGGAGTAGGTGCCCTAGAGCCAATCAATTATTGTGGAATTGACTCTTTGTAATAATGTTCATTAATTAATAAAATGCATTTTATTCTATATCGCGTAAATCATTATTATTGCAATATGTATTGATATATGTCCTTAGAATGGTAGAACCGTGATGAGGGTATCAAGTGTTTCAAATCTTGATAGTGAGAGCCCTATGAGCACATATAATGGCCATTCTAGAAACGTTCGTAGCCCTAGTATTATTCTGAAGTAAGGGCACAGATAATACGGTAAGGCTATCATAGTGTTGAATGACCCTGTCGAAAGGTAGTGACTGATCTCACTTGTCAAGGTTGTTTGGTGACAACCTGGTGCAATACATGGGTTCTTGCTATAGGCGGATATACCGTAGCAAGTTCACTAGACTGACCCACCAGAGGATTCCATATGGATGGTAACCCCAGTGTCTATGGAATAAATCCTCTAACGAATGGTGGTACATGTGATCCTTAGACTTGAGATCACCGGAGCACCTTGTGCACCGATTGGTGTAGCTTGACACTAGCCTAACGTAGTTCTATTCAGAGCTGTCAATACGGTGGTGATTGGCTGCATCAAGGAGTGTATCATGACTATAGTGGATAGACAGAGGATTCATCACTCTCGGAAACGGGAGAAGTTATCTCACGGCGTAATTCAGTATATGGCAATGACACTAAAACTGTGGCCACAGTGGCATTGAGTTGTTGCTCTATCCAGTTTATAATACAGGTCATTGGTCCAGAAACTAAATACATAATATCGAGAGTAACCGAAGGTTGACACTATTTCTATGCCTTTGTCTCGTCGAGATAACGTATAATGAAAGGATTGAATTGTACGATAACCATATCGTTGACAGGTAGCTACTTTGCTGAATCCGAATCTATCGAGTGGCCATGATGCCTTGCTAGGGGCCAATCTTGGTCTGTATATGAGTGAGACGATTAATTGGTGTTAATCGCAATACTATACACTGCCGGTATGATGAGGAGCCTATGGGTCACACACATAGAAGATAATTTAAGACTCAAGAAGAAATAAGGGTGTTTTCGTCTTTTTAGGTGAAAGGGTATTTTGGTAATTTCACAGTGCAATTAAATTTGTTGAGGTCGTAGCCTTTATTTAATTTATTAGAAAAATTAAATAAGTGAAATTACGTTTAAATATGTGTTCGCATATATTTAATTAAATCATCATTATTGTTAAATGTTAATATATAGATTAAATATATATTAATTGATTTTAATTGAGATAATGATGAAATAAAAATAAAATATCTAATTGGGAGTGTTTGGTAACATGGGGTGTTTGGGTTGGAGCCCAAGCGTATTCCATATAGGACTAGGGCAACTTAATTTACTATAAAAGAAAATGTTTCTTTGTAAAATATGTGACTTTTTCATTACACTCATTTGTCTTTGAAAAGAAAACACACAGCTCCATATTTCCTCTCCCACGGCAGTATTCCATTTTGCCCAAAATCAATTCATTTTGATTTTTCTTCTTTAATCTTAAAGCTAAGGAGGATCTAGCAAATCTGTCCTTAGTTCTTTGTGATTGTCTTCATGTGGACTACGTGGGTTCGATCCTACACTTGGGTCGGTAGCAAAAACGTTCATTGACAACTTTGGGGGAGCCTCCAAACGTGCGTATGTTTTTCTAAACTCATGATTAATTTCTGCAGATTTGTATTTTAACATAAACTGTAAAATTGTACCTTGATCTTGGCTCAATGGGAACGATCCATGTTATTATGATTTTATTTTCCACTGCGTATATGGACCGTTTCCTAACAATTTCGACATTTGTTCTAACATATCAACACAAGGAATATTAATATGCAAACTTCGAAACATATAAATAAACTTACCGAATTGCTTGTCAAGCTTTTGATTCTTCAAATGGTGTGGGTATGGAAGGTTTGCATGGCTTGGAGAAGCTTTCTACTCATATTTACGCTCGTCGAGGCCACCACTTTCATCATCGCAACGATGAGTGTGAACTTTTGATGATTCGAAAGTTAGTTCACGGTCGCCGCGGCCACCATATTCATCACCGCAGCTATCATCCTTTATGCCAATGATATTCTCCATATTTTCACGCTCGTCGAGGCAACAACTTTCCTTGCCACGGCGATCGTTCTTCTGCTCTTCCTTCAGATCTTTCTCTTGTTCTTGCTTCCATATTTCATCCTCTGAATTCTCCAAGGTTCTTCCACTCCTCAAGGTGATTGCATGGGTTTGTTCCTTAGGATTCTTCTCTGTATCACTCAGCAAAACTGCTTGAACTCTTTGCGTTAATATGTTATAGATCTGCCCCACTTGAGTCTCAAGGTTTCTAATAAAGGCTGACTGATTTTGGGCAAGGATTTCATTCTTTTCAAACCTCTTGCTTGTCTCTTCAATGAACTTGGTAAGCACATCTTCCAAAATTGATTTCTTCTCTTGAGCTTGATAACCATGAGGTGGCGTAAGATCGTTATTGTTGCTCCAAGAGAAATCATGATGATTCTGCCATGCTGGGGTATAATTGTTGGAATATGGATTCCCTTGCCTTCTTTGGAAGTTGTTGACGTAATTGAAGTGTTTGGGTTGTGCAAATGGACTTCCTATTTGGCAATCTCTAATTTCACAAATTGAAGTAGGAAACTTGATAGCATTAACTTTAAGTGCAGCACCCAATTGTTGTTGAATAGTTGAAACTTGAGCGGCCAAAGCAGTGTAACTGTCTAAATCTAATTCATGAACTCCTGCTACTCTCCTTGAAAAATTCCATTCCGAAGACATCATATAGTTGTTGCTTGCCATCACTTTTCTTAACTGTCAGATTGTTCTCTCGATTTTAGGGTTAAAAGGAACTAAGTCTACACTCTTAGTATGTGCATGATCCAAGACCTAAAAACAAGAACTTTGGTAAGCTAAACAAAATGTAAAAATAAAAGAACCAACTAAACCTAATATTAAAACTAAACTAATTAAAATAACAAGGAAAAAAAAAATAATCAAATTAGCAACAAAATATTTTGTATTGATATTGGTAAAAAGAATAAAAAATAGTTCCCTAGCAACGGCGCTAAAAACTTGACAGGCTATTCGCAAGTGTACGAAATCGCGTAAGTAGTAAAGCTTGAGTAAACGAGTGTCGAATCCCAAGAGAACTACCTATCAAGTACCAAACTAGTCTATTTTATTGCTATTTGATGAAACAAAATTTTAAGAATGAATTTAATGAAAAATAAAACAAACTAAAAAAACTAAACAAAAGCAGAATTTTGTTAATACTTTGGTAAAAAGATCAATATGACAAAACCTGGGGCACAGATTTCACACCAATTTAATCCTATGCATTGACAATTATTGCTAACCTAATTAAGCTTATTCTAAAGGCCAAACTCGCTAATATTCCACTAACTTTCTCTCGAACAATTAGCGAATTAACCCTTAAGCAACAACCCAAAATATCTCTAAGTTGGATTTAGAAGCTAAGAGATCATTAAGTTCTATGGAATTTATCAGAGCCTCACAGATCGCGGTAACCCATATCTAGCTTTCGCTCAATCTATGGTTTTGTCACCTTAGCCTAATCGGGTTTCATCTCCCGATCTCAACCCAACCCATAAAATCATTCAACTCTCGAGCCCTTAAGAATTGAAAGCATTACACACAATAATAAAACTTAGAATTAATGCTCAATTTAAAATCAACAACAATAACGTCAACACATATTCATAAATTAGGCTACATCTTTAGCCCTAGAAAAGGAGTTTAGTTCATAATTGCAGTAATAAAAACAACCATGAGTTCAAGAAAGAAAAATAGAAAAAATTCTCTAATTGGTGAACGACAACTGTAGGAATTCCAATCTCCAAAATAGTAGCCGCCCTTTCTCCTTCTCTAATCTCTCTAAAAACTAATTAAAGACCCTTATTTATAGTGCTAGGGTCTGGAGGTTAATTAGGGAAGAATTAAATGCCTTAAACCATTCAGATTCGGACTAAAAGAATACAATAACCCAAATAGGCCCGTGATCCATCGCTGCGGTGATCAGAAATGGTTGCTATGGTGATCGTTCTTTCTATCTCACGAGTCTGTAATCTTCAGAATTTGGTAAATTCATCAACACAAACTTTGTAGCTCTATGAATAAGCTTTCCAACGCCACAATAATCATTGAATTCAAATTTCTAGAGCTCAAGTTATGATCAAAACATCGAAGAATGCTCATCTTGGAGGATTTTCAGGTTTTACATCATATCTTCAACGCGCCACAACTTTCTCATTTCAACTCCGATTCTTGCACCGTTTGGTCCTGCTCATCATGAATTCCATCAACATCATTATTCTTCATTCAAATATCATTTTTATCCTGAAAATACTCAAAATACACTTGTGATCCCATAAAAGGTATTTATGAAATAATTAACTCAAATTTCTCATTGAAAACACATTTTTCCACAAATAATCCAATTAAATCACTAACAAAATATGTATTTTCAATCTCTTATCAGCCGACGAACAAAACTCTAGCGATCGGAAAGAATGGAGGAAGATCAAGCATATGGGAGGTAAGTAAAGCTTAAAATTCCCCTCTTGGATGAATTTTGGTTCAATTGATTTGTGTTGTTTATGATTGAGTACAATGGCATGAGAGTGAACTAAAATAGTGAGATTGATTTCAAAAATTTTATGTGGGTAGAATATACTTGTTGTTCGTAAACAAAAATGGGTTAAAGATATGATTTTTGATATAGAATAATGCTATGGACACCGATAATTTGCACCGAATTTTTGTACCAACGTACGTGGTATCCAGTTAGACGCAGCCATGTTGGAGACAACACTCGTCTTTCATAAATGAACGGTCTTTCAACAATTATGGACGCCCGTCCATATTTGATGAACGATCGTTCATCACAAATGGATGAGCATCCACGAAAATAACAATGGACTCTCATCCATATTATTTGGACGGGAGTCCGTCTACTATGGACAGGCGTCCACCTCATATGGATGTCTGTCCATAAAAATTTAGAAATAAAATAATGGACGCCCATCCATATAATATGGACAAGCGTCCATCACCAATTCACCATCTATAATATGGACACCCATCCATCACCAATTCACCATCTATAATTTTTACTGGAAGGCAAGCCTTTGACTCTGGACGGGCGTCCATTTTTTGGGAGTTTTATTTTCTAAGCATTTCTTTTAAGTGTCGTGGGCATAGCAGGAGCACATTTGATGCCCCACCTTCAATGTTGGTTGATTATGGTAAAAAAGGCTTGACTTTGGACAAGCGTCCATTGTTTGGGAGTCACAACAATGTGTTTATTTTCTAAGAATTTTTTTTAAGTGTAGTGGGCATAGCAGAAGCATTCAAATTACCCACTCATTTTAAATAAATAATTTGACAAGTTCCGTTCTCATTGAAAATGGACGCCTGTCCATATAATATGGACGGGCATCTATTTTTTTTTTTTATAATTTAAATTATGGATGGCGTCCATTCTAGGTGGACGCCCATCCATAGAAAATGGACTCCTGTCCATTCAATATGGACGACAGTCCATTGTTATTTTGGTATAACAATTCGTCCCAATTGGTGGACGGTCGTCCATTCGTGATGAATGGCCGTCCATTAAATATAGACGGGCATCCATAATTGTTGGAAGACTGTTCATTTACGAAAGATGTGTTTTGTCTCCAATGTGGCCACATCTGACTAAATGCCACATCCTTCGGTACAAAAATTCGGTGCAAAAAATTGGTGTCCGTAGCATTATTGTTTGATATAAGGGTTTATTGTGCAAAATCTGTCCATCTGGGATTCCAAAAATTGTTTACATGTTTTAGGCTTTTGATTGAAGGTAAAATTTGGATATCTTTTTGTAGGCTTCTTGAGGATTGTTTAGAAATTCATTTCACTCAAAAACTCGAAGGATCAAATTTTATATAGATTTTTGAAGTTGCCTTGTCAATTCTGGAATTTTCGTTTTCTGCAGATCATGTATTTTTGGAAAATGATTTGATGCATCTATTCTTATCCAAATTGAGTGATTTTAAATTCTGGTGAATCCTTTATGTGTCTAGTTTAATTATGGAGAGTTTAGTGAGGTTTATATTAAGGTTTTAATTGTTATAAATTTTACAACTTAGTAACCTCAATTCTGGAAACAGTTGGCAGATTTGAATGAGTTGAAAGAAAATTGTGTTTTAAATAGTTATTGATTCTAGAATGACTTGAGAAAATTATGGAAACAACTTATTTGTGTCTAGAAGGCCCCACTAAAATTATGGCTTAAAATGATTAATATAAGTTTTATGAAAAATCCGAGAGTGACCAATGTTTGGTTATGAGACAGTTTTGTTAAAGAAGAAGTTAGGTTAATCTTTTGGTGTGTGAAATGTCCAATGATTTTAATATTGAGGTGTTACCTTAGGGGGACTTATGTATGGAGGATTTATTGGATTTTGTATATAGGGAGGCAAGCGGGGGCATCATTAGAGGATTTCGATCATTTTTTTGGCTTAAAGAGTCAAGCTCCAAAATGGTGAGTGGAAAATCAAAACCCTAACTTTCATTTTGAAATAAATGTAATTGGTATAAACTTCAAATGAGTTTATTTGGTTTACTATTTTCCATAATTTAGTGATCTTCTTTATATAAATATGATTCATTGCTAATGTTATTGGTTTACATGAGAAATTGAGGTTTTTTTGGAAAATTGTTGTTGATAATAAAATAATTGGGCTAAAGTGTTATTATAAAATCATGTTGAAAACTTGCATTTTAGCACATGAGAATTTAATGTTATGTTATATGTTTTCTTGATGAATGAAGGCATGAGATTTATGTAAAATGGTGAGTTAAAGGTATTTATGTTGATGATAGTAGTTTTCAAACCACCATATATAGTACACTTCCCCCTCATGATATTGATTTGATTCTACGCATGCGTATGATATGATTTTGCTGGCCCAAGTGGGTCAAAGGCCCGAGCAAGGCAGATATTGTTACACATGATTTGATACTGCCAGCCCAAGTGGGTCGAAAGGTAACGTCCACATGGAGGTATGTAATTTAATTTATGTTTTTATAGCCCTTAGTTGATTTTTGTTAAAGTTATTTTGAGAGAATGTGAAGAAAATGCCTTAAACTTGTATTAAGGGTAAAATGGTCTTTTCAATCATAATTAGTTGAAATTGTGGGGAGTGAAAAGAGATAGAATTTCATGGAGAATGCAATAAAAATGAGGGCATTATGGTAATTGATTAAGGGACAAGATAGAATTTCTAAGAAAGTGTAAGGGCAAAATGGGAAAGTATGCCAATAAAATGAGATATTAAGGGTTTAGTCTTACAAACCCCCTTATTTCTCTTCTTCCACCGCCACTTTCCTTCCCCATTTTCTCTCACCTTTTCACTCAATTTTCCAAGGCTTTTTAAGGGCTTTTGAGTGGATTTTGATAAGGTTTTGATTCTAGGCAACAAGAGGTAAGAATTCTTGCTCTATATATAGGATTTATTTGTGTAGAAGTTGAATTCTTATTAAGTTTATGCTTAGGGTTAAGGGGAAATTTGAGTCCAACAAGAGTAGAGAGCTTCAGTGGAGACTACTCAAGTATAAGGTAAGTAAATCCAACTCAAAAATCCAACTCAAGTTAAAGTTTAAGAAATCAATTGAGTAGAGATTTCTTTAAGCATGTATATGTTATGATTGTTGGGAAATTGAGATGAGATTGGTGATTATTTATGCTTGTTGTTGGATATATTTGAGTATGAGAAGTGTTTTTGATTGTATGATGATAGATTGAAGTTTGGTTGAAATTGGAAGAGTTTAAGAAAGTTTTGGGAGTGTTTTGCCATGATAGGGATTGTGATGATACAAGAGAGTTTTACTCTCATTTTGGATGGTTTAAGAAACAAATAGAATTATAGTTAAAGTAGAGTTTGTATATGCACATTTATTGTTTGATGAAATGCCTAAGAGAAGCATGAGTATGAGTAGAAACCTTAATTTTATGCAACATTGCATATTTGCATTTCATGAGTGCATTTAAGTAAGAATTCTAAGCATGAGCCATCCATATGCATATATTTGTATATATGTAGTACTTAAGAAAGAATAAAGAATTTTAAGAATAAAACACTCTAAGAATAAAGAGAAAGAAGGAAAAAGCACTAAAGAATTAAAGAAAGAAAAAGTGTTAAAGAAGAGAAAAGAATAGGTTGTTGTGATGGGGAACCGTGAGTGCTAAGAAGAAATTCCCACATACACGCCACCTTAATTGAGTGGCATAAGAAGAAGAAGAATTGTACGACCCGTAAGAGTGTATGTGGATGAGGGTTGTACTAAGAAGTATTCCTACATGCACGTCACCTTAATTGAGTGGCCTAAGAAGAAAGAAAGAATTTGTATGGTCCGCAAGAGTGCATGTAGATGAGGACTGTATTCACTCACACGGCCAAGATTCCGAATCCATGCATCAACCGAGTTCGATCGGCAAAGAATAAGAAAGAATAAGAATAAGAAAGAACAAGAATAAGAAAGAATGAGAAAGCTTGAACAAGCAAAGAAAAGAAAAGAAAAGAAAAACAAGAAAGAAAAGAGAAGCTTGAGCAAGCAAGACAAGAAAGAAAAGAAAAGAATAGAAAGAAAAGAAAAGAAATAGAAAGAAGAAAAAAAAATGCATTTTTATGCATTATTGCATATGCATATCATTCATGTATATTACCATGAATTCCATCATGGTTAGAAAGAATAGAAAGAAAGAACAGAGAGAAGGAAAGAACAGCGAGAATTAAGAAGAAAGAAAGAACAGTAAGAATTAGAAACAGAGAAAGAAAAGAGAAAGAACTAAGAATGAAAGAAAGAAGAAGAGAATTAAGTAAGGAAAGAACCAAAGAAGGAGAAGAGATAAGGGATTTACTTACTGAGCATTTTTGTGCTCACCCCGTTGCTTTTCCATGTTTTGCAAGAAATAAGTGAGCAGCGGTCAGACAGAAGTCGACAAGCGAAGAGAATTGGCATTACTATCCACCATTGCTAAAGTTTTTGTATTTGTTATTTTGGTATATGTAAAGAATTATATTTTATAAGTAAAGAAAAATTTGGGCCTAACTATTTTTCATATGCTAAGTATGTATGTTTTTATTGTATATGTTCTAAAGTATACTAGTAGAAAGAAGTCATTACAACATGATTTTGCCGGCCCAAGTGGGTCAAAGGCCCGAGCTGTTAGGAATCGATCTACCCAACGTAACGGAAAAAAAATCAAAAGGATGAATCAATTCCTTTTATGCCAAGATCCGAGTATAGATTATATAGTTTACATGTTAAATCAAAATTCTGCACAAAAATAATATCGATCCATTCAAGGATCAGAGATCTTCTGCATGTTTGGAGGCTCCTTCAAGTGTCTCTGAATTTGCTTCGCTACCAATTCAACATGAAACCGCACGAACGATGATCCACACGAAGACAATCCGAAGAACCAACCTTGTTTTGCTAGAACAAAAGGCGTGGCTTCAAGAATCAAGTTGAATCAAATAAAAACTTTGATTCACACAAAGGGAAACGTGAGAGAGTGAGAGTAAAGGGGTGGCTACCTTTTTCTATTCAATAATAATGATTGAATGAATAAATGTTTTAACACAACTTGCACTTATATAGTGCATGTGCTAAAACCCTATTCCTATATGGAATAGACATGGGCTCCAACCCTAATCCACCCTTGTATTCAAACACCCTTATTATGGTATTTTATATTTAATTAATTATTATCATAATTAAAACCAATTAATATATTTATAAAATATATTAACATTTAATTAATAATAATAATTCATTTAAATATATATGTACATATATTTAAATATAATCTCACTAATTTAATTTTAATATTAAATTACATACAGGTAACAACCTCAACAAATTTAATTGCACTGTCAGATTACCAAAATACCCTTTTGTCATAAAAGACAAAAATACCCATTGAACAAAACAATTCTTAAATTAGATTCTAAGTGTGTGACCCATAGGCTCCTCATCATATTAACAGTGAGTATTATCACGTTAACACCAATTAATCATCTCACTACACAAAGACCAAGATCAACCCCTAAGAAGGCATCATAGCCACCTGATAAATTCGGATTCAGCGAAAATGCTACCTATCAAAGATACGGTTACCGTGCAATAAAATCCTTTCATCATCTTTTATCTCATCGCGACTGAGGTACAAAAATAGTGTCAACCTCAATTACTCTCGATATCTTTGTAGTCAGTTACTAGACCAATGATCGGATAAATATATTGGATTGAGCAACAACTCAATCCCATTGTGGCCATAGATTTAGTGTCATTGCCATTTACTAAATTGCGTAGTGAGATAACTTATCCCATACCCGGGAGTGATGAATCCTTTGTCGATCCACCATAGTCTTGATACACTTCTCGATGCAACCAATCATTACCGTATTGATAGCTCTGAATATAACTACATTAGGCTAGTGTGAAACTACACCAATTGGTGCACAAGGCCCTCCGGTGATCTCAAGTCTAAAGATCACATGTACCACCATTCGTTAGAGGATTTATTCCATAGACATTGGGGTTACCATCTATATGGAATCCTCTGGTGGGTTAGTCCAGTGAACTTGCCTACAGCAAGCACCCATGTGTTGCACCAGGTTGTTGGCAAACAACTTGACAAGTGAGAATAGTCACTGCCTTTCGATAGGGTCGTTTAATACGATGATAGCCTTATCGTATTATTTGTGTCCTTGGTCAGAATAATATTGGGGCTACGGACATTTCTAGTATGGTCACTATACGTGATCATAGGGTTCTCACTATCAAGATTAATTTGAAACACTTGATACCCTTGTCACGATTCTACCATCCTAAAGACATATATCAATACATACATATATGATTTACACAATATAGAATAAAATGCCTTTTATTGATCAATCAACATTATTACAAAGAGTAAATTCTACAATAATTGATTGGCTCTAGGGCTCCTACTCTAACACGAGCAAGGAAGATATCGTGTCACGACCCCATCTTACCGTGGGCATGGCTGGGCTGGGCTCGCCCCAGGTCCACTATCGTACCCCCCCCTTAAGGGATTTCTTTCGCCTCCCCCACCATTCGAACCCAAGACCAAGGGGCTATAGTCAATTGGGAAGCATGGTGAGTACCATCAGGCGAAAGAAATCCCTTAAGGGGGGGGGGGGGGGGGGGGGGACAGTACTGAGTAGAGTGTTCACGATATTGGGCCTGGGGTGAGCCCAGACCAGCCGTGCCCACGGTAAGATGGCACCGTGACATTTAAAAGGTGCCTTTTAAATGTCACGATCCATTCTTCACCGTGGACACGGTTGGGGTTCTCACATCCCACTTCACGTGACTACTAGGAAAATCCCCTCCCTCCCCTCCCCTCCCCCCCCAAGGGATTTCTTTTGCCTCCCCCACCACTCAAACCCAAGACCAAGGGGCTATAGTCAATTGGGTAGCATGGTGAGTACCATCCCATGAGATATAAAAGAATGGGTAGCCCCAGAATCAATTAAAGCATATAAAGAAACAGCATGGAATAACAACTGACCAGTTACGGCTGACGAACTGGCCTCGGCTTCACCCTGTGCCACTGTAAAAACTCTGGCATTGGTACCTCTAGAAGTCTGAGCTACAAGTGGAAGAGAAGCTGGGAGAGAAGCTTTATAATCCCGCATCAGATGCCCTAGCTATCGGCACCTGTAACACACATTTCTATCCCTCAAACACTCTCCTGAATGGTTCCTCCCGCATTTAGCACAAGAGGGAAACCCTTCTGTTCTGGGCCGCTTGTTCTGCCAGTCTCTCCTGTACCTCCTGGGTTGAAACTTCTTCTTGGCCCTTACTTCTCTATTCCTTGTAACATCTACTCTCTCCTTCTGAAAAGTAGTGGATAGTTCACTGGGTACCGCAAGAGATAACCCTTCTACAATATGCTTATTTACATAAATCTCTGCCCATAAAGCCCTTGTCAAAGCCTCACTATGGGTATGAGGAGGCTCGGCTCCCGTCATCACATGCCAGGCAATATCTGATCTCAACCCTTGCACAAACTTGTCCCTCCTTAGCACCAGAGTATACACTATCCCGGGTGCAAAGCGAGCAAAGGAGTTGAATCTTACTAAATACTCCTTAACCGTACTAGACCCCTGCTTCAAGTTAATGAACTCTTGGACTTTCTCATGCACTCGATCTTCTGTTCGATACTCGGCCTCAAATAATCTCCTGAATTCCTCCCAAGTCATCGATGCCATATCATGAGTCTCCTCCATTAGTTCCCACCAAATTCGGGCATCTCCCCGAAATAGGAAACTGGCATATCTAATCCTCTCTTTGTCATTCATGGGAAATAGTGCCGTCGTCTGCTCTACAGACTTAAACCACTCTTCTGCCTCTAGTGGGTCCCTAGTACCCCTAAACGCTGGCGACTGGTGCTAGTTTGCAAGCCCCTGAATCGGATCAACTCGACTCTGCACTATCTGAGGTACCGGCCCTTCTTGCTCTTGTCTTGTGGGCGGTACTCTACTAAAGGTCTCAGTTCTCTCCTGTACAACTCTCCCCTGACTCTCTGCTAACACCTGCTGTACAATGGTTCGAATCCTCGTCTCATCAAGGGTAGGGGGAGTTTGTTCCGGTGGTTAAAGGATTCTCCCTCATTCATCACACCCTTACCCTTCCTCCTGTTACTACGTCTCATCTACAAAACAACCACACTTGATCAATTCAAGAGAACACTTAACATAAGGAAAGAATTAACTTACACTGTCGGTTCTCGGACATCGTAGTGATGAGAATGGTACACTGTCAAATCCCAAAATCTCAGCTCTGATACCAAAAATATAATGACTCCATTCTACTCATATTTCTATAAAATATAGTAAAAATACATGTAAGACAACATAAAAGTTGGGCCCAAATTTTTCTTTTATTAAACATATACATTCTTTACACAAAAAGTTGTATCATGTACACAAGCATTAAAACAAGGTGGACAGTGTAGCCATTTCCCTTCGCTTCTGATGCCCATCCGACTTTATACTCACCTAGATCCTGCAAAAACATAGAAACAACGGGTGAGCACAACTAATGCTCAGTAAGTAAATCCTCAACTCATCTATCCCCGTAACTTTCTCTCTAATTCTTTCCTTACAGTTCTCATTTACTCTCTCTTTTATACTTCTCTCTATTTGCTCTTTCTAATAACTCTTGCTACTAACTCTCTTTGTAGTCACGGCCTCCTTACCGAGGCACGGTCGGGACTCGCTCCCTCTCTCCGTGACTTCCACTTATCTAGCCGATCAGACTCGGTTATGCATGATTTGGAACCCTTGGCCATGTGAGTATATATCTATCTCTCAGTACTCTCAGGTATAGCCCTTATCCGCATGCACTCTCGCGGCTACACCACTTCTCTCCTCATACTCATGCCGCTCTCTCAATGCGGCGTACATGCGGGAATACCTCACCCATTCTCCACAGGTTCCCCATCGCACAACCTACTCTATTCTTGTCTTTAGCACTTTTCTCTCTTTTATTCTCTAGTGCTAAATCTCGTTTTCTCTTACTAGTAGAGTTGTTTTCTCTTTACTAGTAGAGTTGCTTATTCTCAACATTCTCTACTCTTTCTCAAACTAGCTGTAATACCCAAGATATCAAAGGTATGTTCCTAACTCAATAGCCCTTTAGATGTTAATTTTATGTTAAAAAACATAAAATCAACTGAGGGCAAAATAGTCAATTCATTGAAACGGTATGAATCAATTATCCATAGAGAGGCTTAGGGCAAAATGGTTATTTTGCCTTGGATAGTATTGAAAAGTCAAGGATGAGTAGCTTCATTGCATTTAATGGCATTAATTAAGTAATAATTATGTCTAGTGTGAATGACCAAAATGCCCTTATATGAAGAATTAAGGACTTATGAGTTATACAATTAAAATAATTAGCGCAATTGCATAATTTTAGAAAATAATGAAATATTTTCCTATAAATGAGATGAAATTCGTTCAAGCCAAGGAGAGAGCCTTTCTTCAACATTTCTTCCATTTTCTCTCAAATCTTCCATAAACAAGCTTTCTTTCTCAAGTTTTAAAGGAGTTTTGCTTAATTTTTCAAGGAGAACAAGATAGGAGCCTTGCTTCAATTTGAGAGGGTTTAAGGTAAGATTAAAAACTTTAGTTTTGATGTGATTTGAAATTTGAAGTAGATGTTGAGGTATAATGTTATATATGTAGGATTAAGGTGTAAAAGAAGTCAAAGCAAAGGATTTGTTGGGGAAGTCTTTAAAAAGGTAAGGAAGAACCTCCCATGACTTTAGGGTTTATGCTAGGTTTGTGGATTTTTATGAAACCTAAATTAAAGCTTTAAGGCATAGAATTAGTTGATGGCATTGTAGTTGAACCCATTTATTCTACTTATACCTTGAATTCATTATACATGAAGTTTTGCTCTTTATGTTTTATGAGTTGTTATGTTTGATTGAAGAAAAGAAGTGTGGATACTGATTGTGGCAAAAATTGTAGTATTGGAGGCCACATGGTGTTGAGTTGCTATTAGAAGTGTTGATGTGTTGTTTGCATTAGCTTACAATGTTATAGCAATAATGGATGATTATGGGAATGAGATTTTACACTTCCTTTAAGATGTTAAAGACATTAAGGGGAGTTTTTATTTGATCCATAAGTTAACCTATTGGTTAATGTCAATAGGAATTGATGTGGCATAGTTATATGAAAATTCGATTTAGTGGGCTTAGGGGTTTTGTTAACCCTGCTTCAGTATTTCGACCATACTTGAGTTATAAAAATCGAAATGAGATGATTCTTGAAGCTTAGAAAGCTAAGATACAACCTATAACTTTTATTTATGCCAAGAGCCAATTCGTTTTAGAAGAGGATGGAAGGCCTGAAGCATAAACTGGTTATTAAAGTTTAAGATTTAACATAATCAATTCTTATGATTATGAATTGATTATTAATGTATTATTGTAATTATGCCATGTACTAATGTTTACCCATTAGTTATGATCTTTGAAAGATATACTGGTCATGATGTCAATGCATGATAATGTTATGAAATGGCATGAAGATGCAATGTAATACATGTTTTAAGATGATGTATTGTGAGCAAGAGGTAATGTAAATGGGTTGATAATCCATAGATGAATTAAAAGTATTAAGCTCACCAAAATATGTATTTACATGCCATAAGTGTTAGAGATGCAAATAGACATGATAGAGATGCATACAGGCATGATGAGAAATGCGTAAGCATATCCTCGCATATCGGTTGAGGAAAGATGAATATATGCTTTAGATGCTAATATGCTTACACGCCTCCTGATGATATAAGCTCTAGATGAATTTGAGGCTAGATGATATGAATTACTTAGATGCTAAGAAAGGTCCGATCGGCTAGACGTAAAATGTTTCATATGCATTTAGTTGCATTACATGAGTTATGATGTTATTTACATCATGAGATGATTTATACTCATGTTAGATGATTTTAGATGTTATGTCATGACATGTGATGTGTTGTACTATGTTTACATACTTATTTGTATGTGTACACATTGATGTTTATCTAGCCATGGGATAAAATGATAAAAAGCATATGAATTAGTAATTAAAGGGAGTATCCCTAGATGTAAAAGATAGGTGATGTGTTAATAAATATGTTTAAATAAAGATCAAATAGTACATTCAGAATGAAACGGATCATCCTTACTGAGCGATTAGCGCTCACCCTTTCATTGTTGATTGCTTTACAAGTAGACTAGAGCGAGGGATGTTGAGACAGCGGGACTACACGTGAGGGGAGATGATTTATTGTCATTTCGATGTTTTTATCTTGATGTAATAATGTAAATGATATATTTGTGAAATACCTTTGGAAGCTTCCACCCTATAAATGTTTTTTGATTATAATTTCTTAAAGTTTGTAAATTATAAGTTTGGATACTCGGTGACATTTTATATGCATGTTTTGGATATTATTATTATTATCCTTACACAGATTTTTTCTAATACAACTCTTTCTCTAGATATGTATCCTCGGGATTCTCATTGAGGGTATTCAGAGGATACCTACTGAGGGGGGTTTAACACTACACTCATAATGTCTTATACTCAAAAGTCTCTACTCTCTCTCAAGCTATTACCCAATACCAACTAATGCACATGGGTGGTTTATGCTCATTAATGCAATTAGGAAATGTCAATATGCATGTTGCAAGAATTAAGGCTCACAACTCATGCTCATATTTCTCTTAGGCATTTTCAAACAATTCATATCATACAAAACTCTACTATAATTACTACTCTACTTCATTCTCTAGCCTCCAAATTGGGAGAAAACTCCCTCATATAACCATAATCCCTGTCAAGAAAAACACTTCCAAATAGGTTTACACAACATCTCCCAAACTTCAACCACTTCCACTTCCAATACACATTCAAACACTTCTCTACATGAGTGCATCCAACCAAACACAAATAGAATCTCATCTCAACTCATTATTAACAAGCATATATCTCTCCTCAATCTCTACTCAAGAGCTTATTCAATTCTCAACTTGGTTGGATTTACTTACCTTGTGAAAAAGTGGCTTCTCTAGCACTTTTCCTTTCCCTGGTTGTCTTGTCTTCTCTCTACAACTCAGCACAACAACAACAACAATAAAACCATATAAGACTTCAATATAACTAGGAGCAAACTCACATCTAAAGCAAGAATCCTTACCTTGGATTCTTAGGTGATAACTCTACTCAAATTACTCAAAAGCTCTCTTAAATCCCTTAGAAATCTTGGAAAAATTGAAAGGAAAATGGAGAGAATTTAAGAATGGGTATGGCAGTGGAATGAATGAAATGGAGGGTTTATTTCACTTAACCTTTTAAGCTCATAAAATAACCATCCTTTCCCAATTTGCCCTTGCTCTTCCTTGAAATTCCATCTATATCCTTTGATTCATTACACTCACACCCCCATACTAACCTATTCTGCATGTAATTTCCTTGCATTTCACTCCCCACTTTTCCTGCTAATTAGGGGTAGAATGGTCATTGTGCCCCAAAAGAAGATTCTCTAGAAACTCAATACACATTTTGTCAAGCCCTTCGCCGCGGTGAAGAATCTTCTTCGACCTGCGAAAATTTATAGAACCTACACTGTAGGTTGCAGGACTTCATCGCCGTGGCGAAGCTCTTCTTCGCCCCCAAAGTCTGTAACACAAACATTCGCCAAGCCTTTACAAATTTCAGGGCAACCACTCAACCAACTCACAATATCCATTCAACCAAGGGCCAACCAACTATTAACAATATCACAACTCAATTAAGAGCAAACAATAGAGATTCAAGCAAAGCAACGTAAAATAGCTACATCCCTCAAGTGGGGGCGTTACAATTCTCCCCCCTTAAAAGAATTTCGTCCCCGAAATTCCCACGAATAACTCCGGGAAGCGATTCTGCATGTCTCGTTCTACCTCCCATGTCGCTTCTTCTACCCTATGATTCCTCCAAAGGATCTTTACTAGCGGAATACTCTTGTTCCAGAGCTATTTAATCCTTCGTCTAGAATCTGTATTGGACGTTCCTCATACACAAGGTTCTCTGTTAACTCACGTCCTCTACACTCAGGATATGGGAGGGATCACTACATATTTTCGTAGCATTGAGACATGGAAAACATCATCACCTTGTCCATACTAAGTGTAAGTGCCATCTGTAGGCAACTTTACCCACTTGTTGTAATATCTCAAATGGACCTATGAACTCGGTGCTAACTTCCCTTTGTTCCTGAAGCGCATCACTCTGCTTGTAAAGGGAAACTCTCAAAAACACCTTTCACCCACTTGAACTCCACTTCTTTTCTCTTAAATCGGCATAACTTTCTGTCGATCTTGAGCTTGCTTCATTCTTTTTCTGATCATCCTACATCCTCTATCATTTTTGAGTCATCTCTGGCCCAAGAGCAGTACTTAACTCATCCTTTTCACCTATTCATCCCAATACAGTGGAGACTTGCATCGTCTACCATACAAAGCCTCGTAAGGCACCATCTTAATTAGCTGATAACTGTTATTGTAGGCAAACTCCACCAATGGTAACTTTCATGCCATGACATTCTATAATCCAAACAACAGGCTCTCAACATATCCTCAAGCACCTGATTTGTTCTCTCTGTTTGCCTCTGCTGAGGATGATAGGCAGTACTGAATGCCAACGGGTACCCCAAATTTCTCTGTAAACTAGTCCGAAAGTTAAGACAAATCTCGAATCCCTGTCTAACACTATGATCTTGGGCCACCATGTAACATAACTATCTCTTTCATGTAGATCTAAGCCAACTGATCTGAGGTGGTACTCTCTTTTACTGGAGGAAATGGGTGGACTTGGTTAATCTATCCACAATCACCCATATAGCATTGTAACTCTCTGTACTCTAGGGAGACCTATATAAATCCATCAAAATACTCTCCTATTTCCATTCCGGAATACTAAGTGGCTGAAGCAACCCTGTGGCCTTTGGTGTATGCTTTCACCTGACAAGTCAGACATTTAGCTACAAACTCTGCAATATCTCTCTTCATACCTGGCCACCAATAGCCTGTCTTTACATCTTAATACAACTTGGTTGATCCAGGATGACAGTGTACGGTTTTTCATGACTCCACAAGAATTCTCTTTCTCAACTCATCGTTCAGAGGAATGTACAACCGATTTCTGAAATAGAGGACACCATCAACTAAGTGAAACTCCGTGTGCTTGCCCTCAGCACTTGCTGCACTAATCTCTGAACCCCTCACGGCTTGTTTTTCTTTAACTTCCTCCAATAAAGTAGATTGAATCTCTAATCGGGCAATCCTTCCCGGAATCACTTCGATCTGCTCTTTACATCCTCTTTTATTAGTCTTTCCTTTGGTGAGTCGGGATAAATAGGCTTTTCTACTTAGGGCATCGGCTACTACATTGGCTTTCCCCAGTTGGTACTTATCTCACATTCATAATCCTTAACCAGCTCTACCCATCTTCTCTGTCTCATATTCAGCTCCTTCTGAGTGAAGAAGTACTTTAAACTCTTATGATCGTGTAGATTACTCTTGGCACCATAAAGGTAATGCCTCCAAATCTTTAGGCAAAGACCACAGCTGCCAACTCTAAATCATGCGTGGGTACTCATACTCTTTCAGTTGCCGAGAGGCATATGCTATCACCCTACCTAACTGCATTAAACACGCCCCAAGTCCTTGCAAAGAGGCATCGTTAAATGTCATAATCTACACCTCATGTGGTAGCACTAACACTGGAGCTGACGTTAACCTCTTCTTCAACTCTTGGAAACATTCCTCACAAGCTTCTGACCATATAAAAGGAGTCTTTTGTTTGTTAAGAGCTGTCAAGGTTTAGCCAACTGGGCGAACCCTTCAACAAATCGCCTGTAGTAACCTGCCAGGCCTAAGAAACTTCTGACCTCTTTTACTGTCTTCGGCCTCTGCCACTCAAGGATTGCCTTCACCTTACTCAGATCTACAGAAATCCTTCCTTCGACACTGTATGTCCTAGAAATTTACTTGGTCGAGCCAAACTCACACTTAGAAAATTTAGCATACAACTGCTTTTCTCTCAACCGTTGCAGTACTACTCTCAAATGTTCCTCATGCTCTCTCTCGATTTGGAATAAACCAAATATCATCAATGAACACCACTATAAACTGATCTAGACAGTCATGGAATACTCAGTTCATCAAATCCAAAAACTGCTAGAGCATGTGTCAGCCAAACGGCATCACTACAAACTCATAATGCCCATAACTTGTACGGAAGGCAGTCATAGCTATATCTTGCTCGCCACTCTTACCTGATGATACCCTGACCTCAAATCAATTTTGAAGAAAATTGCTGCTCCCTTCAATTGATCAAACAAATCATCTATTCGAGGTAGCAGGTATTTATTCTTCACTGTCATCTTATTCAGCTCTCTATAATCAATACACATCCGTAGTATCCATCATTCTTCTTTACAAACAAGATTGGAGCTCCCCATGAGAATACTCGGTCGGATAAAACCTTTATCTAAAAGCCTTGGAGTTGCTTCTTTAATTCCTAAAGCTCTGCTGGGGCCATTCGGTAAGGGCTTTAGATATTAGTGCTGTTCCTGTGCTAGTTCAATACTAAACTCAACCTCTCTTTCCGTGGCAAACCTGTAAGTCTTCCGGAAACACATCTGAAATTCTCGAACTACGGCACCCTTTGAAATTCTGGCTGTAAAATCACCACTCTGCACTACATGGCAATATATCCAAAACACCTCTTCCTCAACATCTTTTTAGCCTTCAAACTACTAACAACATACTCAATTGATGGCCCTCTCCAAAACTAAATTTATCTCCCCTATCGAATTAAATCTCGTTTTCTTCTTCTGCAATCAATTTCTACTCCATACCTCCCTAGGAAATCCATGCCCAAAATCAAATCAAAGTCGGGCATATAAAAACTATTAAATCAACTATTAACTCTAGTCCATGATCACTACAGACTCTTCTAACAACATCTCCTAAGTCACACACTCACCCACTATAGGTAACTCTATCTTATGGTTGACTCACTCTCATAGGTTTCAAACCTAATCTCTCTCATCCCTGAGATATAAAGAATGGGTAGCCCCAGAATCAATTAAAGCATATAAAGAAACAGCATGGAATAACAACTGACTAGTTACGGCTGACGAACTGGCCTCGGCTTTACCCTGTTCCACTATAAAAACTCTGACATTGGTACCTCTAGAAGTTTGAGCTACAGTGGAAGAGAAGCTGGAGAGAGCTTTAAATCCCTCATCAGATGCCCTAGCTATCAGCACCTGAACACACATTTCTATCCCTCAAACACTCTCCTGAATGGTTCCTCCCGCATTTGCACAAGAGGGAAACCCTTCTATTCTGGGCCCTTGTTCTGCCCAGTCTCTCCTGTTCCTCCTGGTTGAAACTTCTTCTTGGCCCTTACTTCTCTATTCCTTTCTTATCTACTCTCTCCCCTGAAAAGTAGTGGATAGTTCCACTGGGTACCGCTAGAGATAACCCTTCTGCAATATGCTTATTTACATAAATCTTTGCCAGTAAATCCCTTGTGAAAGCCTCACTGTGGTATAAGAGGCTCAGCTCCCGTCATCACATGCTAGCCAATATCTGATCTCAACCCTTGCACAAACTGTCCCTCCTTAGCACTAGAGTATACACTATCGCCGGTACAAAGCGAGCAAAGGAGTTGAATCTTACTGAATACTCCTTAACCGTACTAACCCTTGCTTCAAGTTAATGAACTCTTGGACTTTCTCATGCACTCGATCTTCTGTTCGATACTCGGCCTCAAATAATCTCCTGAATTCCTCCCAGTCATCGAGGCCATATCATGAGTCTCCTCCATTAGTTCCCACCAAATTCGGGCATCTCCCCGACATAAGAAACTGCCTATCTAATCATCTCTCTTTCATTCATGGAAATAGTACCGTCGTCTACTCTATGGACTTAAACCACTCTTCTGCCTCTAGTGGGTCCCTAGTACCCTTAACGCTGGCGACTGGTGCTAGTTTGCACCCCTGAATCGGATCAACTCGACTCTGCACTATCTAAGGTACCGCCCTTCTCGCTCTTGTCTTGTGGGCGGTACTCTACTAAGGGTCTCAGTTCTCTCCTGTACAACTCTCCCTTGACTCCCCGCTAACACCTGCTGTACAATGGTTCGAATCCTCGTCTCATCAAGGGTAGGGGGAGTTTGTTCCGATGGGTTAAAGATTCTCCCTCATTCATCACACCCTTACCCTTCCTCCTGTTACTACGTCTAATCTACAAAACAACCACACTTGATCAATTCAAAGAACACTTAACCTAAGGAAAGAATTAACTTACACATTCGGCTCTCGGACATCGTAGACGAATGGTACACTGTCAATCCCAAAATCTTGGCTCTAAACCAAAAATGTAATGACTCCATTCTACTCATATTTCTATAAATATATATAGTAAAAATACATGTAAGATAGCATAAAATTGGGCCCAAATTTTTCTTTATTAAACATAACATCTTTTAACAAAAAGTTGTATCATGACAAGCATAAAAACAAGGTGGACAGTGTACCATTTCCCTTCGCTTGCCGACGCCCATTCGACTGTATCCTCACCTAGATCCTACAAAACATAGGAAACAATGGGGTGAGCACAACTATTGCTCAGTAAGTAAATCCTCCACTCATCTATCCCCGTAACTTTCTCTCTAATTCTTTCCTTACAGTTCTCATTGACTCTCTCTTTTATACTTCTCTCTATTTACCTTTCTAATAACTCTTTGCTACTAACTCTCTTTTGTAAGTCATGGCCTCATCTTACCGGAGGCACGGTCGGGACTCGCTCCCTCTCTCCACCACTTCCACTCTTCTAGCCGATCGGACTCGGTTATGCTGGATTCGGAACTCGGGCCATATGAGTATATAATCTATCTCTCGGTACTCTCGGTATAGCCCTCATCCGCATGCACTCTCGCGGTTACACCACTTCTCTCTCTCATACTCATGCCGCTCTCTCAATGCGACGTACATGCAGGAATACTCTGCCCATTACTCACAGGTTTCCTATCGCACAACCTACTCTATTCTTCTCTTTAGCACTTTTCTCTCTTTTATTCCTAGTGCTAAATCTCTCTTTCTCTTTACTTGTAGAGTTGTTTTCTCTTTACTAGTAGAGTTGCTTATCTCAACATTCTCTACTCTTTCTCAAACTACACTCATAGTGTAACTTATACTCAAAAGTCTCTACTCTCTCTCACAGCTATTACCCAATACACAACTAATGCACATGGGTGGTTTATGCTCATTAATGCAATTAGGAAATGCCAATATGCATTGTGCAAGAATTAAGGTTCACAACTCATGCTCATATTTCTCTTAGGCATTTTATCAAACAATTCATATGCATACAAAAACTCTACTATATTACTACTTTACTTCATTCCTTAGCCATCCAAATGGAGAAACTCCCTCATATAACCATAATCCCTGTCAAAAACACTTCCAATAGGTTTACACAACATCTCCCAAACTTCAACTCAATTTCCACTTCTCAATACACATTCAAACACTCTCATACGAAGTGCATCCAACAACCACAAATAGAATCTCTCTCAACTCAATTTTTAACAAGCATATATCTCTACTCAATCTCTACTCAAGCTTATTCAAGTCTCAACTTGGTTGATTTACTTACCTTGTGAAAAAGTGACTCTCTCTAGCACTTTTCCTTTCCTTGTTGTCTTGTCTTCTCTCTACAACTCAACACAACACAACAACAATTACCCATATAAGACTTCAATATAACTATAAGCAACTCACATCTAAAGCAAGAATCCTTATCTTAGGATGCTTTAGGTGATAACTCTACTCAAAATTACTCAAAAGCTCTCTTAAACCCTTTAGAAATCTTGGAACAATTGAAAGGAAAATGGAGAGAATTTAGAGAACAGGTATGGCGATGGAAATGAATGAAATGGAGGGTTTATTTCACTTAACCCTTTTAAGCTCATAAAATAACCATCCTTTCCCAATTTGCCCTTGCTCTTCTTGAAAATTCCATTATATCCTTTGATTCATTACACTCCACACCCCATACTACCTATTCTGCATGTAATTTCCTTGCATTTCACTCCCCACTTTTCCTGCTAATTAGGGGTAAAATGGTCATTGTGCCCCAAAGGAAGAATTCTCTAGAAACTCAATACACTTTTGTCAAGCCCTTCGTCGCAGTGAAGAATCTTTCTTCGCCCCGGCAAAATTTATAGAACCTACACCGTAGGTTGCAGGACTTCATCGCCGTGGCAAGCTTCTTCTTCGCCTCGGTGAAGTCTGTAACACAAACATTTGCCAAGCCTTTACATTTCAGGGCAACCCACTCCCAACTCACAATATCCATTCAACCAAGGGTCAACCAAACATTATTAACAATATCACAACTCAATTAGGGGCAAAACAATAAGATTCAGCAAAGCAACGTAAAATAGCTCCATACCTCAAGTAGGGCGTTACATATCGCTACACATGATATAATTTGCTGGCCCAATGGTTCAAAGGCTCGAGTGAGGAAGATATCGCTAGACTTTATTTGTTGACCTAAGCGAGTTGAAGGCCCGAGCGAGGCAGGTATCGCTGACATGATTGACTTTGCTAGCCCAAGTGGGTCGAAGGCCCGACGAGGAAGATATCACTAGACAGGATATGATTGTGTCAACTTGAGTGATGCAGGTCTCATTGGGTCGAAGCTTAGCGGTGACCGATTCCATCTAGCAGGATGGATTTAGTGGTTAACCCTGCGATGTTAGATCTTGCCAGGTTGGACATATTTACCCCTAGGTACTAGTTGGATGAGAGTTTTCACATGTGATTGAGAGATGATTTGGAAATGTTATGTATATCATGAATTTAAAAATGGAAGTGCTATCTGTATATGAAACGTTTTCAAAATGATATTTTTAGAGAACATGAGTATTGATTTGTTACCATAAAAGTTTTCAGAAAGAAGTTTTTGTAGTGAGAGATTTCAGCATTGGTTATGAAAGATGGTTTTATTTATAAAATGTGTTTATGGAAATGAGATTTTATGAGCATGAATGTTTTATTGTATATTGAAATATTTTATTGCATACTAACCTATTCTTTGTTTGAGTAGATGCCCTAGAGCCAATCAATTATTGTAGAATTGACTCTTTGTAATAATGTTCATTAATCAATAAAGGCATTTTATTCTATATCGCGTAAATCATTATTATGGCAATATGTATTGATATATGTCCTTAGAATGGTAAGCCGTGACGAGGGTATCAAGTGTTTCAAATCGTATAGTGAGAACCCTATGAGCACATATGGTGGCCATTCTAGAAACGTCCGTAGCCCTAGTATTATTCTGAACTAAGGGCACAGATAATACGGTACTATCATGCGTTGAACGACCCTGTCGAAAGGCGTGACTGATCTCACTTGTCAAGGTTGTTTGGTGACAACCTGGTGCAACACATGGGTGTTTGTTGAGGCGATTACCCCACAGCAAGTTCACTGACTGACCCACCAGTTTCCAATGGATGGTAACCCCAGTGTCTATGGAACAAATCCTCTAACGAATGGTGGTGCATGTGATCCTTAGACTTGAGTCACTGGAGCACCTTGTGCCACGATTGGTGTAGTTTACACTAGCCTAACGCAGTTCTTTTCAGAGCTGTCAATACGGTGGTGATTGGCTGCATCAAGTATATCAAGACTATGGTGGATTGACAGAGGATTTATCACTCCCAGGTACGGGAGAAAGTTATCTCATGGCGCAATTCAGTATATGGCAATGACACTAAACTGTGGCCACAGTGGGATTGAGTTGTTGCTCTATCCGTTTATAATACGGGTCTTGGTCCGAAACTAAATAAATAATATCGGAGTGACCGAAGGTTGACACTACTTCTATGCCTTCGTCTCGTCGAGATAACTTTGATGAAGGATCGAATTGCACGATAACCATATCGTTGATAGGTAGCTACTTGCTGAATCCAATCTATCGGGTGGCCATGATCCTTGCTAGGCCAATCTTGGTCTGTGATTAGTGAGACGATTAATTGTGTTTCGCAATACTATACACTGCCGATATATGAGGAGCCTAAGGGTCACACACATAGAAGACAATTTAAGATGCAAGAAGAAAGAAGGGCATTTTCGTCTTTTAAGGTGAAGGTTATTTGGTAATTTCACAGTGCAATTAAATTTGCTGAGGTCGTAGCCTTTATTTAATTAGTTAGAAAAATTAAATAAGTGAAATTACTTTTAAATATGTGTTCGCACATATTTTAAATATATATCATTATTGTTAAATGTTAATTATATATATATATATATTTAAATATATATATTAATTGATTTTAATTGAGATAATGATGGAAATTAAATAAATCAAATTGGGAGTGTTTGGCAACATGGGGCGTTTGGGTTGAGCCCAACCTATTCCGTATGGGATTAGGGCAAATTGTTTTTTAAATATAAAAGGAAAAAGTGTGTGATTTTTAATTAAGGGGTTTTTCTGTGTAAAACCAAAATACACACAGCAGCCCTTTTGCTTCTCCCACGGCAGTAACATCTTGAGCCTGAAATCAATTCAATTGTTTGTCTTCTTCTTAATCTTGAAGCCAAGAGGATCTAGCAAATCCCTCTTTGGTTCTTTTAATTGTCTTCATGTGGACTACGTAGGTTCAATCCTACACTTGGATTGGTGCAAACGTTCGTCGACAAATTTGGAGGAGCCTTCAACGTGCGTTTGTTTCTCTTAACTCATGTTGAATATTTATGCAGATTTTATTTAATATAAATTGTAAAATCATACCCTTGATCTTGGCTCATGTAAACGATCCTGTTATATTATTTTTTTTGTTTCCGCTGTGTATACGAGACCGTTTACTAACATTCTCTACTCACTGAGCATTATAGCTCACCCTTTGTTTTTAAATGTTTTTCTTTTCCACCCCCACTAGGTCAAGAAGGAGATCGTGCAGAGGAGTGAATCTCACTCAAGGTTGAGTCACACGACTTCATTTCATCATATGTGTCATAGTTGTGTTTTATTTTCCACTGCAAAGTTTATGTTTCTTCATCATGTATTTATTTCATGTTTTGGATTGTAAAAATTCAGTTGCATTTGTTTATTTACAAATGATGTTATATTTATTTGTGAGAAACAAAAAGGAGTGCTTATAAAAAAATTTTAGTTAGAAGAGTTTTATGATGTTTTAATTCATAAATAGGTTTCATAGTTTTCCCACATGGCACGTCTCGGTCTGTAAAACCCCCCTCCAGTCAGGTATCCTCTGAATATCCCTCAATGAGAATCCCGGGGATACATGTTTGGAGAACAAGTTGTATTTAGAAAAAACAACCTGTGTAAGGATAATAATAATAATAATATCCGAAACATGCATATAAAATATCTTGCAGGATCCAAACATATAATTTCAAAACTTTAGGAATTTATCCGTAAAATACACAATCAAAACATATTTATAGGGTGGAATATTCCAAAAGGTGTTTCAAAAATATTTATCATTTACATTATTTACATCAAGATAAAAACATTGAGATGACCATAAATCATCTCCCCTCACGTGTAGCCCCGCTGTCTCTAGCATCCTTCGCTTCTGGTCTACCTGTAAAGCAATCAACAATAAAAGGGTGAGCTCTAATCGCTCAGTAAGGAATGATCCATTTCATTCTAAATGTGCTACTTGACCTTTATTTAAACATATTTGTCAACACATCACTTATCTTTTACATCTAGGGATACTTCCCTTTTTTTTTTTTTTTTCTTTCTATTTCATATGTATTTCATCATTTTATCCCATGGCTAGATAAACATCAATGCATACACGTACAATTAAGTATGTAAATATAGTACACGCACATTACATGTCATGATATAACATCTAAATATCATCTAACATGAGTATAAATCATCTCATGATGTAAATAACATCATAACTCATGTAGTGCAACTAAATGCATATGAAGCATTTAACGTGTAGCCTATTTTACTTTTCTTAGCGTCTTAAGCACTTCATATCATCTAGCCTCAAATTCATCTAGAGCTCATATCATCGAGAGGCATGCTTACGTGTTATTTAACATGCCCAAAGCCTATGGGATAGGGAGGGTTGAGATGAGTCGTGTCACAATCAGTTGTTCAAAATACACTTCTTCGGTGAGCATTCCATTTAAGAAGGCGCTTTTGACATCCATTTGGAACAATTTAATCTTGAGGCAGTAGGCAATAGAAAGCAGCAAGTGAATTGATTCAAGTCGAGCAATGGGGGTGAAAGTTTCATCAAAGTCGATTCCCTCAACTTGAGTATATCCTTGAGCTACTAGCCTTGTTTTGTTCTTGAAAATATTACAAAACTCATCAGTTTTATTTTTGAAAATCCATTTGGTACCTATTATGTTGATTCCCTCTTGTCTTGGTACAAGCAAAGCTTGTTTAGCATTCTTTGGCTCTGCAAGAGACACATAACAAAGATGGTTAATTTCATTTTGTCTTCCCATCTCCAATCACGGTTGAAGGTGGATGAGCTTTTAGAACACATGCTGGTGGATCTTTTCTTCTTTGGTTTCTCCATTTAATGCTTTCATAAAAAAGATCAACAACTAGCTCTATCCCTTCATTTTGCAATGATGAATCAATAGATGATTCTTTGCATGGTGTAGATCCTGTTGCTGTAGCACCAGAGGAAGGTGACAACACATTTGACGAAGGTTTAGGTTCAGGAGATTCAGTAGTGTTCACACCATCTTGTGTGGGCACACGAGGAACATATATGTCTTGAATTTCACATTCTTGAGAATATTCTGAAAAATATTTTGCATCACTAAACAAAACATTAATGGATTCTAAGACTTTTTCAGAACGCATGTTATAGATCCTAAATGCACGGATATTAGATGAATAACCAATGAAAACTCCTTCATCACTCCTAGAGTCAAACTTACCTAAATTCTCACTATCAATCAAAATGAAGCATTTGCATCGAAACACATGAAAGTAAGAGAGATCAGGTTTCTTACCTTTCCACAGCTCATAAGGAGTTTGAACAATACCTTTTTTGAGGTAAACTCTATTGGAAATATGGCATGCCGTGTTAAAGGCTTCTACCCAAAGTCTTATAGAAAGCTTTTTGGCATTAAGCATCACCCTAGCCATCTCTTAAAGCACTCTATTTTTCCTTTCCACAACACCATTTTGTTGAGGTGTTTTTGGTGCTAAAAATTCATGGAATATGCCCTGCAATTCACAAAAGTTAGCAAAATCAGCATTCTCAAATTCCTTTCCATGGTCACTCCTTTTCCTTACTATCTTTGTAGCTTTAGAACTCTTCTCAACAAGAAAACTTTTGGCCAATTTCTAACATGCATTAAATGGATCAGATTTCTCACGCAAAAAATCAACACAAGCATACCTTGAAAAATCATCAACACAAATAAACACATATCTCTTACCTCCCAAACTCTTAGTTTGCATAGGGCCCATTAGATCCATATGGAGCAATTCCAAAACACATGAGGTATTGAGATTAGATAAAGCTTTATGAGATATCCTGGTTTGCTTACCTTGTTGACATGGACCACACACATTATCTTTTGGAAGTTCAAGTTTTGGTAATCCTTTAACTACTTCCTCTTTTGAGAGTCTCACCAAGTCCTTGAAGTTCATGTGACCGAGTTTCTCATGCCACAAGTTTGTTGAATCTGTTTTAAAACTAAAACAATGTAAGTAAATCGGTGGGTAAACGCAACGGAAAACAAAAATATTTCCCATCGATTACTCTGAATAACCCAAGATCAAGCTCTGATATGTATATATTTTACATGCTTAAATTGAAAAAAATAAATATAACATTAATCACGACAAGGGTCAGAGATCTTATGCATGTTTGGAGGCTTCTTCAAATGTCTCTGAATCTACTTCACTACCAATCCAAGAATAGGATCGAATGAATGGTGATCCACACAAAGACAATCTGAAGAACCAAAGAGGGATTTGCTAGATCATCTATTGGCTTCAAGAATCAACTTGAAAATCAAAGGGGACTTTGATTCAAAAGGCAAGGCAAAACATAGAGGGGTAGAGAAAAAGGGGCTGCCTCTTTTTCTCTCCTTTTCATTGAATGAAAATCATCTTCATTCCTTAACACACATGCACTATATTAGTGCATGTGTCAAAACCATATTCCAATGAGGAATAGGCTATAAGAGTAGGTGCCCTAGAGCCAATCAATTATTGTAAAATTGACTCCGTAATAAATGTTTATCTATCAATAACAAGACATATTCGTCTATATCATGTAAATCGTATTTATATGTGATATATATGTCCTTAGGATGGTAGAACCATGACGAGGGTATCAAGTGTTTCAAATCTTGATAGTGAGAACCCTAGGATCACATATGGTGGCCATTCTAGAAACATCCGTAGCCCTAGTATTATTCCAACCAAGGAAACAGATAATACGGTAAGGCTATCATAGTGTTGAATGACCCTATCGAAAGGTAGTGACTGATCTCACTTTTCAAGGTTGTTTGCCGACAACCTAGTACGACACATGGGTGCTTGTTGTAGGCAAGTTCACTGGATAGACCCACCAGAGGATTCCATTTGGACGATAACCCTAGTGTCTATGGAATAAGTCCTCTAACGGATGGTGGTGCATGTGATCCTTAGACTTGAGATCACCAGAGCGCCTTGTGCATCAATTGGAGTAGTTTGACACTAGCCCAATGATGCATTGTAATTACAACATGCAATGATAGCAAGTGCACTAGTCGCACAAAGTAATAAAGTGATGAGTGAGTATCGTTCCCATGAGCATTGATTGTTAAGCACTAATTTTCCCCTAATTAAAGAATCCACAAAGTTGAATCTCAAATCTTCTCACTTTCTCCACCAAAAATGTCAAATTTATTCTAAACTCAATTGAATATCAGACAAAAACTGGACGAATCCTCTCAAAAAGGTAAGATTTTTCTTAAATAGCTCACCCCAAAAGACCTAAAGCTTTCCTATTAAATAAAACTATGCGTTTTGGAGAAACTAAAATTCACAGACTTCGCCGCGGCGAAGAAAGAATTTCGCCACGGCGACGAAGTAAAATGGACTCTCGTGCTTAACTTCTTTCGCCATGGCAAACCTTCATGAAGAATTCTGAAATTACAGAATTGCCCTCTGCTTGCTTCTTTGCTTGAATCTTTGATCTTCGATGCTCTCCTATAGGAACAAGCTTCATAGTGCTTCACTCTGCTTCAGAACTCTCCTAAATTCTGAGATCCGCTTACTTCTGGTTCCAGAAACTCCAATTCACTCATTATTTGCTCAAAGTGTCCATTTTGGCCTACAACACAAAATATATAGAATTAAGTAGCAATTCAGGCATAAATGAACTAAGAAGTATATAAAATCCGGCCAAAAAGCCTAATTAAAACAGTATAATTCTCGTATTATCAAATAACCCTAAACTAAATACATGCTCGTCCCCGAGCATCAGGTGTAAAAACATAAAGAAAGAAAAACAGCAAATAACAAAACAACAAAACTAAAAACGAACAAACAAAAATTAGACTCAAACTCAACATAAGAATTGCCTAGAATTTACACAAGTCTCAAAAATTTGTTGGAGAATTATTACTAGAAAATGTTCAACACTCCAAGAAGTTATAAGTTGCATCGACTATCTTTCTCTATTAGTTCCCTGAGTAGGTGATCCCCACTTCAATCCACATTCCAACTTCCTGGATTATTCTATGTAGAAATGCAAAGTTTATCAAATGGCGGTAGACTCCATAAGCCTAAGTATCGAACTACCCTCCACTAATGAGGATTAGACATTACTAAAGATCAAAAGGACTTTATAGGCTTGTACATTAGGCTCGTTTTGTGGGCTTCAAAAGAAAGGAAAGGATAAACAAACAAGAGAACTCGGTTTCCTTAAAGCAAACACTAAGACTTAATCAACTTCCACTTTCTTTCTCAACCATCACTCCAGATGTCATCCATTTTACAACCCTCAACCATGCATAATTCTTATTTTTGCTACTACAATTGTAGGTTTTTTTTTTTTTTTTTTTTTTTGAAAATAACAATAATCAATTTGAGGTTAACTACCTCTCTTTTCTTCTTGCCCTTCTTATAACCCCAAACTATTCTTTTAGTCATTCACACAACTCTTCAAACTCTTTGTGTTTGCATTAGGCCCATAATTCTCTAAAGGTAGTGATAAAGTGTTTAGGGTAAAGGGATTGGACAATTTTCAGTTTGCAAGGAAAATAAAGCAATGGTAATCTCATAAGGCTTAATTGGGTGACAAGGGAAAGATTCATTCATGGGTCGGCTAGAAAGGCTCAAACGTTCTGAAAAATGCCTAAATCATTTCCTCAACAATGTCCATTCCTAGAATTTCGCCTCAAGCACTTCTTAACTAGGTTCTAGAGTGTACCAACATTATCAATACTTTACCTAACCACCTAAAATGAATCTAAGCATGCTGAAAGAATGAAAATGGTGGTTGAAACACTCAACAAACCTCAATCAAAATTCAGTCAATCAACATAAACTTGAAGCAATGCTTAACATTTTGCAACAATAAAATCCCAACAATCCTATTCTCATCAGAGACTTATGTAATTCATCATTGGCAACACAACAAAACACGAAATTAACTACACAAAAATAAAAAATTTCTCAAATTTCTCCTACCCCCAAACTAAAGACGACATTGTCCCCAATGTCACATTATGCATGAATTAGGAATAGAAAAACAAGATCTACAAAGGTACGAGATAGTTCCCTGATTAATCTGTGAAATTGCAGTTTTGCTCAACAACATGCACACCCGGTCCTTGGCTTTCTCATCATCAAATCTGTAAAAACAATTGAAATACTGTGGTGTCCACTGTGTTAGAAAAATGCAATGACTAATATGGAAATATTACAATCCTAATCTTGCCTTTACGAATACTAGGAATTTAAAACATCCAAACAAAAAAAAAAAGCACTTTAGTTCAATGTTCGAAATGAAATACAAAAACAACTAAAACAAAGAAAATAAAATACAAAAACACGTGTTCAAGTTCATTCTTTGGCCTCCTCTTCTCCCCCGGTATCGTCCTCTTCTGAGTCGGAGCCCATCCATTCTTCTTAATCTCAGTAAGCCCATTGGAAGCTTAAAGTATCAAGGTTGAGCTTGGTGAAGCAATTGTGCTGCATGTCATATATCATCTAAGTCTGCTCTGCCAGCCAATCCTGATGTTTCGCCATCCGTTTTATCTGACCCAGCATCTGCTACATCATCTCCTTCATAGTGGCTGTGGAACTGGATGATGTGGTAGTGCCTTGGGTGGTTCTCTATCATTTTGTCTTGGCATTGGGTTGCTCACTGGGTTGACGCTCAAGTAGCTTCCGATAGTAGGTTGTGTCGAGAGCTAGGGCAATATGGATAAGTGGTTCATCATCCTCCTTCTCTACTCCTCCTTTAATGCACAGCTCGGTGATGAGATGTGGGAAAGGGAAACTCCCTCGCCCTAGTTGGGCTGCATTCTGTATACTATTCAAGATGATGTTCCCCACATCCATCTTCTTTCTGGTGGCAATAGAGTAAAGCAGCAATGCCTTGTCAAAAGTGACTGAACTATAATGTGTTTCTGGCATCATTCGCGCACACACACAAAATACTGCCACAACCTAGCTGTCGGAGTCAGATTGGTTCCCTTGATGCTCTTTTTTCCCTTTTTTGAAACCCCCCAAGGGGTATTCGATTTTGCTATAACCTTAAGGATTTCATCCTCCTAAAATTGTCTCTTCTTAAACTCTAGATACTCATCAGCGTCAATCAAAGGCAAGTGAAAAAAATCATTGATGACCTTCGCATCAAATGGCACATCAATACCCCTCATAAACACATGACTAGGATCACAATCAAGGAGGTTGGCGTAAAACTCTCTTACTATCGGCTCTACAGCCACATGTTCGAGTTCATCCATAAATGCATCCCACTTTCGCCCTTCACTCCACTCTTTAGCATAAATAGTGGTCAACCCCCGCTCAACAATAAATCCCTTATCTTTCCATTGGATTGCCCCTTCATATCGTTTCCGAGCCTTGTCGTTCACAAATCGGTTGTCCACATTTTTCCCTTTTCCTTTCCCCTTGGACAATACTTTGAGCAGCATTTTCCTAAAACTGCAATTCTAACTCAACAATTCAACTCTAAGCACTCTACTATCAACCACAATCAATCCTGCAAAAATATCACACTTCCAAAAATTGCCTAGACCCCCAAACTTCGACTCTTCCAAACTTCACAAAACACTCCCAAAATTCAAATCCAAACTCCTCAACACCACACAATTCACAATCTACACTTCCTCAAACAAAATCAATGCACAATAATACTAAAAATCCACAACTCAATCAACAACCAAATATTTTCGGATCTACAACTCTAAACTCGAAACTGTGCAATTAAAAGCTTAGGGAACTTGAAATCCTACCGAAACTAGGAAGTATTCACCACTAATTTAGCCAAAATTAGCCTATATCGCAAAATCTCCAAATTCTTGAACCCACAATTTTCTTCAATTTTTCGCGAAGATCTTTGCTAAAATGAGTTGTTTTGGTGTTTAGAAAGGTTAAGGAGTGAGATATTGTGCTGGGAAATCACTGGAAAAGCCTTGGATCGAAGATGGAAAAAGTTGGCTCTCGGATGTGTTTGAAATGTTTTGCAAAAAATGAAGAGTCGCGGTTACTATTTATAAAAAACAGGTTTCGCCATGGCAAAGAACAGTTTTCGCCGCGGCGAAGTTCTTCACTCGTTTGAAAAATACCCAGTCGATGCCGTGGCGAAGAAACATTCTTCGCCGCGGTGAAAAAATCCAGTGCATACAGCGCCATGGCGAACTTCCCTTAGTCAATTTCTTCGTCGCGGCAAAAACAAATGCTACTCCGTGGCAAAAAAATCCAGCGCATACAGCGCCTCGGTGAATAAAATACTTCGCCGCGGCGAAGCTTCTTGAGAAGTTCTGAAATTACAGAACTGCTACTCTGCTTGCATCTCCGCTTGATTCTTCGATCCTCGGTGCTCTCCCTTGGAGACAAGCCTCATAGTGCTTTATCCTACTTCCGAACTCTCCCAACTTCTGAGATCCGCCAACTTCTGAGTCCAGAATTTCAAATTTTGTCTTTATTTGCTCAAAATGTCCATTTTAACCTGAAACACGAAATGTAAAGAATTAAGGAACAATTCAAGTCAAAATGAACTAGAAAGTACCTGAAATCCGACTAAAAAGTCTAATGAAAACGGTATAATCCACGGATTATCAAATACCCCCAAACTAAAGATATGCTCGTCCTCGAGCATACAGTACAAAACTATAGGAAACAAAAACAACAAACTACGAACAAAACACAAAACACACACACATCAAAACTGAAAAATGAACAAAAACTAACAAGACTCAAATTCAACAAACGAATTGCCTAGAATTTACACAAGTCTCAATAGTTGTTGAAAAAATTATTATCAAGAAATGTTCAACACTCCAAGAAGTTATAAGCTACATCGACTGTCTTCCTCAATCGGTCCACCAAGTAGGTGATCCCCACTTCAATCCACATTCCAACTTCCCGGATTATTTTATGCAAAAATGTAAAGTTTATCAAATGGTGACGGACTCCATAAGCCTAAATATCGAACTACTCTCCACTAATGAGGACTAGACAAAGATAAGAATCAAAAGGTCTTTAAAAGCTTGTAACGTTAGGCTTGGGTAGTGGGTTCCAAAAAAAAAAAAAAGATAGGAATAACAAAGTAAGAAAACTTGGCTTTCCTAATGTAAAAGCTAACATCAAATCGAACTCCACTTCTTCTTAACCACCAATTGAAATGTCCACTAATTCACAACCCTCAAACGTGCATTTTTCTTATTCCGGAAACCATAAATGCGGGGGAATTTCGTTTAAGGTGTACATGGCGTTGTTATACCAGAGGTTGCCAAGTACTGCTAGGCAGTTTTTAAGGCAGGTTTTGGTTTCCAGTCGGTATACCCTTAAACTTGGCAGAATTTGTTTTTTTTTTTTTTTTTTTTTTTTTTAGGAACATAAACAACAATCCAATTGAATTGAGGTAACTACCCTTTTTTTTTTTTTATTTCTCTTCTCCCAACCCCCAACTATTCTTTTGGCTTATTCGTACAACTCTTCGTTTGCATTAGGACCGAATTCTCCTAAGGGTATGATAAGTGTTTAGGGTATAAGATTGGACAATTTGTTGTTTTCCAAGAAAAATAAAGCAATAGAATTTATATAGCTCAAATGGGTGACTAGGGACAATTTCATTCATGGGTCGGCTAGAAAGGCTCAAACATTTCGAAAAAAATGGCTAAATCATCTTCTCACCCATGTTTAATTCTAGCATTTCCCCTCAAGCACTTCTCTACTAGGTTCTAGAGTCCACCAACATTATCAAACTTCACCTAACCACATAAAATGAATCTAAGCATGCCGAAATAAATGAAAATTGTGGCTGAACCACTCAACAACCCTCAATCAAAATCCAGTCAATAAACATAAACTTGAAGCAATGCTTAACATTTCTCGACAATAAAATTTCAACAACCCTATTCTCATCATTGATTTATACAATTCATCATCGGCAAAAACAATCAAACTAAAGAAGAAATTTTTTTTTTTTCGTTTAAAGTGTACGTGGCGTTGTTATACCAAAGGTTGCCAAGTACTGCTAGGCAATTTTTAAGGCGGGTTCTGGTTTCCAGCCAATATACCCTTAAACTAGGTTTTATTTCTATTTCCTACCCCCAAACTAAACATGACATTGTCCCCAATGTTCCATTACGCATAAATCAGGAATAGAAAATCAGAATTAACAAAGGTACGAGAAAACTCCCTGGTTAATCCATGAAGTGTTGCTCCACAATGCACACCCGGTCTCGGACTTTTCATCACCCAAAATCTATCAAAACAATTGAAACTGTGGTGTCCCTTGTGTTAGCACAAATTCACAAACTAACTTGAAAATATTACAACCTAATCTCATCCTTTCAACAACTGCAAATTAACAAAAAAAACTAAAACAACTAAACAAAATCCAAAACAGAAATAAAACTGAGTTTAATGTTTAAAATGAACAACAAAATCAAATAAAAACAAATAAACATAAAGACAAACAAAAACAGGTGTTCCGGCTCATTCTTCTTCTTCCTCATATTCCTCTTCATCCTTATCTTCTTCCGCCTCGGAGCCCATCCACTCATCTGAGTCCCAGTTGGCCCATTGGTATGCTGAAGTGTCAACGTTGAGCTCTCTAAAGCTATTCTTCTGCATCTCATACATCATTTGGGTCTGCTCAGCCAACCAATCATGTCGTTTTCTCATACATTTCATCAGACCCATCATCTGTTGCATGATCTCTTTCGGTGTAGCTGTGGAGCTGGAAGATGTGGTAGGGCCTTGTGTGGTTCTCTATCGTTTTGCCCCTGCTCTTGGTTACGCAGCTTCCGGACGGTCAAGGTGCTTCCTATAATACTCTGAGTCTAGAACTAGGGCAGCATGAATATGGTGCTCGTCATCCTGAACCTTGACTCCACTTCTAAGGCATAAGGCTGTGATGAGATGTGGGAAACCGTAACTTGTTCGCCCTGGTTTGAAGGCTAGCTTAATGCTGTTCCAGATCATGTCTCCCACATCGATTCTTTTCCCCGTGGCAATAGAGTAAAGCAATACTGCCTTCTCGTGAGTAACTGTGCTGTAGTGCGATTCTGGCTTCAATTTTGCACTGACAAAATATTGCCACAGTCGAGCCATCGGTGTCAACTGAGTTCCCTTGAGAGTCTTCTTTTGTTTCTTCGATACTGCCCAATCTGCATCCGGTTTTGCAATGACCGGAAGGATGATACTGTCCTCAAACTGTGATTTCTTAAACTGTACGTACTCATCCTGGAAAATTTCATTCAGGTTATAGAACTCATTGATTACCCTTTCCGTAAATGGCACGTCAACCCCTTTTACAAAAACTGTACCTTCCTGACAATCCAGGAGATTGGCATAGAACTCCCTTACTAGCGACTCTACAGTCGGTTGTGCAGGAGCACTCATAAACATCTCCCAACGTCTCTCTCTACTCCAGTCTAAGGACTGACTCGCAGTCAATCCGCGCTTAGGAATAATACCCTTATCTTTTTGGATTGCCTCCTCACACCTTTTACGGGCTTCCTCATTAACAAAACGGTTGTCAACATTCTTTCCTTTGCCCTTACCCTTACCCTTGTATGGATGCTTAATTTTGGCTGGCATTGTTCACAATTCAAATTCACTCAAAAATTATATCCCAATAATTCAAACCTAGTTGTTCTACACAACCAATTCAACCCTGCAAAAACAAACAATACTTCCAAAAATTTGCGCTTTACCCCCAAACTAAAAATTTTTCAAATCCTTACAAATACTCCAATTTTTCAAAAACCCACACTTCTCACAATCACCCAATGCATGAACTACTCTTCCTCTAACAAAATCAACGCTCAAAATCACCCAAATTCCACAACTCAATCGCAACAAAAATTTTCAGATCTACAATTAAAAACTTGAAATTGTGCGATAAAAAGCTTTGGGTACTTGAGATCTTACCAATATGAAAGAGTATTTGCCACCAATTGAACCAGAAACAGCCCAGATTGAAAAGCTCCAAACTTTTTATCCAAATATTTTCGTGAAATTTTCGCGAAAATTGTTGTTGAAATGGGTTGTTTTTGTGTTTAGGAAGGTTAGGGAGTAAGAATTTTGGTTGGAAAAGCACTAGGAAGGCAAAAGATTGAATTTTGAAAATTTTTCTCTCAAGTGAAAATGAAAAGTTGCGTGAAGAATGAAAAAGAAGAGTGAGTATTTATAGAAAAGTACCGTCGCTGCGGCAAAGAGCAAGCTTCGCCGCGGCAAAGTTCTTCGTGCATGAACCCTAAAAAAAATACCCAGGTTTCGCCAGGGTGAAAACATACAAAGGCAACTCGCCTCGGCGAAGAATTTTCTTCGCCGCGGTGACAATGCCTTAGAAAATTTTCAAAAATTTTATCATACTTTATTCGCCGTGGCGAAGACAATTCCTTCGCCGGGGCGAAAACGTCCAGGAGCTCACACAATTTTCAGGTTGCTTCACCGTGGCGAAGAACCGCGGTGAAGTTTGGGATTTTCACACCGAATTCTTCTTCACAATGATTCGCCGCGGCGAAGAATACTTCTTCGCCCCGGCGAAGTCTAGAGCATTTTAATTCCTTTCTTTGGTTGAAAATTTCACCTGAAACACCTAAAAACACACACATTAAAATCATACAAACTCATAATGAATTCAAACAAATTCAAACAACCAAAATGAAAAACAAACAATTAAAAACACTTGGGTTGCCTCCCAAGAAGCGCCTGTTTATAGTCGATAGCTCGACTCTTTCAATTTTTCACATCAGCCTGGACTATCCAAGTACATCACATCCCGAAAATTTCCCTTATACTGGAGCTTCATTTGTTGATGATCTTTTTCACACCTGGTCCTTGTTGAGAATTTCACCACCCATTTCCATCCCTTGGTCATTGCTTTGGTGGTTCGATTCTTCTCACTAACCGCTTTTCGTTGTTTTGATTTTCCGTCACCTTTTTTAAGCTGAGACATCTGTTCTTTTTGAAGACACAATCTCGAGTGAGGTTCATCCCGGAATGTTTTGCAACCTTTTCTGTCATGGTCCTCACTCTCCAACGGATTCGGTTCGACAATGCAACTCTTAACTTCAACCTTAGGATTGTTCAGCTGGAAAGTTTCAATTTTTGCCTAGTCCACCACATCAATTTTCAAACAGGATTCTTGTTCAGGTGGAGCTCTCATTAATTGAAGGACATTAAATGTTATTTCTTCATCTTGCATCCTCATGATCAACTTCCCTTCTTGGATGTCGATTAAGGCTCTTCCGATAGCTAGGAATGGTCGTCCCAGGATAAGAGAAATCTCTTTGTCTTCTTCCATATCCAACACAAAGAAATCCGTAGGAAAAGTGAATTTGTCCACCTTAATCAACACATCCTCCACAATGCCCCTCGGATGCTTTATTGATCGATCTGCAAGTTACAAGCATATGGTTGTCGGCTTAACTTCACCAATTCCTAGTTTCCTGAAAACAGAAAAAGGCATAAGGTTAATGCTAACACCTAGTCACATAAAACTCGATCAAAGGTGATATCTCCTATAGTGCAAGGGATAGTAAAACTCCCTGGATCTTTGAGCTTTGGGGGTAACTTCTTCTGTAGGATGGCACTGCACTCCTCCGTAAGCATCACCGTTTCCTCATCTTCTAGCTTCCTCTTGTTCGATAGAATTTCCTTAAGAAATTTCGCGTAGCTCGGCATCTGTTGCACTGCATCTGCAAAAGGAATGTTAATATGCAGTTTTTTTAAAACATCAAGAAATTTAATAAACTGCTTATCCTGATTTTCTTTTTTGAGTCTTTGAGGAAAAGGCACGGGTGGTGTGTGATGCGCCAACTCTGGTGGTATCTCGGGGAATGGCAATTTCTCTTTCCTTTTCTTTTTCCCTTCTTCCTACTTCTGCTCATCTTTCCTTGGGCTGGGTGGTTTCTCTTCAACTTTGATTTCTTCATCAACTTCCTCATCAGATTCTTTATTTTTCTTTGATGAAGTTTCCTCTTTCCTTGAATTTCTCACCTCTTCTAAAACTCTCCCACTTCTCAACGAAATTGCATTTACTTGCTCACGTGGGTTAGTTACTGTATTGCTTGGTAAAGAGCCTTGAGGTCTCTCATTTAGCTTGTCGGCTAATTGGCCCGTCTGCACCTCAAGATTTCGAATGGACGCCCCTTGATTTCTAAAATCCGTCCTCGTCTCATTCATGAATCCCGTGGTCTCCTGCATAAATTTCCCAAACATATCTTCCAACTTTGTCACTCTTGGATCTCCCGATTGATTATTCACCCCTGGTTGGTTATTTGGAACTGTCCTTTGGTTCCATTGATTATTTTGCTAGTTTTGATTGCCCCAAGCCAGATTTGGATGATTTCTCCACCTCGGATTGTATATGTTGGAGTACGGGTTGTTTGGTTGTCTTTGATTTCCTGCCAAGTAATTCACTTGCTCTGTTGATAAAGATGACGAAGCAAATGTGTTCCCAACTTGACACTCGCTGCTCACATGGTTTCCTGCACAAAAATCACAAGTTAGTTGAGGTGCTTGAATAGAGTTTACTTGCATAGTTCCCAACTGTTTCTGAAGTGCCGTGAGTTGGGCTGAGATGGCTGTGAAAGCATCAACTTCATGAAGACCCGAAGATTTCCTTGGTGTTGCTCTCTCATTTGGTCTTTGATAGTTGTTGCTTGCCAAAACCTTAAGCAACTCATAGGCCTCTTCTGGTGTCTTATTCTGCAAGGCCCCTCCTGAAGCTGCATCCACCATGGTTTGCATATTACCCATCAATCCATTGTAGAATGTTTGGACTTGAAGCCAAACTGGCAAGCCATGGTATGGGCATTTCCTCATTAACTCCTTGTATCTCTCCCAAGCCTCATACAATGACTCGGACTCATCTTGTAGAAATGATGTGATATCATTTCTGAGTTTTACTGATTTAGCTGGAGGGAAGAACTTGGTAAGGATCTTCTGTGCTAGATCATTCCAAGTTATGATAGTTCCCGGTGGTAGTGCCATTAACCACCCCTTTGCTTTATCCCCCAATGAGAATGGGAATAACGTCAACCTAATGGCGTCATCAGACACTCCATTTGACTTGAAGGTGTCACAAATTTCTAAGAAATTTGTAATATGCTGATTCGGATCTTCCTTAAAATCACCATTAAATCTAACCGACTGCTGGATCATCTGGATGATTGCCGGCTTGATCTCGAAGTTGTTAGCTTGCACCGTAGGTCTAGTAATACTTGACCCACTACCATTCACTGTGGGAACTAAAAATTCCCTCAGTGTCCTGTTTTCTGGTTCTGCCATTTCCACAACAATTTCTTCTGCTTTTACAACTAAATCCTCTCTTTCTCTTCTCTCTCTATTACATCGTCTGACGGTTCTCTCAATCTCAAGATCAACAGGAACCACTGTTTAACGTCCCGCTCTTCACATAAACTGCAAAAACTGAAATGAAGGAAAGTGAGACCACAAACCAACTAAAAATTAAAAAAAAAAATAAAAACTCCAATCTAGCTAACTGTAGAAAAACTCAATGTTAACTTAAAACAAGTCCTCGACAACAGCGCCAAAAACTTATTGCGTGTTTCCTACAACATGCAAATGTAGCAAGTGCACTAGTCGCTCAAGTAATATAATGATGAGTGAGTATCGTTCCCACGAGGATTGTTAGCTAAGCACTAAGTTTCCTAATGTTCTCAAGTTGAAGCAATCGAATTCTTTTGGATTGATGGGAGCTATTTCTAATTAAAACTGAACAATAAATTTTAAACTAAAATTAACTATGAATGCGAGATGAAAACACAGATAGCAATCAGTTCAAGTAAAATGGGTAGGGTTTTGACTTCATTCGGATTTTATGGGTTAAACCTAAGAATTAAACTAAATTCATATTCATATGCACTGGTTGTAAATCAAACTCTCTAAAGTGTTAAACATACCTTCTCAGGCTATGTTTTCCTACTCTTCCTTATTAACTCTCCGCACCCAACATTTTGAAAGTTAACACATCCAAGCTCATTAAGCAACAGAATCCTACAATGATTTCATTGATTTTTGAATCTATCTCTAGCATCCAATACTACAATGGTGATTACCCAAGAAGCCTAACATGATTCATTTCTCAATCTCACCATGTTCATCACATATAAGCATTAACAATCAGAGTAAACACACAATCAAAGCATAATCATATGAAAATAAAACAATCAATCACTTAACCCATTAAAATCCGAATTACAATCAAAACCCTAACCCAAAATGGGTTAGTTCATAGCTAAATCAACACTACAAACAATAAAAACGATAATATTAAAGTTCAACATAATGAAAATGAGAGAAAAGACAAGAAATCTCCCCAAATGATGAATCCCCTGGTTAGAAATCGAATCTTCACCCTTCTTACAGCTCAAAATCACTCAAAACTCAAAACTAAGAAAATGTAAAAGCTGCTCAAACCCTATTCGACCTTCCTTCCAAAAAGGCTAAGTGTTTCTTTTATACCTCGCCCAAATTCTCCAGAAAAACATGCACAAAGTAAAACTGTGCGTTTTACAAAACTGGAATTTATGACCGTCACTGCGGCGAAGAAGAAATCTCGCCGCGGCGAAGAGAGAAGTAGATATGTTCGTGTCTGGCGTACTTCGCCGCGGAGAAGCTTCTTGAGAAGTTCTGAAATTACAGAACTGCCATTCTGCTTGCATCTCCGCTTGATTCTTCGATCCTCGGTGCTCTCCCTTGGAGACAAGCCTTATAGTGCTTTATCCTGCTTTCGAACTCTCCCAACTTCTGAGATCTGCCAACTTCTGAGTCCAGAATTTCAAATTTTGTCCTTATTTGCTCAAAATGTCCATTTTAACCTGAAACACAAAATGTAAAAAATTAAGCAACAATTCAGGTCAAAATGAACTAGAAAGTACCTGAAATCTGACTAAAAAGTCTAATGAAAACGGTATAATCCACGGATTATCAGTTGCCCTGTCACCGTCGTGACCTTTTGAGTGATTTTTGGGCATCTTACCGATTGAACTCGGTTAAGAACATAAAAGTTGTAGCCCTATCTCTAAGCTTTAAAACGAGACTAAGATTGTAGCAATCCGATGTTTATAACTCGAGATATGCCTCCTTGAATATGACCTGTGCAGAATGACTACCTTCTCAAAATATTTTGTAGTCTAATAATCTATGATTGATTTCAACTATGGGAATGTTGTTGGTAGAAAACACTAGTTCTTTAATGATATTTTTATATGCCATAATGCATTCTCACATTTGCATTTAGAAAGAATAGCAAAGAATGAGCATAGTTCCATGCACATACACATGGATGAGAATAGTAAAGAATAAAGAAAAAGAAAGAAAAGAATTAATTGTAAAAAGATAAGAGAAGAGAAGGTTGTTGCGATGGGGAACCCGTGAGTGACAGAGAAGAATAGTCTCACATAGACGCCGCCTTCAGTGAGTGGCCTTAGAATCAGAAAGAAGTAAGTGTACAGTTTGTTAGAAATGTATGTGGATGAGAACTGTACCAACAGAATTTACCTACATGCACGCCAACTTTAGTGAGCGGCCTCAGAATTAGAGAAAAGAGTTGTACAGTCCGATGGAAGTCCATGTAGATGAGGACTGTACCCACTCACATGGCCAGGGTTCCGAATCCATGCCTCAACCGAGTCTGATCGGCATAGAAAGAAAGAATAGAAAGAAAGAAAGAATAGAAAGAAAGAAAGAATAGAAAGAACGAAAGAATAGAAAGAAAGAAAGAATAGAACACAGAAAGAAAGAATGGAATAGAAAGGAAGAAAGAATAGAACACACGAACAGAAAGAAAGAACAGAAAGAAAGAACAGAATAGAAAGAAAGAAGAGAAACGGAAAACAAAAAAGAAATTGCATTCTTTATGCATTTATGCACATGCATCATGGCATTCATATTATTTAGAATTAGTTTCTCCAATTGTGCTTACATGTTAGTAAGTGAGAAACAAGAATAGAGAAATAACAGAGAGAAATAACAGAAAAAGAATAGGGAAAGAACAGAGAGATAGAACAGAAAAAGAATAGAGAAAGAACAGAGAGAAAGAATAGAAAAGAAGAGAGAAGAAGAGAAAAGATGGATGTAAGGGAAGAATTCAAAATATGAGCAACGGAGATAGAAGGGTAGCATAGCGGGTTTACTTATTGAGCAATTAGTGCTCACCCCGTTGTTTTCAATGTTTTTGCACGTAGTAGATAAGATGCGATGGCTTGGAATGTCAAGATGCGGAAGGGTTGGGCAACACTGTCGAGCTTCTTGAGAAATTTATTTACACTATGTATAGTTTTGTATATATAAAGAAAAATTGGGCCCATTATTTTATACTTATCTACATGTATATTTTCGTAATATTTATATTTAGTGAGTTTTACTGTTTATTTTACGAGTATACTATCTAGAGAGAGAGAGTCATTACAGGTCCTTTTTTGGGAGGATGCACAAGTAGCTTGTGATAGTAGTTGGTGTCGAGGGGTGGGCCAAGATGAATAAGTGGTTCATCATTTGCCTTCTTGACTCCCGCTCGAGTGCATAGCTTAGTGATGAGAAGTGGGAAGGCGAAGCTCCCTCGCCTTGGTTTGGCTACATGCCGTATACTCTCCATGATAATATTCCCCACATCCATTTTCGGCAATGAAATAAAGTAACACTGCCCGCTCAAAAACCACTATACTATAGTGCGTCTTTGGAACCATCCTCGTACACACAAAATACTACCATAATCTAGCCTTAGGAATCAAATTCGTCCCCTTAATGCTTCTTCTTCCCTTCTTCGAAATCTCCCAAGAAGTACCCGGCTTTGCTATGACCTTAAGAAGCTCCTCCTCCTTAAACTATTTCTTCTTAAATTCCTGGTACTCATCATGGTCAATTGGATCAAGTTTGTAAAAATCATTGATAACCTTCGCATTGATTGGCACATTGATACCTCTCACATAAACAGGCCTGGGATCACACTTAGGAAGTTAGCATAGAATTCTCTCACTATTGGCTCTATGGCTAAGTGTTCCAGTTCACTCATAAAGATATCCCAATTTCTCCCTCGATTCCAATCTTCTCTATGGATTGTGGTCAATCCTCTCTCGGTAAAAAACCCTCTGTCTTTTCTTTTAATTGCGCCTTCATAATGCTGTCGAGCCTTCTTATTCACAAACCTATTGTCGACCTATTTTTCTTTACCCTTGGCAGCTATTTTGAGCGGCATTTTGGTTTTCACTGTGATTACTCAAATCTACCCCTAAACTAAAATTTCAACTTGACAATTCAATGCTGAAGTACTCTTGCTACTAACCACAATCACTCCTAACTTCACACCAAGGTTTCAAAAATTACACTTACACCCCCAAATCACCACTCTTCCAAACTCAATCAAACTACTTCTAAATCGAAAACCCAACTTCTTCAACACAACACAACACAAATCAAACTCCACACTTCTTAAATCAAAATCAATCCATAAACTTCACCAAAATTCACAACTCAACATAGTTAATCAAATTTTCAAATTTAAAGTGCTAACAATCGAAATTGATCAAAATTAAAGCTAGAGGACTCGAAATCTTACCAATCCCACGATGAATGCACCACCAATCTCACCAATTTCGGCCCAAATTGCAAGATCCCCAATTTTGGAAAACCTATGGTTTCCAAACTTTTCTTCAAAATTTCACAAAAATCGTTGACAAAGTGAGTTGATTTAGTGTTTGTGAGGGTTAAGGTGTGGAGTAGAGGGAAGGACATGCACTGGAAAATCTCTGGATTGAAGGTGGAGGTGTTTGGCTCTTGGGTGTTCTTTGAAACTTTTTGCAAAAAATGAAAAGTCATTGCGACTTTTATAGAAAACAGACTTCGCCGCGGTGAAGTTCTTCTTTCAATTGTACAATCCAGTCGATGTCACGGCAAAGAAAATTTCTCACCGCGATGAAAAATTATAGTGAAAACAACGCTGCAGTGAAGTTTCCTTAGCTCATTCGTGCAATACCGTTTATGCTGTGGCGAAGAAAATTTCTCGCCGCGGCTAAAAATTCCAGGGAATACAACGCCTTGGCAAGGACTAAACTTCACCGTAGTGAAGTTTGGAATTTCCTGAATCCATTTTTGGCTAAGTGTACATCGCCACTGCAAAAAATGGAAAATTCTGCTTTTTGCCCCAATTCGATCATTCACCTGAAACACCAAAAACAACGAAATTAAATTTATTCTAAATCATAAAACAACTAAACAAATTCAAAACAAAAAACAAACAACTGAGAACACTTGGGTTGCCTCCCAAGAAGCGCTTGTTTATAGTCGGAAGCTCGACTTTCTCAAGTCATCATTCCGAGATGTCAAGTTTGACGGGTAGTGACTTGCAACTCATCGCCCCATCAATGTATGGCTTCAACAGTTGTCCATTGACCTTAAATGTCCCCTTTTCTTCATGTGAAATCTCCACAGCTCCGTATGGGTAGACTTCGGTAACTATGAAGGGTCCGGACCATCTAGACTTAAGTTTTCCAAGAAAGAGCCTAAGTCTAGAATTGTACAACAAAACTTTCTAACCTATTTCAAAGTTCTTCTTCGTGATATGCTTGTCATGCCACATTTTAGTCTTTTCTTTGTAAATCCAGGCATTCTCATACGTTTCAAGACAAAACTCATTAAGTTCATTCAATTTCAGCATCCTCTCTACCTCATCAGCTTGTAAATCCATTGACTGCCCAATATGTCTTGTGCTCGAGTTCCACCGGTAAGTGACAAGCCTTCCCATATACCAACTGGAATGGAGACATACCAATTGGAGTCTTGAATGCAGTGCGGTATGCTCACAATGCATCATCCAACTTCTGTGATCAGTCCTTCCTAGACGCATTAACTGTCTTCTCTAAAATACTTTTCAGTTCTCTATTCGACAGTTCCACTTGCCCGCTAGTCTGAGGATGGTATGGTATGGCCACTCTATGTTTCACTCCATGTTTTCCCAAAAGAGCATCAAATTACCTATTGCAAAAATGCGATCCTCCATCACTGATGATTGCCCATGGTACTCTAAATCTTGAGAAAATGTTCTTCCTCACAAAGTTAACCACCACTCTGGCATCATTGGATGGTAATGCAACTGCTTCCACCCATTTTGACACATAGTCCACAGCCACCAAAATGTACATATTTCCATAAGAATTTGGGAAATGACCCATGAAGTCAATTCCCCACACATCAAACAGTTTAACAACCAGAATGTTATTCAATGGTATCTCATCTCTCCTTGAAATATTTCCACTCCGTTGACATTGATCACATTCCTGAACTACCCGGAAAGCATCCTTGAATAAGGTTGGCCAATAAAATCCAGATTGAAGAACCTTGGTCGTTGTCCTAGTTCCTCCAAAATGACCACCCACTTCCTTCTCATGGCAATGCCATAAAATACTCTTCATCTCCTCTTCCGGGACACACCTACATGTCATTTGATCTACACAATGTTTATACAAAAATGGTTCTTCCCAAAAATAAAACTTCAAGTCAGAGAAAAACTTCCTCTTCTACTGGAAGGTCATGCCATTTGGAAGCACTCTCGATGATAAATAATTTGCAATATCTGCATACCAAGGTGCTTCTTCAACTCTCATCAATTTCTCATCCGGGAAGGTCTCCTTGATTTAAGTTTCCCCTTCACTTCCTTGGTTTGGTCGTTCAATCCTTGATAAATGATCTGCCACTACATTTTCTGACCCTTTTTTGTCTCAGATCTCCAATTCAAACTCTTGCAGTAGTAGGATCCATCTTATCAGCCTTGGTTTTGCTTCTTGCTTTGCCAACAAATGCTTGAGTGTTGAATGATCCATGTAGACCATCACCTTAGCACCTAGCAAATAAGAACGAAATTTTTCAAATGCAAAAACAACGGCTAATAGCTCTTTTTCAGTAGTGATGTAATTCAACTGTGCATCAGTTAGTGTCTTGCTAGCATACTGAATTACATGCAAAACTTTGTTCTTCCTTTGTCCTAAAACTACTCCTAATGCAAAATCACTAGCATCACACATCAATTCAAAAGGTAGTCCCCAATCGATAACTTCAATAATGGGTGTAGATACTAATAAATTCTTAAGAGTTTAAAAAGCATGCATGCATTCATCATCAAAATCAAAAGAGACATCTTTAATCAGTAAATTACAAAGGGGTTTAGAGATTTTAGAGAAATCTTTGATAAACCATTTATAGAACCTTGCATGCCCCAAGAAACTCCAGAATGCCTTAACATTTGCAGGTGGTGGCAGCTTCTCAATCACTTCTGTTTTGGCTCGATCCACTTCGATGTCGTCCTTTGAGATTCAGTGATCGAGTACTATTCCTTCTTGAACCATGAAGTGACATTTCTCCCAGTTGAGCACCAAATTTGTATCTTGACATCACTACAAAACAAATAAGAGATTAGATAAACAATTATCAAAAGAACAACCGAACATAGAGAAGTCATCCATGAAGACTTCTATGAACCGATCCACCATGTCACCAAAAATTGACATCATGCATCGTTGGAATGTGGCCGGCGCATTGCACAACCCAAAAGGCATCTTTTTGTACGCAAAAGGTGCCATAAGGACAAGTGAATGTCGTCTTCTCTTGATTTTCAGGAGCAATGGCAATCTGATTATAACCTGAAAAACCATCTAAGAAACAATAATAGGCATGCCCTGCCAATCTTTCCAACATTTGATTGATCAAAAGAAGTGGAAAATGATCCTTCCTTATTGCTTCATTCAGTTTCCTATAATCAATGCACACCCTCCAACCCATGACTGTCCTAGTTGGTATCAATTCATTGTTGTCGTTCTTAATCACCATGATACCTCCTTTCTTTGGAACCATTTGTATCGGGCTCACCCATGGACTATCTGAAATATGATAGATTATGCCTGCATCTAAAAGTTTCACCACTTCCTTCATAAAAGGATTCAATCTTCGTTGTGGTTGCACCCTAGGCTTGACATCATCTTTCATGAGTATCTTGTGCATACAAAAAGATGGAGAGATACCCCTAATGTTCGATATGGTCCATCCAATTGCTGATTTGTGCTCCCTTAACACCCGAATCAACCGCTCTCCCTCTAATTTATCAGCCCTGCGCTGATGATCACCGAAAAGGTTTCTGATTCACCATGATTCACATATTTAAGGTGAAAAGGTAAAGGCTTCAGTTCATGCTTTGGAGGTTCTTCCGTTCTTGCCTTTTCCTTCTCTTTTTCAATGTCAAATTCTTCATATTTTGGATCTTGACTTACAGTGATCGGCTGAAGTGCTTCCAAAAATCTAGCACACTCATTCTTTGCTAGCTCATTTACCTCTATTGTTTTTTATTAGGCAATGCAGGCTTCTAAAGGTAGTTGAGGGGTGTTTTCTTCAATAGCATCTACTACTAGTCTATCCACCAAGTCTACACTAAAGCATGAATCAGACTCTGATGGAAATTTCATGGCCTCAAACATATTGAATGTCACCATTTCATCTTGAACCCTTAACAACAATTTTCCTTCTTGCACATCAATTAGGGCTCTTTTGGTGGCAAGAAATGGTCTCCCCAAGATGAGAGGCATTTCCTTGTCCTCTTCCATATCCAACATGACAAAGTCTGCCAGAAAGATGACTTTGTTCACCTTGACCAAAACATCTTCAACTATGCCCCTCGAATGCTTGATGGATCTATCTACAAGCTGCAAAGAAATGGTCGTTCGCTTCACTGCACCAATCCCTAGTCTCCTGAAAATAGAAAAAGGCATTAGATTTATGCTTGCACCTAGATCACATAAAACTCTATCAAAAGTAATATCTCCTATAACACAACGGATAGTGAAACTCCCTGTATCCTTGAGTTTCGGTAACAGCTTCTTCTGTAGGATGGCACTGCACTCCTCCATAAGCATCATGTTTCCTCCTCTTCCAGCTTCCTTTTGTTTGATAGAATTTCTTTGAGGAATTTTGTGTTGCTCAGCACCTGTTGCAAGGCATCTGCAAAAGGAATGTTAATATGCAATTTTTTAAATATCTCAACGAATTTTGTGAACTACTTATCCTGATTTTTCTTTCTGAGCCTCTGAGGAAAAGGCACAAGAGGGGTGTGATGTGCCAACTCTGGTGGTATCTCAGGAAATGAAAATTTTTCTTTCCTTTGTCTTTGCCTCTCTTCCCTCTTTGGTTCATCTTCCCTGGGACTTGTTGGGTTTTCTTCAATAATGATCTCTTTGTCGACTTACTCATCAGAACCTTCCTTGTCTTTTGGTGGGCTATCTTCTTTCCCTGTTTGTTCCACCTTTTGCAAGACTGTTCCACTTCGTAGCATTATTACATTCACTTGTTCACGTGGATTTGTCACTATGTTGCTTGGTAGGGAACCCTATGGTCGCTCGTTCAGTTTTTCTGTTAATTGCCCCACCTGTACCTCCAAGTTTCGAATGGACACCCCTTGGTTTCTAAAATTTTCCGTCGTCTCACTCATGAAACATGTGGTCTCTTACATGAATTTCTCGAACATATCCTCCAATTTTGACAATCTTTGATCCCTTAGTTGATTATTCACCCCCACTTGATTGTTTGGCACTGTTCATTGATTCCATTGGTTATTCTGCTGATTCTGCTGGTTCTGATTGCCCCAAGACAAGTTTGGATGATTTCTCCAACCAGGATTGTACGTGTTGGAATAAGGATTGTTCTGTTGTCATTGATTCCCTGCCAAGTAGTTAACTTGTTCCGATGATGATGAAGCTGAAGCGAAGGTGTTCCCCACTTGGCATTCATTGCTCACGTGGTTATCTACACAAAAATCACAAGTCAGTTGAGGTGCTTGAATATAATTCACTTGCATACCTCCCAATTGCTTCTGAAGTGTTGTAAGTTGGGCTGAAATGGTCGTGTAAGCATCAACTTCATGAAGACCCATAGACTTCTTCGACTGCATTCTCTTATTAGGTCTCTGATAGTTGTTACTTGCCAGAACTTCAAGCAACTCATAAGCTTCTTTAGGTGTCTTGTTTTGCAATGCTCCTCTAGATGCTGCATCTACCATCATTTACACATTAACCATCAACCTATTATAAAACGTTTGGACTTGCATCCAAACTGGCAACCCATGATGCAGACACTTTCTCAACAGTTCCTTGTATCTTTCCCAAGCTTCATATAGCGATTCAGTCTCATCCTGTAGAAACGATGTGATATCATTTTTCATCTTTGTAGATTTCTCTACAAGAAAGTATTTAGTGTTAGCGTAGATGCTCTAGAGCCAATCAATTATTGTAGACTTGACTCTTTGTAATAATGTTCATTAATCAATAAAAGGCATTTTATTCTATATCACGTAAATAATTATTATTGCAATATGTATTGATATATGTCCTTAGAATGGTAGAACCGTGACAAGGGTATTAAGTGTTTCAAATCTTGATAGTGAGAACCCTATGAGCACAAATGGTGGCCATTCTAGAAACGTCCGTAGCCCCAGTATTATTCTAAAGTAAGGGCATAGATGATATGGTAAGGCTATCAGTGTTGAACGACCCTGTCGAAAGGCAGTGACTGATCTCACCTGTCAGTTGTTTGGTGAACTGACCCACTAGAGGATTCCATATGGATGGTAACCCCGTGTCTATGGAATAAATCCTCTAACGAATGGGTGTGCATGTGATCCTTAGACTTAGATCACCGGAGCGCCTTGTGCACCGATTGGTGCAATTTGACACTAGCCTAACGCAGTTCTATTTAGAGCTGTCAGTACGGTATGGATTGGTTGCATCAAGGAGTGTATCAAGACTATAGTGGATTGAGGAGGATTCATTGCCCTCGGGTATGGGAGAAGTTATCTCACGGTACAATTCATAAATGGCAATGACACTAAAACTGTGGCCACGTGGGATTGAGTTGTTGCTCTATCCAGTTTAGAATACGTCTTGGTCTAGAAACTGAATACAATATCGAGTAACCGAAGGTTGACACTATTTCTATGCCTTCGCCTTGTAGAGATAATGAATGATGAAAGGATCGATTGTACGATAACCATATCTTTGACAGGTGCTACTTTGCTGAATCCGAATCATCGGGTGGTCATGATGCCTTGCTATGGCCAATCTTAGCCTGTGTATTAGTGAGATGATTAATTGGTGTTAATCGCGATACTATACACAACCGGTATGATGAGGAGCCATAGGTCACACACATAGAAATAATTTAAGAGCCAAGAAGAAAGGGCATTTTCGTCTTTTTGGGCGAAAGGGTATTTTGGTATTTTCACATTGCATAAAAATTTGCTGGGGTCGTAGCCTTTATTTAATTTGTTAGAAATTAAATAAGTGAAATTACGTTTAAATGTGTGTTCTCACATATTTAATTAAATCATCATTATTGTTAATGTTAATTAAATATTAATTGATTTTAATTGAGATATGATGAATTAAATTAAATATCTAATTGGGAGTATTTCTATAAATCTTCATTCATTTCTATTAAATGTTCATGAATAAGAATAATAAAGGTTGATCAACTGTGTATTCAACTTTTTAGCGTCTTTTTTAGGTTTTAGGGAAGAAAGGGATTTTTCGATGTTATCATAGGGAAAGCTGTGTGCAATGAAAAGTGCAGGCACAGCTTGGGGAGGGATTTTTTGACTTAATTTAATTGACTAGTCGTTTATCTTCTCCACTCTTTTCTATTCTGTTTATACTGAAACTTCTTCTTCTGATTCTTCATTTCTTTGCCTCTTAAACCCTCATGCTTCTCTCTCTGGGGAGTAGAGGGTAGCTCCTTTGGTCCTCCTGTCGAGGATCCCACGGGGAAGATTTTATTCTCAAAAATCTCCGCCTTCATTGCCCGCCTCAAGCCCCTCACTGTAATTCCGAGGAGTTTGGAGCTTGTCATAATATCCCGGGCTATCTCCGGCTTCAATCCATGCACAAACTTATCCCTTCTCAAGGCCGGAGTACTAACTATCCCGATGCAAACCTTGCAAGAGCGTTGAACTTTACTGAGTATTCTTTCACAGTGCTTGTCCCTTGCTGTAGACTGATAAATTCTTGGACCTTCTCATGAACTTGGTCCTCTGTTCTATACTCAGCCTCAAACTCTTGCCTAAACTCTCCCCACGTCATCACTGTCGCGTCATGAGTTTCTTCCATTAATTCCCACCAAATTCGGGCATCACCCCGACAAGAAACTCGCATACCGATCTCTCTCCCGTCTGACTGGGAAATAAACCTGTGGCTCGTTCTACTGACCCAAGCCATCTTCTGCTATCACTGGATCTGTAGTACCCTTAAACTCTGAGGGTTGATGCTGACTGGAAAGACCGTAAATCGGTTCCACTCTGTTCGGTACTAGGGGAGGACCGTTTGCCCTCTTTCGACAGGCGTAACTGCGGTACTTGTACGGGGGTACCACTCTCCCCTGAGTTTCAGCCATAACTTGCTGTATAATTCCCCGGATTCTAGCTTCATCCAAGGAGGGGTAAACTCTGGTGGGTTGAAGGTTCTCCTTCATTCACCACACCTTTACCGCAATTTCAATAACTACGCCTCATCTCCAAAATGATCACACTAATGACTCAAGAAACAATTACTATAAGGAAAAATTACTCACACGGTCGGTTAGAGACGTCGTGGCGATGAGAATAGTACACTTGTTCAATCCCAAAATCTTTGCTCTGATACCAAATGTAACACCTACTGAAACTGTACAATGCATGCATAGTAACAATAAAAAATTGGGCCCAAAGTTTTTCTTTTCATTATAATTCATGTGTCTTTTATACATAGAGTACTGTTTACAAAATGTTTTAAAAGACAAAACAGGGGAAACAGTGTAGCTATTCCTCATTACTTGCCAACGCCCCTCCGATCGCAACATCACCGAACCTGCACCACAAAGGAATAACGGGTGAGCACAAAATAATGCTCAGTAAGTAAAATTCTCTATCTGTCTGTCCCCGTATGAATAACTCTTAATTCTTTCCTTATGCTATCTCTGATTCTATTTTTGTTTCTAATAACATCATGGCCTCATCTTACCGGAGGTACGGCCGGATGCGTTCACACAGCACCATTTCACTCTCTATGGCTATCGGTGGAATTCACACAGTACCAACCCGTTCTTAGTGAATACCGAGTGAGGATCACAAAGCCCCAACTCGGTTCCTTCTAACTATCGGGTGGAGATCACCTAGCACCTACCCGTTCCTCATGGTTTTTGGGTAACGATCACCAAGCATTTACCCTCTCTAGTCACTATCGGTGATGGTCACAAAGCATCAACCCGCTTCTACTAGCCGTTGATGATGATCACAAAGCATCAACTTACTTATCTATCACTAACCGGATAGCGGTCACAAAGCATCTACCCCTTTCTATTACTCATTGGGTGACATCACAAAGCATCGACCCATCTCTCTAAGGGCTATTCGGATGATGATCACAAAGCATCAATCCGATTCCCATAACGGTCGGGTAATGATCACAAAGCATCATCCCACTATACTACTCTTCTAATTCTCTATTGTAGCATTTTTCAATGCTCTCTACCCTTAGAGTAATTTTACCCAGTAAGCTCTCTACTCATAGGGTAATTGCATAAACCATTTCCTTACCCTTTCTTAGGTCACTTTCCATGTACAACTAGTGCCTATGGATGGTTCATCTTCACCAATGCACTTATGAGATGCCAACATGCAATGTTGCAGAATTAATTCATTACTCACACTCAACCTCTATTAGGCATTTCATCAAACAACTCATGTGCACTATAAAACTCTATCATAGCCATGATTCTAAAACTTTTCGTAACCATCCAAAATGGGGAAAAACCCCTTCACAAAGCCACAAAACCTGCCATAGCAACACTCCAAAAAGGGGATCCATAATACCCCTTAAATTCCATCTCAACTACCTTGCCAAACCAACAACCCATTTCTCAAATTTGCAAGGTATAAACATCACAAAGCATAGAAATCTCTATTTAATCCTTCATACATGATATTTACATGCACATCACATACATACATCATTTCTATCAAAACCCTAATCAAAAATTCATAAATCTCAACTTGGGTTGGGTTTTCTTACCTTGTTAAGGAGAGACTTCACAAACTCTTCCTTTCACTTGTTTAGCTTGACTTCTCCTCAATCTTAACCAAAAGAATGAAAACCCAAACTTCAATATGGGTTAAAACTCCCAAATCACACAACTTAAGAAGAAATCCTTACCTTAGGAAGCCTTAGGTTTGCTTTTCTACCCCAATCCCTTGAAAAATCCCTTGGGAAACCTTGATCAAAAGAAAGAGAAGTTGAGAGAGAAGAATGAGAGTCACGTTTGAGAAGAAGAAAATGAGGTTTTTCTTTGATCTAATTCCTTTTAATGAATATAAACACACTCATCCCATTTTGCCCTTGTTCTACTTTGGGAATTCCATCCAAATCCTTTGATTCATTACAAACTCACCCCTATCTCAACCTATTCTCCATGAAATATCCTTACAATTAACTCCCCACTTTTCCTTCTAATTAGGGGTAGAAGGTCAAATTGTCCTTAAGGAAAAATAAAATTCTAAAACTCAATCAACCTTTTATTCGGCCTGTCGCCGCGGCGAAGAAACCTCTGTCGCCGCGGCGAAACTGTCCAGGGAGTTTCCCTTGTTTTCAACACATCTTCGCCGCGGCGAAGCTTCTTCTTCGCCCCGGCGAAGCACGACAGACTGAACTTCTTCTGTTTTCAACCAATTTTCAGGGCAAACATTCGACACAACACTCAATCAAACAATAATAACGAAACCAACTCGATAAGGGCAAAAGAGGAAACAATAACAACGTACCTCAAGCGGGGCGTTACAACTAAACTTTTCAATTAATGAAAGAGATTTTTTGCATATATTTGTCTAGCAATTTTTAGTTTCTACAGAGTTGCTTTGGTCGTCCAAATCGGACTTATCATGAACAATTCGAATTTGCTCCAAGTTACCCATAGCTTGCTTTTTGAGGAACTTTTCGAATTCATATATGAAAATCTTCTACGACAACTATGATTTTGGACTAATTGCCCATCTCAAGTTTTAGCTGCTGGCTTAGGACCAATTTTCCTTTGACGAGTTTTACTTGAATTTTTTCAAGTGTAACTTCATCGATTCAGGAAATTTTACCCTTAATGAGTTAGATTTTGGCGTGGCTTAGCGAGCTAAGCTGCCTTTTTCCAAACTCTTGACTCTGATTTTTTGGATACGATCATGTAGGTCATGATTTTTTGAAGCAATAGATGATAAATGGTAAATAAGTAAACAAAAAGAAAATGACTAACAAAGAAAAGTTTATGATGAATACCTCTTTTTATTAATAGAGTTTTTTGGCCATAAACAACAATATAATAATTATTTGCGAGAAAATAAAACATGATTGGAACCTAAGCTACTCATTGGTAGTACCTTCACAGATGCTCAGCGTTCCAGGCTCGCAGTATGGCTTCACCATTGAGGCATTCCAAGTAGAAGGTTCCTGGTGCAAGCTTTTCGGAGATCCTGAATGGTCCTTCCCATTTGGGCCTAAATGCCTTCAAGTTCAAGTTTTGTGTACCTTGGACAACCTTTCTGAGGACTAGGTCACCCACTTCAAAGTCTTTGTTCTTGACTTTGGTATTGAAGTATCGTCTGGCTCGCTACCGATACAAAGCGAGCCTTAGTTGAGATTTGGCTTGATGTTCTTTGATTAGGTCTAGCCTTAGGTGGAGAAGATCTTTGTGTGTTCTTTCGTTGAAGACTTCCCTCCGAAATGAACTAATCCCTACTTCAATTAGGGCCATTGCTTCACATCATATGATAGAGAGAACGGGGTTTTTCCTGTCGAGCTTCTGGGTGTCGTTCGGTAAGACCATAAGGCCTCGGGCAATTCTCAGCCCATCTTCCCTTCAGGACGTTGAGCTTCTTCTTAATGGTGTGCTTGATCACTTTGTTCACAGCCTTTACTTGACCGTTACCTTGAGGCCAATAAACAATGGCAAAGCTCTTCTTAATACCGAGCCATTCGCAGAAAGATCTGAAGTCCTTGCTGTCAAACTGTTTTCCATTGTCGATTATTATTATGTGGGGGATCCCAAATCTACAAATGATGTTTTTATTGATGAAATCTTTTAGCTTGTTCGACGTGATGGTAGCTAAAGGCTTGGCTTCTACCCACTTTTTGAAGTAGTCCACAGTAAGCACTACGAACTTAACACCCCCTGTTCCTTAAGGCAAAGGGCTTATCAGGTTGATGCCCCATATTGCAAACGGCCAGGGGCTTGTCAAAGTAGTTAATTTTTAAAGGGGAGCTTCCAAAAAATCTGTGAATCTCTAGCATTTGTCGCATTTGTGCACATAATCTGTTGCATTGTCAAAAATTATTGGCCAGTAATAGCCCTGATGAGGAACCTTGTATTCTAGAGATCTACCCCTTGCATGGTTCCCACATATGTCTTCATGGATTTCTCTCCAAACATAGTTCGCGTCATCATGGTCAACACACCGTAAGAGCGATGAATTGTACCCATGCTTATACAGTTTGTCATTAATGAGCATGTATCGATCAAATTTTGCTCGAAGTGTTTTGGCTTCACTTCTTCCTTTTATCACTATTTGTTAGAGTAGATGCCCTAGAGCCAATCAATTATTGTAGAATTGACTCTTTGTAATAATGTTCATTGATCAATAAAAGGCGTTTTATACTATATCACGTAAATCATCATTGTATGTATTGATATATGTCCTTACAATGGTAGAACCGTGATGAGGGTATCAAGTGTTTCAAATCTTGATAGTGAGAACCCTATGAGCACATATGGTGGCCATTCTAGAAACGTTCGTAGCCCCAGTATTATTCTGAAGTAAGGGCATAGATAATACGGTAAGGCTATCATAGTGTTGAATGATCCTTTCTAAAGGTAGTGATTGATCTCACTTGTCAAGGTTGTTTGGTGACAACTTGGTGCAACACATGGGTGCTTGTTGTAGGCGTATACACTGCAGCAAGTTCACTGGACTGACCCACCAGAGGATTCCATATGGATGGTAACCCTAGTGTCTATGGAACAAATCCTCTAACGAATGGTGGTGCATGTGATCCTTAGACTTGAGATCATCGGAGTGCCTTGTGCACCGATTGGTGTAGTTTGACACTAGCCTAACGCAGTTCTATTTAGAGCTATCAATACGGTAGTGATTGGCTGCATCAAGAAGTGTATCAAGACTATAGTGGATAGATAGAGGATTCATCACTCTCGGGTACGGGAGAAGTTATCTCACGGCGCAATTCAGTAAATGGCAATGACACTAAAACTGTGGCCACAGTGGGATTGAGTTGTTGCTCTATCTAGTTTAGAATACATGTCATTGGTCTAGTAACTGAATACACAAAATTGAGGGTAACCAAAGGTTGACACTATTTCTATGCCTTGGTCTCATTGAGATAACGGAAAGGATCAAATTGTACAAAAACCATATCGTTGACAGGTAGCTACTTTGCTGAATCTAAATCTATCGGGTAACCGTGATGCCTTGATAGGGGCCAATCTTAGTCTGTATATAGTGAGACGATTAATTGGTGTTAATCGCGATACTATACACTACCAGTAAGATGAGGAGCCTATGGGTCGCACACATAGAAAATAATTTAAGAGCTAGGAAGTAAGAAGGGCGTTTTCGTCTTTTTAGGCGAAAAGGTATTTTGGTAATTTCACAGTGAAATTAAATTTGCTGAGGTTGTAGCATTTATTTAATTTGTTAGAAAAATTAAATAAGTGAGATTACGTTTAAATATGTGTTCACATATATTTAAATAAGTTATCATTATTGTTAAATGTTAATATATATTAAATATATATATATTAATTGATTTTAATTGAGATAATGATAAACAAAATTAAAATATCTAAATGGGAGTGTTTGGAAACAAGGGGTGTTTGGGTTGGAGCCCAAGCCTATTCCATAAGAGAATAGGGCAATTAAATTTGTACTATAAAAGAAAAGATTTTTCATTATTTCATGAGATTGAAAAGAAAAAGCTACAGCCCCATGAAAACTCTCTCACGCCAGATTTGGGTTTTGGTTTTAAATCAAATACACTTCATTTTCTTCTTTGTTCTTAAGGCTAAAGAGGATCTAGCGAATCCCTCTTTAGTTCCCTGCAATTATCTTCATGTCGAAGCAAAATACGTTCAAAGACAAAGTTGGAGGAGCCTCCAAACGTGCATATGATTTCTTAAACTCTAAACTAATTTTCTGCAGATTCTTATTTTGATATAAACTATGAATTTGTGCCCTGATCTTGGTTCTATGGAACGATCCATGTTGTTATTAATTTTTTTTTCCGCTGCGTCAATGGATCGTTTCCTAACACTATTCCATCTCTTAGGTAGGCAATTATTACGTCCATCCAGCTGTATCTCTGCCTTGTTACTAAGACTGGTTCTCATGGAGCGGGGATGCTTGGACTTGGGAGGAATTTAACAGGTATTGAATTAGTCTTCTCTTGGCTCATTGCAAAAGCTAGGCGAGCTAGAGCGTCGGCCACCGAATTTTTCTCCCTTGGGATTTGAAGAATAGTGAAGGATTTGAACTACTCAAGCTTGGATTTCACTTGTTGGTTATGTCCTCATTTACTTGATATTCCCTGATAATCTAATGGACTATGAGCTGGGAATCGCAATAAATCTTGATGGACTCAACCCCTATTTCTTTAGCAAGGTGGATCCTCGCGAGTAATGCCTCGTACTTAGCTTCGTTGTTGGAGGCGGCAAACCCGAATTTGACTACAGCCCTGATCAAGTTTCCTTTGGGACTTTTGAACAAGAGCCCAGCTCCTACCCCCTTCTCATTTGAGGACCCGTCTACATACAGAGTCCACTTCCATAGATTGTCAAGCTTTGGCTTCTGTTGTTCGCTTTCCTCTAAGGTGCTTGCCCCTAACGGGCTTACTTCTCCTTCCGGCTGATAAGAGAATTCTGAAATTAAGTTCGCTAAAGCCTGACATTTTATTGCTGTTCTCAGGATGTACTTGATATCATGTTGACTCATTTCCATCGTCCACTGTGTTAGAGTAGATGCCCTAGAGCCAATCAATTGTTGTAGAATTGACTCTTTGTAATAATGTTCGTTAATCAATAAAAGGCATTTCATTCTATCTCGCGTACATCATTATTATTGCAATATGTATTGATATATATCCTTAGAATGGTAGAACCGTGATGAGGGTATCAACTGTTTCAAATCTTGATAGTGAGAACCCTATGAGCACATATGGTGGTCATTCTAGAAACGTCCGTAGCCCCAGTATTATTCTGAAGTAAGGGCACAGATAATACGGTAAGGCTATCACAGTGTTAAATGACCCTGTCAAAAGGCAGTGACTGATCTCACTTGTCAAGGTTGTTTGGTGACAATCTGGTGCAACACATGGGTGCTTGCTGTAGGCAAGTTCACTAGACAGACCCACCAGAGGATTCCATATGGATGGTAACCCCAATGTCTATGGAACAAATCCTCTAACGAATGGTGGTGCATGTGATCCTTAGACTTGAGATCATCGGAGTGCCTTGTAAACCGAGTGCTGTAGTTTGACACTAGCCTAACGCAGTTCTATTCAGAGCTGTCAGTACGGTGGTGATTGGCTACATCAAGGAGTGTATCAAGACTATGGTGGATTGATATAGGATTCATCATTCCTGGGTACGGGAGAAGTTATCTCACGGCGCAATTCAGTAAATGGCAATGACACTAAAACTGTGGCCACAGTGGGATTGAGTTGTTATTCTATCTAGTTTAGAATACAGGTCATTGGTCCAGTAACTGAATACACAAAATCGAGGGTAACCAAAGGTTGACACTATTTCTATGCCTTGGTCTCGTTGAGATAACGGAAAGGATCAAATTGTACCGGAAACCATATTGTTGACAGGTAGCTACTTTGCTGAATCTGAATCTATCGGGTGGCCATGATGCCTTACTAAGGGCCAATCTTGATTTGTATATAGTGAGATGGTTAATTGGTGTTAATTGCGATAGTATACACTACCGGTAAGATGAGGAGCCTATGGATCGCACACATAGAAAATAATTTAAGAGCCAGGAAGTAAGAAGGGCGATTTCATCTTTTAGGCGAAAAGGTATTTTGGTAATTTCACAGTGCAATTAAATTTGCTGAGGTCGTAGCATTTATTTAATTTGTTAGAAAAATTAAATAAGTGAAATTACGTTTAAATATGTGTTTGCACATATTTAATTAAATCATCATTATTGTTAAATGTTAATTAAATATTAATTGATTTTAATTGAGATAATGATGAAATAAATAAAATATCTAATTGGGAGTGTTTGGTAACATGGGGTGTTTGGGTTGGAGCCCAAGCCCATTCCATATGGGAATAGGGCAATTGAAAGATTACTATAAAAGAAAAACTTTAGTTGAAAAAGGTTAAGTTTTTCATTCATCACAATTTCATTGAAAAGAAAGAAAAACACAGCCCCAAATCTCTCTCCCATGCTAGTTTTGGTTTTGCCTAAAATCAAATACATTTCATTTTTCTTCTTGTTTGTTAAGGCTAAGGAGGATCTAGCAAATCCCTCCTTAGTTCCTTGCGATTGTCTTCGTGTAGACTTTATCGATTTGATCCTACACTTGGGTCAGTAGCAAAATACGTTCAGAGACAACTTGGAGGAGCCTCCAAATGTGCGTATATTTCATAAACCTTGAACTGATTTTTCTGCAGATTTGATTATTTTTGTATAAACTGTGATTTTTGTACCCGGATCTTGGTTCTAAGGAACGATCCATGTAGTTTATGTTTTGTTTTCTGCTGCATAATTGGGTCGTTCACTAACAGTGGTATCAGAGCCTCGGGTATCAAATTTTTATAGTTTATTGTATGATTTATAACATGTATTTGGTTGATAACATGTTATTTTGTAAAATCTGAAAAAATCTACAAAATCTGCTTTTGGATGAATGATTCAAATTATAAATTGGTTTAATAATGTGTTGATGGATGTTATATTGGTTGGTTGATGTCCTGGTTGAACGTGTGTGTGTTCGATTCAATTTGGATTCGTGTTATTACACAAAAACTACAAAAACGCGAACTGTTCATATTGGGGATTTCCAGGTTTCGCCACGGCAAAGTGCTCTCTGGAATTTTTTGTTAGGAAACGACCTGTTAACAAAGCGGAAAACAAAACAATAATTTCCAGGATCATTCCCATTGAGCCAAGATCAAAGGTACAAATTTTTACAGTTTATGTAAATACAAGAATCTGCAGAAAAATAATCTGAGTTTAGATTCATACCCACGTTGGAGGCTTCTACAATATTGTTTCTGAACGTGTTTGATCCGTCCAAGTGTAGGATCAAACCCACGAAGTCCACACGAAGACAATCACAAGGAACCAAGGAGGGATTTGCTAGATCCTCCTTAGCCTTAAGAAATCAAGAAAAAGAAAAGAGAAACATTTGATTTTCAATCAAACAGTGAAAGTGGCGTGGGAGAGTGTGTGTAGGCTGCTGTGTGTGTTTTTTTTTCCAATTAAAAATTCTCACACAATTACACACACACACTTTTCTTTTATAGGCAAACTAAATTGCCCTATTCCCATATGGAATAGGCTTGGGCTCCAACCCAAACACCCCATGTTACCAAACACTCCCATTTAGATATTTTATTTATTTCATCATTATCTCAATTAAAATCAATTACTATTTAATTAACATTTAACAATAATGATGATTTAATTAAATATGTGCGAACACATATTTAAACGTAATTTCATTTATTTAATTTTTCTAAAAAATTAAATAAAGGCTACGACCCCAGCAAATTTAATTGCACTGTGAAATTACCAAAAAACCCTTTCACGTAAAAAGACAAAAACGCCCTTCTTTCTTCTTGGCTCTTAAATTATCTTCTATGTGTGTGACCCATAGGCTCCTCATCATACCGGCAGTGTATAGTATCGCGATTAACACCAATTAATCATCTCACTGATACACAGACCAAGATTGGCCCCTAGCAAGGCATCATGGCCACCCAATAGATTCAGATTCAGCAAAGTAGCTACTTGTCAACGATATGGTTACCGTACAATTCGATCCTTTTATCATCCGTTATCTCGATGAGACGAAGGCATAGAAATAATGTCAACTTCGGTTACTCTCGATATTATGTATTCAGTTTCTGGACCAATGACCCGAATTATAAACTGGATAGAGCAACAATTCAATCCCATTGTGGCCACAGTTTTAATGTCATTTCCATATACTGAATTACGTCATGAGATAACTTCTCCCGTACCCGGGAGTGATGAATCCTCTGTCAATCCACCATAATCTTGATACATTCCTTGATGCAGCCAATCACCACCGTATTGACAGTTCTGAAAAAAACTACATTAGGCTAGTGTCAAACTACACCAATCGGTGCACAAGGCGCTCCGGTGATCTCAAGTCTAAGGATCACATGCACCACCATTCGTTAGAGGATTCGTTCAATAGACACTAGGGTTACCATCCATGTGGAATCCTCTGGTGGGTGAGTCTAGTGAACTTGTTGCGGTGTATTCGCCTATAACAAGCACATATGTGTTACACTAGGTTGTCACCAAACAACCTTGACAAGTGAGATCAGTCACTGCCTTTCGACAGGGTCGTTCAACACTATGATAACCTTATCGTATTATCTATGCCCTTACTTCAAAATAATATTGGGGCTATGGACGTTTCTAGTATGGCTACCATATGTGCTCATAGGGTTCTCACTATCAAGATTTGAAACATTTGATACCCTCGTCACGGTTCTACCATTCTAAGGACATATATCAATATATATTGCAATACTAATGATTTACGCGATATAGAATAAAATGTCTTTTACTGATTAATGAACATTACTACAAAGAGTCAATTCTACAATAATTGATTGGCTTTAGGGCATCTACTCTAACATTTTTTGCCCCAACAAAGATAAAACCTTTGCTGTGGCGAAGTCTATAGCTTTCCCAATTCTGTATTTTTCACGAAGGGACCAATCTGCCCTTTTTAATGACCTATAAAGCCAATAATCATTCTGCACATATAAGATGGTAATTAATTAATAAAACCACCCAATTCAAAAATTGATTGTTTTTGAAATGTTTGCTATATACTTGTTGTTATATTGCATGGTGCCCGGTACATGAGCCTTAGACCTATGGTGAATGTTTTAAATTATTTTTGGGTATGTATGGTTGTATAATTTATTAAATAGGGTTTGCGTGTCCTGCCTTTCTTCTCTTCTCAATGTACATTCTCTTCTCATCTCATTCCTTTCGAATGTAAATCGAGGTTTCTAAATTTGTTGATGTAAAATTAGTTTAAGATTAATTTTATTGTAAATTTAGAATGATGTTTTTGTAATGTATTTGAAGACGGAACAAAGGACTAGGCCACCATACTTGAAGACTCAAGATATTTATTACAGGACCCCTAGGTGACCCACCGATTCCTCTAGGCTCGAGGAAATCGGTTTTAGTTTGGCCATGTACCGACACGTTTTAAAATTTTGCTTAGAATGCATGCTAAGGTTGAATGTTGAATAACATTCCAAACAATGTCATTCTAACAAAGATAATAATCCGGTGAGACATTAAATAAAAACCCTCAATTAAAGGATATTAAGTCATGTAAGCCTTCCATTAAATAAAAACCCTCAATTAAAGGATATTAAGTCAATTAAAGGAGATTGGTTTGTTAAATACTACCACAGATAAATTAGAGCTTTTGACCCAAAAGCTTGATAACTTAGACAGGAGAGTAAATTATATGGTGTATCATATATTGATAATCCAAAGATTACACTGTTTTATTTAGGCTTTTTGGCCAGATTTTAAATACTTCTTATGTTGTTTTTGCCTGAATTGCAACGTAATTTCATATGTTTTATGTTTCAGGCCAAAACATGCACTTTGAGCAAATAATGAGCGGAATCGAGTTCCTGGACCTAGAAGCGAGTGAATCTCATAATTCAGAGAAGTTTTGAAGCGGATTTGAAGCACTATGAATCTTGTTCCCATTGGAAAGCATCGAAGATCGAAGATTCAAGCAAGGAAGCAAGCAGAGGGTTATTCTGTAATTTTAGAATTGTTCAGCAAGGTTCGCCTGTTGGAGTAGGTGCCCTAGAGCCAATCAATTATTATGGAATTGACTCTTTGTAATAATGTTCATTAATCAATAAAAGGCATTTTATTCTATATTGCGTAAATCATTATTATTGCAATATATATTGATATATGTCCTTAGAATGGTAGAACCGTGACGAGGGTATCAAGTGTTTCAAATCTTGATAGTGAGAACCCTATGAGCACATATGGTGGCCATTCTAGAAACGTCCGTAACCCTAATATTATTCTGAAGTAAGGGCACAGATAATACGGTAAGGCTATCATAGTGTTGAACGACCCTGTCGAAAGATAGTGACTTATCTCACTTGTCAAGGCTATTTGGTGACAACCTGGTGCAACACATGGGTGCTTGCTGTGGGCGATTACACCACAGCAAGTTCACTGTACTGACCCACTAGAGGATTCCATATGGATAGTAACCCCAGTGTCTATGGAATAAATCCTCTAACGAATGGTGGTACATGTGATCCTTAGACTTAAGATCACTGGAGCACCATGTGCACTGATTGGTGCAGTTTGACACTAGTCTAACACAGTTCTATTTAGAGCTATCAATACGGTGGTGATTGGCTCCATCAAGGAGTGTATCAAGACTATGGTGGATTGACAGAGGATTCATCACTCCCGGGTACAGGAGAAGTTATCTCATGGTGCAATTCAGTATATGGCAATGACACTAAAACCGTGGCCACAGTGGGATTGAGTTGTTACTCTATCCAGTTTATAATACAGGTCATTGGTCTAGAAACTGAATACATAATATCGAGAGTAACCGGAGGTTGACACTATTTCAATGCCTTCGTCTCGTCGAGATAACGAATGATGAAAGGATCGAATTGTACGGTAACCATATCGTTAATAGGTAGCTACTTTGCTGAATCTGAATCTACCGGGTGGCCATGATGCCTTGTTAGGGGCCAATCTTGGTCTGTGTATTAGTAAGATGATTAATTGGTGTTAATCGCGATACTATACACTGCCGGTATGATGAGGAGCCTATGGGTCACACACATAGAAGATAATTTAAGATCCAAGAATAAGGAAGGGCGTTTTCATATTTTTAAGGTGAAAGGGTATTTTGGTAATTTCATAGTGCAATTAAATTTTCTGAGGTAGTAGCCTTTATTTGATTTATTAGAAAAATTAAATAAGTGAAATTACGTTTAAAAAGAACAAACACAGTAGCCCCTTAAACACTTTCTCACGCCAGATTTGGGTTTTGCCAAAATCAAAATTCCGTTGATTTCTTCTTCTTGATTCTTAAGGCTAAGGAGGATCTAGCAAATCCCTCTTTAGTTCCTTGTGATTGTCTTCGTGTGGACTTCGTGGGCTCGATCCTACACTTGGATCGGTAGCAAAACACGATCAGAGACAAAATTGGAGGAGCCTCCAACGTGGGTATGGTTTCTAAATCCAGATTTATTTTCTACAAATTTTACTTTAATATAAATTGTAAAATTACACCCTTGATCTTGGCTCATGTAAACGATCCTTGTATTATATTTTTCGTTGTTTCTGCTACGTATATGGATCATTTACTAACAGTGGTATCAGAGCCTAGGGTACCAAATTTTACAGTTTTTATGTGTATGGTTGATAACATGTATTTGATGATAATATGTTGCCATATTGAATCTGCGTAAAATCTTTCTTTAAAACATGTTTTAAGAAATTATTAATCGATTGATTTTTAATTTGTTGATGATCTGCATGTTTGGAATAATGGTTGATGGATTTTTGTTGAGATCAATGTGTTTAGTTGATTGCAAAATCCGTTTAGAGTCTTTTTGGTTGCTGTATGACTAGATCCAGAGCTACGGATCTGGGTACGTTCACCGCGGTGATATAACCCATCGCCGCAGCGAGCGTTCTTCAGGATGGCGCTGGTGACAAAACCAGCGCTTGCCGCAGCGATATAAAGCATCGCCGCGGCGATCGTCTTCTGGACGAGTGTTGTACCAAAACAGTGCTCATGACTAGCGCTGTACGAAAATAGTGCTCGTCACGACGATCGTCTTCTGGACGAGTGATGTACGAAAACAGCGCTCGTCACGGCGATATAACTGATCACCGCGGCGATCGTCCTTAGGACGGGCGCTGTACCAAATCGTCGCAATGATAGTACGTTAAGCGTGAAACTCAAGTTACCAATGCACACTGCGGTGATCTAACTCATTGCTACAGCGAGGGCACTTCCGAGTGCATAGGGGGCTAAAATGTAAAGTTTCAAAACTTTTAGACCAAACGCAGTTCTGTAAATTGTCAAGGGGTAAATGGTAATTAACCCACAAATTTCAAAAATTGATTGTTTTTGAAATGTATG